>NC_041393.1:681429016-681442185 GCF_002162155.2 Triticum dicoccoides | reverse complement strand
CTTATGGGGGGTGCGCGGTGGGCCGGCCTGGCCGGCCTGGTGGCCAGCTGGGCCGGTTGGCCCAACGGGTGGGGGGGTTTTTCTTTTTTTTTTCTTTTTTTTTCTTTTCTGTTTTAAATCATTTTAAATTATCTAGGCATTTTATAAAAATGTGTTTGCTTTACTATAATTATCCAGGCATTGAACTGCACACCCCAAACATTTTAGTTTAATATTTTGAAAACTTTGTCGTTTGACATTAATTAGAATTTAAATTTGAAACGTTTTTGAATCAACCCGAGATTAACTACAGTGACAGAGGTGAAGTGTCATCATTAGTAGGGGATTACTGTAGCTTGATTATCCGGGCGTCACAATTCTCCTCCACTACAAGAAATCTCGTCCCGAGATTTAAGAGGGGAGTAAGGGGAAAGACTACGTTACGATATTCTAACGGATCTTCTCGAAGAAGTTAATCCCTTTCGTTGATGTCTTCAATTCTTTATTCCGATACATCATGATAAACTTGTCATCATTTCTTCGGGAACTCCATCGTACTTACTAAAGGATAAGGGGCAGCTCACTACGACATAATGCTTTTGAGGGAAACAATCTGGGGTTAACCCATGAATTAGTATAAGATTATCTCACGAGTTGAACATATGAAATACCTCGAGAGTAAGGTACGAAGGTACCTTAAGAGGCTCCAAGCGGATAGATAGTTGCTCGAAGCCTGAACCAGAGTGAGAAAGGGGTTCAGAGTAGCGAGAGTAAGTATTGCGTCTGATACCAGAATAGATCACTAGGACAGTGGCCCGTGAATTACATACGAGTCCACGCGCGAGGAATAACTTTGGGAATAGGGGGTGTACAGGACAGTCAGGTTTCGATCCTGTGGAACTGTGGGTTATGGGCCCACCATGTGGTTTTTTTTATTATTTTTTTTAATAGGAGCAGTGACATCTTTCACGGTCATGATAGCAAGGCATGTCAGAGAGTACCATGTCAGTTATGTCGGCAACAACGTTGGTACCAAGGGCGAGGGACGAAGAGAACCACCTTCCTGCTCGTTGAACGAGGCGGACCAATAGGCAAAGTTCTCATCCATCGGCGGTTATCGGAAGTCATCAACAGTAGAAACAGGGTTACACCAGACAGGAAGGTACACCGAGGTGTTTACCTAAGTAGGGGATTACCACTGCTCGGTTAAGTAGTTTACAAGAAAGTTTGAACAAAACAACGGGAAGGAAAATGTGCTTAAACATGTATATCAGGGGTATATCCTTCCCAAGGACAAGCAGAGCAAGATATCCATGACAGGATATTATGTAGAAAACTCCTTAGGTAGGGGAGAGAAATTTCATGACATTACCCATACAACGGTGTTTGGATAATTGAGCAAGAAACATTTAGCATTGGGCTTCAAATGTTCTTGTTGAAAATCAGAGTATCACAGACATGCTTCGAGATAGCATTGACATGGTCTTCAAGCAAAGGCCGGTTTTTAGATACTCAATGGATCCATCAGGAACAATTTATAACATAGGTCTTACAATTTCCTCCAAGAAGAATGGTTATCCTTGCAAATAAACCATAATGATAGGTCCTCCAGCCAGGGGGGGTGGTGCTAGGCATGACATCAGGTTACCCGGTCACCAAAGGATCAACATCATAACTCTCGGAAAGTTGTCCCAACCATCATATCTGACCGAGATTCATATCCAATTGGTGTCATGATACCTCAAACTCAGGGGGTCCGAGAGGAAAAGGTGCAACACATACCGACGAAATGACATTGCAAGATTCTCGAGGAATGAACTATGGGAGCGGGTTTCTGAAGCAATAGTTCATCATTAAACCAAGGAGGGGATGAGAAGGTGGCTGATGGGCTCAGCGACAATTCATCGAGAATTCCAAACGGATGGATTTCCACGATAATGTGAACAAGAAGATGACATTTGTTAGATCAAATGATATAATGGGATATGCTCGAGGAAAACATACATAATTAAACATTGGTTGAACGGTGCACCCGAAATATGGGTTGGGTTGCACGGCCAATGTTAGAATGGTGATTTAATTATCGAAAGACTTAGAATGAACTATCGCCCATTCACTTCAAAGCAATAGGGTTGCTAGAAGTTTTGAATTCACACGTCATAGCTCAATTGTCGGTATTCCGGTTGAAAACAATACGGGGACCAAGGAATGTACGAAGATGGAAAGAAGTATTATGTTATCAAGAATTCTTAAGAGGTGGTGAAATTCTCACCACATTCTTGACAAAAAGAGATGGTAATACTTCCGAGGTAAGGAAGATCAACTGCTGGGTAGCAGGGATCTCAAGGTTTACACAAAACACGAACAAGTTGTGTTGAACGGAAGGCAATAAAGTGGTCGATGAGAACAGGAATCATCGAGGGGCAAGGATGGTATTACCCATCATGAATTCAATTGAATTCCTGGAAGAGCATCAGAATGTAGATGGTGATCATGACACATTTGTCGAGAGATTCCACGAAGATGTAATCGATCCGCGATCACACCAAGTCAAAAGAATGATGAAGCAAGAGGTTATTGGAACCATAGGTACGACACAAACTTGAAATCAAGATTGTTGTTCAAGGCGAACTGATATGACGAGGAAGATCGACGTAAGCTTAGCTCATTGTCAAAAGTTGTGCTCCGGGATTAAGGACCAGGTAGCACAGTTAAAATTTAGCATGGTAATGATATGGCCGATCAGGCTAGGAATGACATGATCGGGTACAAACTCGTAAGTAAAGAATATTAGTAAGAGTTGTTGAACCGTAATGCGGACTCGGTTCAGTTATCGGTGTCTTTAAGTGTTTAATAACTCAGAGCCCATGAAAAATTGTAATTAGTGAGTATGTAGTACTTGATGAAGAACTCATAGGAAGTTATGCAGTTCCAAGATAATCTCGAGATACCATGGGGTAATACTCGACGACAGATCAAAGTAGAGGTTGTACCGGGGTATTGATCCACAGAAGACAAGTGCTTACACTTGCATCGAAAATGGTATTTAAAGGAGAACATGGTCGGAACCACGATTGTAAAAGGCCATACCCCAGATATAAGATGAACTTATATCAAGGGAATAATTAATTTTAAAAGAAGCTTCGATGAGAAGATGTACATCGGGTCCATGGGCATGAACACAAAGTTCAAGGTCGACTCCCACTTCTCCAATGCATAACCTTTCATCCACTTCTCGCATTCGATTAAGTTGCAGTGTTGAAATTTTATCTGGCGAAGCACCAGAAGAGTATGACTCGTGAAAACTTTCGGGTTCACACGGTCTAGAGAAAGCATATGTTCAACCCTTAGTGGCCTCTTAGAAACATATACCACAAGTTTCAAGAGTAAATAACACAAGCCCGAAAGCAGAGTATGGTTGGCCAAGCGGAGGATACAACTTAACAAAGGCATTAGGTATCAGGGGAAGAACTCACAAAGTGATCAAATGTGAAGGACACTGTCGGATAATAATCCATCAGTGGATATGGCGATCCAAAATGGGGCTGATATGAGTATTGATACCCAATCAGAGGAAGAAAGATTGCAAATGCCTCGGTTTATAGAACAGCTGAATAGTTCAACGCTTAATTAGCAAAGTAATTATGATTTTCAAAGCAAGGGATCAGGAGCAAATGCTCTGATCAAGAATGGATAAGCTGAATAGAATTAGGGATACAATCAACGACAATTGGACTGGTCGAGAACCAATTCCAGTTAAAAGAATGGCAGCTCAGCCGGAAAGGTAATTTATAAGGATCAGTGATGATTGCGCGTATGCGCAAACATATTGAGTCAATAGACCTAAAATGATAATGACAAGGAATGTCAATAAGACTACGAGACTTATGGGATTAACCATAATGCGAGCAAGCAGGAATTTCAAGAGCCAAAGGCTCCATAGGATTTTCGGAAGATCGAATAGTATTTTGAAGACTTTTGTGAAACTCATGAACAACTGGGGATGAGCGGATACTCGATAAGTGCAATAATTAACCGTAGGGGTATTCAGGTGACAAAGAACAGCAAGGCAGTAAGCTCAAAGGATTATCGAAACAACGTCGAGTTTTTCAGGTTATCTTGTAATAACAAGACCAACTGGGGATGAATGTAAGAATAACAACTGCAAGTAGTTATCCATAAGGGTTTGCGGTGGAAGGGGAATTGCAAACGTGATGAACACAAGTTCTCGGGTTAACAGCGGAGAGTATCTTCAGGGTCTTCTGGTGCAGCAAACGATCATCAGTAACAAGGGCCTCTCCGGGTGAAAGTGATAACGAGATCCTATTGTTAGATTTAGTAAACTTCATTTAATCTGAATAGAGGAGAGATCAGAGTCCCAGAGTAAAGTTCGAGGAGTAAAAGATCCTACTACCACCCAATGGCGACGTGTGCCCATAAGACACACAGCCATGTTAGTAAAAGTTTTGCAATGTCTAGACTCGACTTCGGCCAAGGAGTTGGAAGAGGGATTCCTACAGGCAGTCGGCTCTGATACCAACTTGTGACGCCCCCGATTCAATCGTACACTAATCATGCACGCAAATGTGTACGATCAAGATCAGGGACTCACGGGAAGATATCACAACACAACTCTAAAACATAAATAGGTCATACAAGCATCATAATACAAGCTAGGGGCCTCGAGGGCTCGAATACAAGTGCTCGATCATAGACGAGTCAGCGGAAGCAACAATATCTGAGTACAGACATAAGTTAAACAAGTTTGCCTTAAAAAGGCTAGCACAAACTGGGATACAGATCGAAAGAGGCGGTGGCCAGCTGGGCCGGTTGGCCCAACGGGTGGGGGGGTTTCTCTTTTTTTTTTCTTTTTTTTATTTTCTTTTCTGTTTTAAATCATTTTAAATTATCTAGGCATTTTATAAAAATGTGTTTGCTTTATTATAATTATCCAGGCATTGAACTGCACACCCCGAACATTTTAGTTTAATATTTTGAAAACTTTGTCGTTTGACATTAATTAGAATTTAAATTTAAAACGTTTTTGAATCAACCCGAGATTAACTACAGTGACAGAGGTGAAGTGTCATCATTAGTAGGGGATTACTGTAGCTTGATTATCCGGGCGTCACACTAACTTCACTAGAATATTTATGTTTTCCCTCAGTTTCTTACCTTTTGGATTGTTTTCATTTTCCTATACATTTTGTTTGGTAGTTTTGTATGTTGATCAGGTTGCTGGGTGTGAAAGTTATCGTCAAAACTGACTTTAGTAGACAAATAAGAGAGCAATATAGAAAGGGTTTGACATGTGAGGAATCAAGAGTTTCTAACTTTAGAACTGAGAGGGTCCGAACTTAATTAGACTTCAGCAATAATAGCCTAAATACTAAAAATATACTCCATCCGTAAAGAAATATAAAAGTGTTTATATAATTATTTTAGTGATCTAAACGCTCATATATTTCTTTGCAGAGGGAGTACTTGTTTCTTCACCAACAAGCCTTCAAAATTTATTTTTGTCGTCCTAAAAAATTACATATACACAAAAGTATCCGACTTCGAGAGAAAGGTATCCAAGACGACAGAGCAATAAAACTTGCAAGTAAACGTATGTATTATGGCGTAGCAGACGCCCGCAGGGACGTAGGGCATGCAAGCACCGGCAGCTAGCGCGGCCGGAGATGCGCCCCCTCGCGCGCCCCGGCGCGATCGAAGGGAAGGGAAGGGTGCGGCGCCATTTTTCTCGAAGGGAAGGGAAGCGTGCATGCAGCTGATCACGTACGTACGTAGCCACGTCGGACGGCATTCAACCTCGCCTGCAAAAAATTAAATGGACGCCACGATGCCATGCCATGTCCCGTGAGGCGCAGGGGGACACACCACGCACCTGCACGCCTACCACGCGCCTGCTGCATGCCTGATCTTGCCCTTGCATCGCAGAGTAACATATAGTGTGCACATATATGGATTTTTGCTGTTTATTTGTATGTTGCGATGTTCGACCTCCAGCCACTAGTCAGGTGTGCAGACCAGGATTACAGTGGCAGAAAGACCTGGAGCCTCTGTGTTTCAGTGTCACTTCTGCCATCACTCTCTAAGATGGATCTATCTGCCTGGCAGCCAAAATGAGGCTTTTTTCAGCCACAGAGGCACACAGTTAGGCTCTTTCTGCCTCTCCAAAGACCTCTGCTTGGGTCACATGCATGCATGGCCATTGCTACGCTTTAATTTACCTTGTGGTATTTTTGTTGTTGTTGTTGCCACTTGCCAGGTTAACCAAAGTGAGGTTAATGGTGAAATAACGAAGCAAACAAGTTAGCTCTACGCCTTAACTAGACATGGACCAGTAGTAGTACCCGATAGCTATCTAGGAAGACAGGAGGGACAGAAGTGTGGTGCCCGCTGTCAGTCTAGCGAAATGATGGGGGAACTAAAATCAATCAAGCAATGAATGAATGTAGATCAGTACGTACGTAGGAGTACATTCGAAATTCAAAGTACATTACCCTCCAATTTTTTGACGTTTCCCTTCGTTTTTTCCTGAAGAGCAAACTTAGAGTAACCCAAACGCCTGCGGACACGGACCGGTCACTCTCAAATATTTGATTCTACAGCCGGACATCTCAAATTAGAAACCTCATATCCATACTATTACATGCAACGTGAAACCTAATCTAACCGGAGCTCGCCCGGTTCTGCCGTGGCCATGTCCGGCAGCCGACTGCGGTCCCCAGAGTGTTGGTACGGTCACCTGCAAGGTAGAGTATGGCATGGGACACACGTCGGCTCACGTGACTCAAGGTGCCGCTGTCTCCCATGCCCTACTCTTCCTCGTCGGAGCCCATAACCCGAACGATGCCGGTGGACGTCATATCGAGGATTGACCCGTCCTGGGACGAGCCGGCGACGTCCACCACGATGCGGTTGCGGCGCCCGGACTGATGCATCATACGGGGCGCCGGAGAATACGACTCCGCCTCGCCGACGTCCACTGCCGCAAGGGCTGCTGCCGCCTCCCGCGCCCGGTGCCTGGCATGGCTGGCAAGCCATGCCATGTTCTCATCGGATGAGACCCATGGTGCGACAAAATGCTCGGCGCGCCAACGGAGGCGGTTGCGCGTCCGCCACCACGTTCGGACGCCAGATGGACCGCACCGCCTCCGGTAAGGCAGAGACGGCTGCCCTAGCGCCGGATCCATGCGCCATTTGAGCCGGCGCAATTGATTCCCGACGTAGGGAGTCCAAGCGCTGTCGTGCACGGGCCTCCTCCCGGGAGCGACGAAGTGCAAGCCGGACGACTATCTCCTCCTCGGGGCCATGTGGGATGAGATCGGGGTCGATGGATCTGCATGTGAAGTACTCGGATCCGCCGCCTGCCATGCCGGAGACGGCCGGAAACCGTCGGAGGTGAGCTCGGGTGGCGAAGGGGAGGGGAGTGAAGTGACTAGGATTTGGTCTAACGAGCGAATGGGAAGGAATATATGTGGGATCGGGCGGGCCGGGTCCGATGTGACGGGCGTGCCCAGACAGCCTCATATCCGCCCCATATTTGGGTTGGATACGAGGAGTGCCGCTCTTCCCGAGTGTTTGAGACCCGTTTGAGGAGGCTGTCTAGGTTGAATTGTGACCGGTCAGTGACCGGACGGGCAGCCCGAATGTTTGAGGAAGGTTTGGGGTGACCAGATGTACATGCTCTTAGATTGCTTCCTTGAATGAATAGTCGGCCCATGCATCTGCCATAGATGAGATGCTTCTGTGGGTCAGGTGCGCATAAGTTTGCTCTTGTCATCGTTGCGGGCCTGAGAGGGACCAAATCAGGATCCACAGGGCAACCACTGTGGCTGACTATAGCGGACAGGATTGCGAACTAATCTTCATTTCTTTCTTCTTTGCAATTGATCGCCATGTACCGTGGACCACCCTGCTGAGACCTGCTACTGCCCAGATTCATACGGGTTTATAGTCTGTATAGTTTTGCGAGTAATTCGGTGGTTGGATTATGTACTCTGGTTTAATTCCGTGTCTGGTTCAAAACTTTACATGGTCTATTCAATTCAAGGAATTTTATTACTGCGTTAAACTTATTTTGGGTTTCTAGCTACGCGCCCGATATAAGTTTTCTTAGTAAATTCTAGGTTTTCATCTTACATTTTTTACAAGAATTACCATATTTAAGAGAAAAATTGAGCATGTTTTGTCAAGTTGGTCCTACCTATCAGAGTACATGTAGGGCATGCCACGTAGACAAATTTACTTTGGCAGCTGGTTACTGCACACGCTCTTTTTTATGGGAAAAAAGAAAAGAAAATATTTCACAAGGAACATTAATCTATTTAGGGCGCATATGAGTTCCAGTCGTTTTTGTTTGATGGTCTCAAAATCTTGATGTAACTTTAATCATGTTTGTGATGCTTTGTACTTTCAGTGAACTCTTATAATAGATCCGATCCTTTTTGCAACAAAAAAAGAAACTGAAATGCAACTGTACTTTTTCTTTACAATTGTAACAAATACAAAACTTCAAAAAAAAATACAAATCAATAAAAATTCAACGTTAAAACAAACAAGAACCCAAAACTTTAAAAGTGACTATAACATTGACAAAAAGTGGTTGAAACTTAAGAAATGTTCATTGCCTATGTTTCTTGATAATTCGGTATAATTCAATTGCCGTATATATATGTATGGGCCACGGTTTCTTAAATTTATTGTCTGGTGATCGATGCCATTGCCAGCCAGCCACCCCATACATGCAAGCCAGGCATATTCAATGAGTACGTACAAACTGTGGCTCGATAATACATACATCGTCCCTACGCAGAGAGGGCCATGGCCCATGGGGCCGGCTGCTACTATTTATCTGAAAGGAGAAATTGATGAACGCCTGCAAGGTCCAAAGAGCAGTACGTAGTATAGTAGTACGCTTCTTTTGACGTACTACTATGTTCTATGGTAGGTTGTACACGGTACATTCCAGTACATTCCAGTAAGACGTGAAAACAGAAGGCTAGCAGGATTAAAATAGTACTCTACGTAGATAAACAATGTTGTGCGCCAGGGTGCAATCACTGAATCACACAGCGACAGGCTATTGATAATTTATGTGAAGTCATCTTTACTCAAAGCGTCCAGTGACACCCACGTCGCCGTGCCTGCTCACCTAAAATCTACAGCTCCAGCACCGTAACAGCGTACTACGTGCAGTGGCACAGGATAGCTAGCTATGATTTGAAAAAGAAAAACAAGCTGATCGATCAGGACCACCCACACTTACTACCATGCATGTATCTCTCTCGACGTGTTCCCGCCATAAAATAAGCTCGACATGATCCAGATTCATACTACTAAAGGCCAAGTGGTAGTCGTACACAAATGTATAGTATTGTAGTGTACGATATGATGTAGGTTCGCCACCTACCTGCAGGCGCGCGAGGGCCCTACGTCGTAAGAAAAGGATACTGATCCATGCAAAAAAAGAAAAAGAAAAGGATACTGGTATCATACACGGCCACATGCTACGTACGTACGCCACTAGTGGTGGATCTACTCTTAGATACATCTTTCTTGACATTGTGCTTCGTCGCTGTTGTAATCATTAAGGCTGCTGGTGTATTTCCAATGAAAATTAGGTGGTTCATATGCATAGTTGGGGAAGTTAAACCAATTATTATACAAGCTCCGGTGGTTCATTTTATTTGGGCATATACTATATCAATAGTGTTACCTTTGATTGATTCCACAATATTATTCAGTAATTACTCTTGATCCCTCCAGTTTCATACTAAGATCATTTCTTTCACGAGTTTGTTCCCCTACTTCACCAAATGTAGATACACCTCCATGACCTTTATCTATTTTATTGATTAATTCTGTGGTCTACTATTTTACACCCCCCCCCCCTGCGGTAATCCAAAATAGGCCAATTTTTCTCGACGGAAATAAGGAGGAAAAGTTCTGTACATTTAATATATTTTGAAAGATGGGTACTAAGAGCATCTCCAGTCGCGCCCCGCCCTCCCCAGGCGTTTTTTTCACGCCGGCGCCGAAAAAATGCCTGAGTCGCGCCCCCAAGACGCCGAATTCCGCCGGCTCAGGCCGTTTTTGTGCCCGGCGATCGCCCGCTCGGCCCGTTCCCGCCATAAAATAAGCTCCATCGACATGATCCAGATTCATACTAAAGGCCAAGTGGTAGTTGTACAAAATGTATAGTATTGTAGTGTACGATATGATGTAGGTCCGCCACCTACTGCATGCTTTTGTTTCTTTACGTTTCATGGCAGGTGCGTGTGGGCCCTACGTGGTAAGAAAAGGATACTACGGTATCATACACGGCCACATGCTACGTACGTACGCGACTGGTGGGGGATCTACTCTTTGCTTAAAGTCGACTGCTAGCTGGATCCACTGCTTCACCTCCCGGCAGAAATCACATATCTGACCTCAGGCAGAAATCAAATCACAAACTGATCTGGTCACGAAAAAATTTCACTCTGCTGACCCTTTGGTGTGGCGCCCGACAGCCGGGCGCCGCACCCTACTGTGCAGCGCCCTTTCCTTAGGCGTCGCACATCCTGCCAGCGTGGCAGCCCTGGTCCAGTTGCGGCCCCACGCGCACCTGTGCAACGCCTAAGATCTAGGCGCCACACACCTGTAATGTGCAGCGCCTAGCTCTTGGGCGCTGCACAGTCTGTGTTCAACTTGGGCTGGCCCCACCCTCTCTCCCCTCCCACCCCCACCCCACACACCCCCACCCGACCCAAACCCTTAGACTTGCGGCCCTCCTCTCTTCCCCTCTCCCCCCTCTCAAATCCTTCTCAAATCTTGCAAATCCGCCACATACCGTGGATTTCGAAGCCAACTCCTCCCTTAAGGTAATCTCCTCCGATCCCCTCGTTTTCATCCATAGGAATTGTCACATTTGCTCAAATCTTGCTAGTTTGGGGAAACCCTAGATTTTGATAGGATTTGGAAATTTGTGTTGAATGATGTTATATTTCTTTGCTAATTTGGGTTGTTTAGGCTTCCATAGTATGCTAAGGTTAGGGTTATGTGTGTTTGATGTTGGTGTTAGGGTTGTGGTTATTGTTATGTGGGGGTTAGGGTTATTAATTCATATATATGTTAGGGCATATGTGTGCAGATATTTTTCTTAAGTATTTACTTGATATATGTGTGTTTTTTATTATTGTAGGGATGGGGAGAACATGTGTTTATGTTCATCATGTGGATAAAGAGGCCTTTTTGAAAGGCAATGTTGAGACGGACCCGGATGAGCTTGACATGGTGTTTGAGAGTAGTCCTAGCTATGCGGAGCTTTTGAAACAAGTGAGGAAAGATTTGAATTGGATGGACCCAAGTGACGTTGTTGAGTTCGAGGGAAGGCATAATGTTGGTTTAGGAATGCACATCCGTTGGAAGACAATGCGTGTGAACTCCGAGCAATGTTGGGTTGCATACAAGGAGACGGTTGCGGAATCTCTAGACAAGGCTCTTGAGTTATTTGCCTCCAAGAAGGTTGAGTCTACTTTGAATTTAGACTTGAACCGGAACCCCTCCCCGTTGGTTGCTAGCACTCCCCCACCCATGAACCAAGATCAAATGAGTGAACCTCAATTCACGCAAGAAGATTGGCCAACATTGAGCCCGACTCCAAACAACCAAAATGAAGGTTTTGAAGAGGAGAATGATGAGTACGAGGAGGATGACAACGAAGTTGACCTCCATGACAACAATGTGGGTGATCTCGACCAATATCATGTGCAAGAGACAATGGACCAATCCATCCCTTTTTCCCGTGCATATGCATCGGACTCGGATGACGATGGTCCTGATGAAGAAGTTGATGAGGAGGGGTTCACACCGAAGGAGGCCGAAGCATTCAAGAAGGTATTCGGGCGGGATCACAAGACACCATTGTTCAAGGATCTTAGTCTCGCGGATGAAGCCGTTGTGGATGGTGGAAAATGCATATCTCTTGGAGCTAGGCCAAGTTCTCACCGTGATTTGGAAGACGGCAAGAACGGGATATATCCCGGTTGTGAGTTTCAATCCTTCTTGGAATTGAAGATGTGGCTCGACAACTACTCGGTTACACATTATCGTCCACATAAAGTGGCCAACTCGGACGTGAATGTGCGTTACACGGTCAAATGTGAAGTGCCAACATGTCCATGGATTGTGCGTGCAAGGCCATGGAAAGGAGGTCCCACTTGGCGCATAGTGAGTTGTCTACCAACTCACATGTGCCGGCACAAGAATGCGGATGGCAAGCTTGTGTACCAACAACACAGACAACTCACGTCCGAGTTCGTTGCTTACAGGCTGTCCAACCAAATATCCACACTTCCAACAATGAGCATCAAGAGTGTCATTGACCTTGTGAAAGCCATCTTTCATTACAAGGTGAAGTATGGCAAGGCATGGAAGGCGAAGCAAGCCGCATTCAAGATGTTGTATGGCACTTGGGAGGAAGCATACAACCGACTCCCTAGGTTGTTGTTAGCTATGGCCGCCACAAATCCAGGCATGGTTCACGTGGTTGAGCCTCATGGGCACCAAACATTGATTCATAACGGGAGGACCGTCCGAGTATTTGGCCGTGCATTTTGGGCCTTTGAGAAATGCGTGAGGGCTTTTGAGCATTGTCGGCCCGTCATCGCCATTGATGGCACGTTCTTGACCGGACAATACAAGGGCACTTTATTGGTTGCAATAGCAAGTGATGCCAATAACCGGGTGTTGCCTTTGGCTTTCGCTTTGGTTGAGGTGGGGAACAATGATAACTGGGAGTGGTTCTTGCGTCAACTGAGAACAAGGGTATTACCTGCTGAAAGGGAAATTTGTGTCATATCGGATCGCCATCCTGGAATTCTAAATGCGGTGGTGGTTGACATTCCCGGACATACAAAGTTGCATCATCGATGGTGCATGAGGCACTTTTGTGCAAACTTCTATAGGGCATGTGGTATCAAGGAGTTGGCCGATGATCTTCAGGATTGTTGTCTCGCTTTCACCAACAAGTGGTTTTCCACATTGTTCAATGCATTGCTCAGACACAAGAAACTTGACCCCGGCGGTCAGGAGTTTCTGAATAAGAACATTGCCGAAAGGAATATGTGGGCACGTGCTTTCGATGAAGATGGCCGGAGGTACGGTCAAATGACAAGCAATATGGCAGAATGCTTCAA
>NC_041393.1:681417895-681428083 GCF_002162155.2 Triticum dicoccoides | reverse complement strand
CGTGGTGGTGGTCTTGGCCGTGCTGCTGGTAGAGTCCGTGGTGGTGGTGGTGGTATAGGCCGTGGTGGTGGCGGTAGAGGCCGCGGTGGTGGTGTAGGCCGTGGTGATGGTGGAGGCAGTGGTGATGGTGGAGGCAGTGGTGATCTTGGCCTTGGCGGCGGCCGTAGTGGAGGAATGTTCTCTTGGCTCAATGGACCATTGCCGTATGTGACTTACTATGATCTTGTTCTTTTGGCTCAATGCTTGTGTTGTCATTTTGTATTGTGTGACTAACTATTATATTGCCATTTTCATAGGTATGGAAACAATGAAGGGGGTGGAGGACATGGAGGGGGAAGGTGAGATCCCTTGGTGGTGGGAGGAGGGAGAAGAATAAGAAACTACATGGACCGTGATTTGGACAAGTATATGTGCTATGTGTGTATGACTATGTGAGGGGACTAATATTTCTGTGTATGACTATGTGAGATCCCTATGTGTGTATGACTATGTGATTTGGACAAGTATATGTGCTATGTGTGTATGATTATGTGATTTAGACTACTATTTCTGTGTTTTGGACGCCTGCATTTAATTTGGATATGATTATGTGGCATCTTTATGAATCAAAAAACAAAAAAACCAGCAGTTATTTGAAAATAGCAGTTAGTGCAGTGCCTAAGGCCAAGGCGCCACACAACACAGTGCAGCGCCTCGGTCTTCGGCGCTGCACACCTGGACATGGCAGTCCAGAGAGCAACAGAATCATTCCAGAGAGCACCAGGAGCGTTCCAGTTGGTTTTGCACCCCAAAAATTGCTAAGTCAGTGTGCAACACCCAAGGGAAAGGCGCCACACTATACAGTGCAGCGCCTAAGGTCAAGGCGCCACACTACACAGTGCAGCGCCTCGGTCTTCGGCGCTGCACACCTGGACATGGCAGTCCAGAGAGCAACAGAATCATTCCAGAAAGCACCAGGAGCTTTCCAGTTGGTTTTGCACCCCAAAAATTGCTAAGTCAGTGTGCAGCGCCCAAGGGAAAGGCGCCACACTATACAGTGCAGCGCCTAAACCATGGGCGCTGCACTGTATAGTGTGGCGTCCTTCCCTTGGGCGCTGCACACTGACTTAGCAATTTTTGGGGTGCAAAACCAACTGGAACGCTTCTGGTGCTCTCTGGACTGGAATGTCCAGGTGTGCAGCACCTAAGGGAGAGGCGCTGCACTGTGTAGTGTGGCGCCTTTCCCTTAGGCGCTGCACGCCTGGACATTTATTAGGCTGCACCAACTCCCTCCCACCCATCCCCACCCGACACACCCCACCCTCCACACAAACCCGAAGCTCAGTGCCTCCCCTCTGCCCTCCTCTCTCCCCCTCTCAAATCCTTCTCAGATCCGGAGTATTTGACCGTGGATTTCGAAGCCAACCCCTCCCTTAAGGTAATCTCCTCCGATCCCCTCGTTTTCATCCATAGAAATTGTCACATTTGCTCAAATCTTGCTAGTTTGGGGGAAACCCTAGTTTTTGATAGGATTTGGAAATTTGTGTTTCTTTGCTAATTTGGTATGGTTAGGTTTTCATAGTATGCTAGGGTTAGGGTTATGTTGGTGTTAGGGTTGTGGTTATTGTTAAGTGGGGGTTAGGGTTGACCAATAATTCTTGGTTTTGTAGGGCATGGCTTCATCCGGTTCCATGACGAGGCCACCGTGTGCTAACCAAGAAGACATGCCGAACAAGTGGGAGGACGCATCTTTGGACAAGGTGAAGGAGAAAGATGTCAACATCCCGCCTTGTTGGTGTGGAGATGTTTGCAAGGTGAAGGTGTCCACCAACCGAGAAGTATAATGTTACTCTCAAATGTGTGTCAACACTAACAACAAATTTTTATGCAGTCACCGCCTCCTCTTTGCAAGTACTTCACGTGGATAGATCTTGAAGTGCCAGAAGATGTGAAAAAGGACCAATACGCAGATTGTCTTAGGTGGCAACGACGGTTCGAAGAATCGTTTCGAAGAGGCTTGGAGGAAGAGCGTCGTCAGAAGGAGAGGATGGAGTGGAAGAAACGAGAGGAGGAGAGGGCACGCCAAGCGAAACTTGCTCGTGAGGAGGAGAGGGCAAGAAAGCTTGCAAAGGCTCGCGAGGCGCAAGAGGAGGACTCGGCACGTAACAAGAAGGGGAAATGGCCTCGCTCTACTCAGTAGGGACTTCGCTTCGGTGCACTCGTCGTCAACTATTTTCTAATGAATGTGTCATGAAGTTGTGAGGGCATGTGAGATGTTGGTGAACTATCTTCTAGGGCAAGCTGCCATTTGTCATTTGTAATGAATGTGTCGTGAACCATGTCGTAGTAATGTTTGAATTGTCTTAAGTTATGAACTCGTCGGCTTGAAATTTATGTTTGTTCAAATTGTTGTGATGCTGCAGTCATTGTAAGTATTGTGGATGTGATGCAAGCCAACCGTGGCTCTCTGGATGTGAGATGTTGGAAGTAGTGCAGCGCCTAAGGACAGGGCGCTGCAATATACAGTGCAGCGTCCAATTGTTGGGCGCCACACAGTACAGTGCAGCGCCTATATGTTGGGCGCCGCACTGCTGCTATAAGCAAAACTGCAGAAACATATGCCATTTTGGCCTCCTGCAGCAGCACTCACATAATAAAAATACTGTAAACTGCACTAGTAAGAGTTGACCAACATATAACATAATAAAAATACTGTAAACTGCAGAAACTAATAACTTGAACATCATATCATTTAAGACAATTCAACATTACTTCAGGTTCGCAAACACAAATACCACACTAGTAAGAGTTCACCAACATATAACATAACCTCACAAGTTCGTCAACCTAATTAAACGGCTACAATTAACATGAACAAGCACTAATGCCTTCCGCGCGTGTTCCTGGTGGCACGCCTGCAGGCAAGCTTCTTCTTCTTAGGAGCACGAGGATCCTCTTCGTGCACTTCCTCCTCCGCCTCCGCCTCCGCCTCCGCCTCCGCCTCCGCCTCATCATTCAAGCTAGCCATCCGCGAGGTCCCTACGACCACCTTTGGGTTGCCTCTGTTGTCATAGTCGTTGGCCGTGTACCGGCGTCTGGGCTGCCTAGGCTTGAACACATATGCGGACCGAGCTTGAGCGTCCGCCAAAGTCATGTCATCATCAAGCTCATCGCCCTATCACACAACGAAACAATATGGTGAAGGCCGATGTCGTAATCAAGTGAGAATCACATCTAAAGGATTAGTCATACCTCTTGGGTGATCCCACCCTCATCATCCATATAAGCATATGAGGAACTCACATCGTCCCCCTCATGGTGAGGTGCGGGGTCTAATGGTGTACCAGACCTAGAGGCAGATGGTTCATCATATTCAGGATTACGGCAATCGAGAAGGTTCGATAACCGCCTTAACTTCTTGGCCTGACGCTGTAACACGAACAAGTGTGTAAGATATCAAATTTCGCAACATAGACTGGCTCTCATAGTGAATGCGATATGTACCTTGAGGAATGCTCGTAGTGAACCATCATCATTGCCAGTTCCAACCGGTGTCTTCTCCAGAATAGACTGGCTCTCATCAGCTGCTTTCTTGATCTCGGTGCGCTGCGGATGAGAAAAAATGAATGCGTTAGCCATTCAAACATGTGTAATACGGTCAACAGGAAAGTAAAGAGGGGAACACTTTACCACATAGTTAATCACCAGAACAGCAGGGACTCCTTGCCCTAGCCTGACATCTATGTTGTACTTCCCCTTTGCTAGATCCTCAAAGTTTACAGGTTCTTCAAGAATATCCTCATTATATGCCGGCGGGCATATCTCAACTCGAGTAGTTCCAATAAACCATCGTACGTAGTTATCAAAAGCAAGTGAGTTGTGCTCACGAAGCGGGGCGCGTGCAGTGCTACGAGCTTGCTCCACACAAAGCTGGAAGCGGGTAACATACGCAGAATGATGCTTGGCCAAGTCCTTTATCTTCCGTTGCCTTCTCCTATCCAACCTGCGTGGTATAAAACCAAACATTAGCACAATCAAAAGGAGTCCCGATGATTAGACAATACACACACATGCTCTCTTACCTATGAAGTGCTTTATCCGTGTCCACCCAATCCGGCGGGTGAGGCTGGAAAAGACCAAACTGACGATACACGCGATGCGGCAAATGAAACTCAACCGCCCAGTTGCATATCAGTGGGCACCGCATAAGCCAGAGATCCTTATCTCTCAAGCACATCGGGTTGAGGCTGAAGTCCGCGGTGTACCCCAAGCTCTCACCCGCGCCATATGGCTGCCATTCCACCTATGAAACAGGGCAACAATGCAAATTTGATAACTATTTTTCAAGCAAGCATGAGAAAGGACTAAAGTAATGACCTCCTTACCTGCTCAGGCGTAATCGTGTCCAACTCGGCAATGTACTTTTGGTACATGAGATTAACATCGTTCCTCATCTCGGAAACGATATCCCACTTGTAAGCCCACGTGGGGCGCCGTAATTCGTCATGTTCATCTGCATACCAAGGATCAAACCTGACGCTCTTCGGGCGTCCAACAGGCAGACGCTCCCAGCTCCATACAGAAAGTAGAAGCAGATTACCACCAATGCCTGCACTAGGTGTGATCCTGCAACACGCATCATCCAGCTACATATGAAAGAAAAACAATGTTAACTTGACAGCAAGCTTGCATTGCTAATGAATAAATGAGTTGATCACAAAACAGACCAACTACCTGTCGGTACAAGTAGGCAAGAGTCGCTGAACCCCAGCTCCATTTGCTATCGAAGACGGTCAACGCCTTCAGCCACATCCATGGAGCGTTCTTGCCAGTGGAGTCAGGAAACAAAGTCCTCGACACAATGTACCACATATACATACGAGCATGTGTCTGGATCACATCATCAGTTGCATCCGGAGGGCACGTCGCAAAGTTATTTTGAATCCACGTGAAAGCAGCTCCGGCTACCTTCCTTTCCCTCTTCTTCTTCTCTTCTCCCTCCTCTACATCATCCTCAGCCTCGGTAGGAGCCATACCGATAAGAGCAATCATCTGCTCGCGCCACCCATCAGAATCGGTGCTCATACATAGAGGCCTCCCGTCGATAGCAAGACCGGTGATCAACGAGACATCCTCGAGCGTCACGGTCATCTCCCCGGTCAGAAGATGGAAACTGTGGGTCTCTGGCCTCCACCGATCAACAAGAGCGGACACCAGTGGAGCGTTCAGATTCGGCGTGGACCGGCTGACCAACAGAATCCACGGGAGTAGTCCTGCCTGCTTGATGTACGGTGTGTACCGCTCATCGTAAGGCATGGCAGGACCAGAAACCGCGTGATACCGAATCTTCAGAGGTTCAAGCTTCTGCAAAAAACAAGTAATGACAAATCTTAGGGCATGTAAATTTCAACTAAAGGCAAATTTGCAAAATATTTAGATTACTCATTATTACCTTATCCTTCTCGCGCATCATGTAGGCCCGGTGTTGCACGTCGTAGACATCGTCCAGAAGCCAAACCATCCTTACAATTTCAAACAATAAACATATAAAAGTTCATCTTCATCTCAAATAAACTAAACAAAAATAGGCATCTCATATATATCTAAAAAAACTAAACAATCTAGGGTTTCAACAACAAGAATCATATATTGTGAACTAATAAATAACACTACGGTACTACCAATATGAATACACATCCTAAATCGAGCAAACCAAACAAATCAAGGGTTCCATCAAATCATGGACAAATCTCTAGAATGGCAACAAATTTACGAAGCAAAAGAAAGAGAAGGGAAGAGTTTACCTATTAGGATGGATTGGGGATCGAATCCACGGATCAAATCTTCAGATCTGATAGGGATGTGGGGGGATTAGATGGGGGCGCCGCCGCCACCGCTGCTCTCTGTACAGAGAGCGGAGAGATGAAGAACTGCCTGGTCGGGCTGGGCGGCCGCGCTTAAGTCACTGTGCAGCGCCCAAGGGCTAGGCGCTGCACGTCAAAGTGTGGCGCCTAGCTCTTAGGCGCTGCACAGGTGCGTGTGGGGCCGCAACTGGACCAGGGCTGCCACGCTGGCAGGATGTGCGACGCCTAAGGGGAAGGCGCTGCACAGTAGGGTGCGGCGCCCAGATGTCGGGCCCACACCAAAGGGTCAGCAGAGTGAATTTTTTTTCTGAACAGGTCAGTTTGTGATTTGATTTCTGCCTCAGGTCAAATCTGTGATTTCTGCCTCACCTCCCTCTATGTCGCAGTGAAGAAAGAGGTTGACACAGCACGCATCTACATCTGGCTAGGTGGACAGTACCTTACCAAACTTAACATTCTCCATCTCGGTGGAGTATCAGAAAAATTTCTACTAAAAAAAAGGAGTACCTGATAAGCAAAAACTACTTCACATTTTCCAAATAGGGGAAGTTAAACCGAAGTGAATATTTGGGGTCTAATATAACATCTTTCTTGACATTGTCCTTCGTCGCTGTTGTAATCTTTAAGGCTGGTGGTGTATTTTCAATAAAAATTAGGTGGTACATATGCATAGTTGGGGAAGTTAAACCAACTATTATACGAGCTCCGGCGGTTCATTTTATTTGGGCATATATTATATCAATAGAGTTACCTTTGATTGATTCCACAATATCATTTCAGTAATTACTCTTGATTTCTCCAGTTTCATGCTGAGATAATTTCTTTCACGAGTTTGTTCCCCTAGTTCACCAAATATAGATACACCTCCATGACCTTTATCTATTTTATTGATTAATTCCGTGGTCTACTATTTTACATTTAATACATTTCGAAATATGGGCACTAAAGGATATAGTACCGGTACATACATGAAAAGGAGGCTCGAAATAATCAAAAACTAAGAATGAGTTTAGCTGGTTAAATTGAAAAGGTTCCAACCTTAGCTCCCCCTCAGTAGAGTGAGTCTACTTAGCAAAATGACATGTTTTCACATCTAACTCATGGCACAAATTCTAGAATTTTGAGTAGAATGAAGCAAAAGATAGTCACGGTGGTTTTATTATTGATACATGCATGCACGGAAAACATAGTTTTCAAATCAAGGAGGCTCATGTTGTCGAGGCTCTAATGTGCATGTTGTTTTACTTTGTGTGCATAGTTAGGTCATTCCTAGTGTTCCACCTTAATTGGCGCCATCTACTAGCTTCCAAGATAAGATTAATGCCTTCATAGCATATAACTAATGCGAAAATAAAACGGAATCATCTCTTATCTTATACATTCTATCTAAACACAATCTAACACATGGATCATTAGTTATCAGGAAAGACCCGGAGTCTTACTAGCTAGCAACACAAGTTGCTAGGCTAGCCGGCCCAAGCCTTGAGATTCACCAATTCTATTTAAATTTGCTGCATAGTTTCTCCTATGCCTAACTCGTTCATATAATTGAGCATTGGCTCAGTGGTAGGGACGTTGTTTAGTGTTCCAGGCGATCCGGGTTCCCCACATCGTGTGTGCAATATGAGCTGTGTTCTCATTTCTCACCAAATTCTGAGAGACTCCACCCTCACCGGTTTCATATGTTGTTGTTATTGTGCTCATCATTCAATTAGATTAACCAATCTGGATAAAACTGAAATTTGTTGTATTGAATTCCAACTTATGTCGGTACTTTAAGTTCGGCAATGTCGTTGAGGGATGACATAATTTCGTAGGGTGCATATGGAGAATCAGATGGTCAGACACGAGACAAAGGATTTATCCAGGTTCGGGCCCTCTAGGAGGAAGTAAGTCGACCCTACTCCTGTCTTTACAGAAATTTTTATATGACTCTTCGAAAATAGTTTTGAAGACTTTTGACTTATTTTGAATTGCTATTTTTTGACCAAAACTTTTTTTTTATCAAATTCATCTACAACCAGGTGTACGAGGGTATTTTCCCATTGTGAATGGGAAATGCCTTTGGTTCCTGGGTGCATATACAACTGATATGGGAATAATAATAATTATTTAAAAAGTCAAAAAAGTTTAGAAGTTTATTTGGAATAATCTTGACTTTCTTTTGCACTAGTATATAAATTTTCCCAAATAAAAAACCAGTGTTGACTTTGGGGCAAAAATAACAAAATATATTGCTATTATAGGTCACTATTCACACTATTTTGGTCAAAAAATGTTTTTAGAAGAAGTCAACTGGTTTTTTCTTTTTGTCAATTTTTTTTACATGTACAATGAAAGGTCAAGCTTTTTAAAGAAAATAGATTCTTCTGAATTTTTATTTAATTACTTTTTTTCATACATCAAAAGTTCCTGTACATTACGCTAAAAAAATAGTAATTCCTGTCCATTGTGTATGCTCATACTCTCCGTGCATGCATGCATGCATGTCCGACTCCTACCAGTCCGCACTCTCCTATTACCAAATTTCTTAGAGACTCGACCCGCACTGGTTGTTATTGTGCTCATCATTCAATTAGATTAACCAATCTTGATAAAAGTGAAATTTGTTGTATTGAATTCCAACTTATGTCGGTACTTTAAGTCCGGCAGTGTTGTTGAGTGATGACATAATTTCGTAGGGTGCATGTGGAGAATTAGATGGTAAGACATGAGACAAAGGATTTATCCAAGTTCGGGCCCTCTAGGAGGAGGTAAGACTCTACTCCTGTCTTTATAGAAATTTTTATACGAGTGTTCAAAAGTAGTTTTGAAGATTTTTTACTTATTTTGAATTGCAATTTTTTAAAGATTTTTTTTATCAAATTCATCTACAACCAGGTGTACGAGGGTATTTTCCCATTGTGAATGGGGAAATATCTTTGGTTCCTGGGTGTATATACAACTGATATGGGAATAATAATAGTTATTAAAAAGGTCAAAAAAGTTTAGAAGATTTTTTGGAATAAACTTGACTTTCTTTTGCGCTAGTATATATATTTTTCCAAATAAAAAACCAGTGTTGACTTTTGGGCAAAAAAATATATTGCTATTATAGGTCACTATTCACACTATTCTGGCTGAAAAAATTGTTGGAAGTCAACGGGGTTTTTTCTTTCTGTGGAATTTTTTTACATGTACAATGAAAGGTCAAGTTTATTTTAAAAAATAGATTCATCTGAATTTTTATTTAATTACTTTTTTCATACATCAAAAGTTCCTGTCCATTACGCTCAAAAAATAATAATTCCTGTCCATTGTGTATGCTCATACTCTCCGTGCATGCATGCATGTCCGAGTCCTCCCAGTCCGCGCTCTCCTAAAATATTACCATGCCTTCTTCTTCCCGATCGATCTCGGCCCCGCTTTAAGTAAAAAAATAATATTACCATGCACTATTCTAATTAACAATCACAGCTGTGGATACGGTCTGCTTTAAGTAACAATTAAGCTATGGAGAATCACCGTCGTTAACCTTAACGACGGTATCAGTATGCTCCAAGCTCCAAGCGGCTACGCGCAGTCCAGCAAACGTCCAAGGCATGGGATACCTTCTTCTTCCCGATCGATCTCGGCCCCGCTTTTATATAAAATTCAGAGCCCGACTCCTGCTCTGCTGCTTCCATGTGTTTGTTCCGTCTCATCCTCTGCATCACGGCAGGCACGATCCTCCAGGATGATTGCTGCAGCCCTCCATCTCAGTTTACAAGTCCTACGTGTATATCTAGGTTGCCAATTTAATCACCCTAATATAAACTATATAACACAAAAATTATATCTTCTGAAAATAGAACATCTAAAGTTTATATTGGTATATTTTGTAATATATTATTTATATTAGGTTGGTCAAATTGACGACCTAAGAATACGCGCACGCTTTGTAAACTGAGAAAGAGGGAGTACTAGTCTATGTCTTTGATTTTTCGTTTCTCCTTTTGAGAGTTCAGATCTATTCCGTATCAGACAACCTAGATCTAGAATATGGGAAGCATCATTAGCCTCAAGCTTTGTCCCTGATTTAACGAAAACAAACACTCGCGATACGTAGGATCTGCATAATTCCTCTGTCATCCCATAAATTGTTGTACTATATTGATACATGGAGGGCGCCATGCCCTCACAACGGTTGACGTGGGGGACGGGAGGTGCTGCTCCTGGTGCGACAGCTTGGCCTCGCTAGCTTCCTGGTCCCAAGGCTCACAACCGTGGGCGCGCGTGAGCTGCGAGCTGTTCACAGGATGCTGGACGAGGCTCCTCGACGGGAGGGCCATGACGAGCGTCTTCTGGTACATGCAAGGGCGCGCCC
>NC_041393.1:681417179-681417760 GCF_002162155.2 Triticum dicoccoides | reverse complement strand
TCGGTCTACACCCTCTTGCGGTTCGGTGGGGTGAGCGTGACTTACGCCGCCATGATATGGAGCGCGCGGGTGCCGTCCCGCGTCCAGTTCTTCTGCTGGCTGCTGGTTCAAAGGCGCATACACATGCGAGACGTCCTGTTGCGGAAGTGCATTCTAGCTCGGGACGAGGCCGTCTGCCCTCTGTGCCCCGTCGCTCTCGAAACTGCGGATCACTTGATGTTTGCCTGCCCGTTCGCGGCGGGTTTCTGGCAGAGCGCTGGGATATGTGCGGATGGGGCCTCGGTCTGCCACTTGAGCTCTCTGGTCAGTGTGGCTGGCAACGTCATTGACTCTGGAGTGGAGTTTGTGATGCTATGTTGCTGGCACCTGTGGAAACATCGCAACGCCGTGGTTTTCCAGCGGCAGGCGCCGTCTCTGGCCAGGACTCTCTGCAATGCTGTAGTGAGGACGCCGATCTGTGGCGTGTTCGCATGCAACAAGATCGCCGGGGCCATGTCGACTCTTGGCTAAGGGCTCTCGCCCGCTAGGCCTGTCTCTCTTCCACGGGATTATGCACCTGTTATGCCCGTATGTAACCAAAA
>NC_041393.1:681413776-681416962 GCF_002162155.2 Triticum dicoccoides | reverse complement strand
AAATTCAAAAAAAAACACAAGGAGGCACGCACATGCACAAAAATTGGAGGACGGCTCGAGATCCGACGCTAACGTGGTGTACGTACGGAAGAACCAACCCAAAGAAGGTTAGAAATGGGGATATACCAGTGTACGGGGCCATGGTGAACTTATCCTCGGCGCTCTTTTGAAACGGGCAGCATGAAAAGGAGTATGATTTTCTTCGCACTAAATTATCATGCTACCACTAAAACAATAAAGAATTATTTTCAAGATATATTTGAGTGGAAGAAAAGAAATTGCAGTCAAAATGTTGTGCAAACAAGCTCATCAATCACCTTGGGCAAGTGGCATATCACATCTAATCTAGCCGCCATGGCCCGAGAAAGGAGAAAAGAGAGAGGACGTCCCCGCCATCAACATCACTAGGGTTCCCTCACCTCCTCGGGCTGCTCCAGGGGCGGTGAGGGAAGGGGAATCCTGGAATCTTCTCATCTGTCCGCCTATCAGGTTTTCAGAATCAGGGATTTGGTTGTCCATGGTTTCGGATCCAGCGGTGGTGATGGCGGCGATGAACAAGGTTTATCCAGATATTTCTTCGATTAGGAGGCTCTCGTTGTTGGTGGTGTTGGATCTGGGAGGCGGTGTCTACGTCTGAATCATTTCAGACTTGGGCAGGCGCTTTGTGCGTCTTGGTCATGGCGTCAGGGTCATGGTGCATAGTTTCATTCACAGGATCGAGTGTGGCTCGCAGCGTGTGGAAATGTTTCCTCAGCGGGTTTCCATGGATCTAGTCGGCCTTCGTCGCCTATGGCAGCCGCTTCGTTCCTTTCGGCGAATTCGTAGTCAATGGATGTCATGATCGACGCTCACAGGCAATACTCAAATTAAAGCATGTTTCGTTCTTAGTTGCGGGTGCGTGATTTGTGTTGGAACCATGGTCGGGTGTGTCCTATTGAGTCTCCATCGATTTCTTTTCTAGATAAATGAACAGTTCTCTTGTCACATGATTAATTGATCAAGTAGTTTTCACTCTGGTTTAAAAAAACTTAATTATTCTTATACTAGTTTTATAGGAATTTCATACTAGCATCTCTCTTAAGGTCAGGATCGACTAGAAGATCTTTTCGGCAAAAATCAACTAAAAGTGCTACAAGCACCGGCGGAGCTATGTGTTGCGCTGCAGGTGCCATGGCCCCCCCAGCCCATGAACATTTTATGAAGAAACACTGTTTACGATGACGTAAATTAAGATAAATACAGTATTTGGCCCCTCCAGACAGTTATATTTGGCTATTTACCCCCTCAGTAATATCTCGCTAGCTCCGCCACTGGCTACAAGGGAGCTTCATATTGTAGGTCATGCATCATTTGCTCAAGTTAATTACTATTTAGCAACAGATGTTTCGTTTCATTGGACAAACAGAAGGTGAGATGTCAATTCTTTTTCTAAACTTCTTTTTTGGCGGGAGAAATTTATTTGTAAAAGCACATAGCTAGCTTTGTACTCCCTCCGTCCGGAAATACTTGTCATCAAAGTGGATAAACGGAGATGTATCTAGACATATTTTAGTTCTAGATTCTTTCTTTTTTATCCATTTTGATGACAAGTTTTTTCGGACGGAGGGAGTAGTAATCATGATACTGCCCCAACAAAAGGAAACTTGATTCCCGGAAAAGCTTTTATATGACAGGATATGCTCATAAAGAATACTCCTATTTACTAGAAAAAGCTGCTCGGAAAGTAGATTTTGTGATGTATCACCACGACGGAAATGCACTAATTCAGCAGGCCACTCACAGTCACCGCTCACTGAAAAGCGCCAAACCATCCCTGAAAAGAGCCAGGGAAATGAAATTGAAAATTGAACAGAAATGCCTACAGATCGATCAATGTCCCTATCAAGCAGTAGTGGGTCGGTCAACCACCAAAGATAATTTAGAGGACCCTAGAAAGGTCATTTTCCGGAAAATCGATACCGTCTTTCCTAGCTTGATTATCAATTGACCTATGTGATTAAGACCTACTAAACCAGTCACATCAAGGGACAACGTGCTCCCCCCGTACCAAAGATAATCCTACATTTTCGCCCCACCAGTCACGACCAACCCATGGCCATATGACGGTGACCTCACTACGAGGTCGTGCACGTAAAGAGATGCGAAATGGGCACCAAAGAGTACGCTGAAGTAGCAACGAGGTGTACGTGCGCGAGATTGACAACGACAGCGTACCACGCTCGGTATCTTCTCAGTTTGTCCGGTACCAATGTCGATCGTCGATGTGTACGTATGTTGCAATGATCGATCGATCTGCAGAACAATCTTCCTCTTTGGCCGTGCCTGGCATGCACTGCACAAGCTCCGCGGCACGTAGTGCGGTCACTGACACCGCATACGTTTACGTACGTACTCTCGGTGCGTGGTCGCTGGCGTCCAAACTCCAAAGTGACTCTGTCTCTACATCACCGTGCATGGGAATGCATGGCGTACGTACAGAAAAGGCAACGCGCACAATGACTGCCGGGCCGTATGCGCGCGGCCGGCACGTACGTCAACTGTTCATCTCCCTGCCGGTACGTGGCCTGCAGGTTGGTGGACGTAACGCACGGAGCGGTACGGCCCTAGGAGCGAGCTGGCTGTCGGTAGGATGCTTAGCATAGAGTGGATGCGTGTCAGACCACGCACGAACGGACGGATGTTGCAGTCATGGAAGGAGGAGTGGGAGCAGAAATTGCATCGCAACTTCGGAAAAAACGGAGCACGAACATTCGTTTTTTTTTGAGAGAGCTCCTCTCTTGTTCTCCACGGCCCGGTGGCCGATGAGCTCGTGGGCTGGTGCCCAGTTTAGGCGATCCACCTCTCAATTTTCTTTCCTTTGTTTTTTTCTTCCGTTTTACCATTACCATACGGTTTTTGCCTAATAAACCCATATGGTTTTCTTCCAAAATCCATTGCTCTGTTTTTACTGATTTTATTAAAAACATGTAGCAGCAAACCCAATTTCTGAGAATTTAAAGAATGATCATGTATTTTAATAAATATTCTTGTATTTTTTATAAAGAATTCTTAGATTTTAAACAATATTCACAAATTTAAAAGATTGTTCACAAACCTAACCGAAATCGCAAAATAACTATTACAATATTGTTAATTCCAAAAGATGTACTTACCCCTTTGCCCCTGAGAGATCCCAAAGGCGACTAG
>NC_041393.1:681361537-681413523 GCF_002162155.2 Triticum dicoccoides | reverse complement strand
CCGTTGATCTGCCCCGCCTCTGTGGCCTTCGGGGCATGGAGGCGCGGTGGATCTCGGCCCTCGTCGGCGGGAGGGTTCCGTTTTCTAGTGTTAGGGTCAAGGTTTAATGGGGTGGCGCCTCCTCATTAATTATATAAAGTCTCTTCAGCTTCAGCCTCATCTAGGCGACAACATCGAGAAGCTTGCGGGAGTGGTGTGGTTCTCGAGGATTTCTTCTGGCTGCGGGGATCTCCGGATCGTCAAGGAGCTTCATCGATAGTTATTCCTTCCTCTTCGTCTTTGGGACAGATCTAGACCCGTTCGGGGACTTCCCGTCCGCAACCAACTACGCCAGGCCCGCTTAGGGAGGAGCGGTAGCGGCGGAGTGCCGTCGACATGGTCTGGAGGTTGAAGATGAAGGGCATCTCAAGGATTTCGTTGTAATTTGCCTTTTTGTTGAGGTGCTTTGTACTGTTCGATGTTTCTTTTAATGCCAGAGTCCTTTTCGCAAACAAAAAATTCAAAAGAATTTTCATAATTAACAAAAATATGAGTATTGTCGGAGTCAAATAAAATCAGAACTTGTTGATTGCGTTTTAGAGCCTTTAATCTTTGCGATGATTTGCTCCAGATAATGTATTTATTGACAGCTCCATTTCTGCCAATGGTTCCTCCTGTGCTTCGGTTGCATCTAGCATTTCACCAAACAAAGAGTTCTTTGTGCTCTGCTCTCAACACTTGTAAGGGTGCTCCGTCTAGAGATTTAGCACAAGTCTACCGAGGAGTAAAATTCTCTCCACAACCAAAGAGACCATTTGCCCTTCTATATTCGTTGAGTTCTCTTGCTTTCCATGGATCACATGCAAGAGTTGTTGTGGGTTTGGTTTAGATTTCTGAAAGGGTGTGGCTAAATCTCTGTCGACTGAGATTAAACAAGTCCCAGTCAAGTGACAAAACATCCAAAAGAGAAAAATGATAAACTTAAAAAAAAATTGCCCGGATCTTAATGTAAGATCTCACGGATATAGCATCGACCGAGGCTTAACGAAGTCTCAGTTGACTGAGACTTAGCAAGACTGTTTCTGAAAACTGTTTTTGCTTAAGACTGGTTTGCTAGGTCTCGCATGACTCAAATTGTTCTCCTATACTTCAGCATATGTGGCTGCAACATTAACGGTAGTTGCTATCTGCTGCTCGCAGTTCTTCCTTCAATCCTAGCAGAAACCTTTGTCGCCAGAAAAATGTGATTGACAGAGGACTCATACAACAACAACGACGACTACTGCTGCTGCTGATTGAACCAGTCTGCTTTAACACCATCAGTGCTTCACTTTGTTGCGGTGAACATTCATGTCGAACTCCTACATTGTTGCATTTCTAAATTATGTACAACTACAATAGGCCACTGATGACTTGGTTTGTAGGTACCAGTTTGCAGCATTCCGCACCATGCATGTGAAGTGCTAAACTGCATTTACAAGACAGTGAAGGAATGTACGTGTGTCTCGCACACTTTCATGTGCCTAGAGGCACGGATGACTCCGCCACGTGCGCCCGCATCTTCTTGGCAGGCGGCGGGCACTGCGGCACGGCGACAAACACGGTGGTCAGGTCGCTCGGCACAGGGTAGAAGAAGAGCCGCTGCTGCAGCGGCGCCCGCTTCCTCGTCGGAGCCGGCGCCGACTTGTGCGGTGCCGGCGGGCACACGGTGGCCGGCACCAGCGCGCTGTCGGCCGTCGTGGGAGTGGTGAAGCTGCCCTCGTCGCCGGCAGTGGCCCCCGCTCCGCAGCCGTCTAGCGGCCCAATTACTCCACCCCTGGCCTGCGGCGTGGTGAAGCCCACGACGACGCCGTCGTCTTGCTGCAGTGGCGCGATGGGCAACATGCCCATGGAGCCGATTGCCTTGGGTGTGACGCAGCCGGTGTTCGCGGCAGCGTCGTCGTCGTCCGCTCCTCCTGCAGCGGCTGGTCGCGCGCCGCTCGCCCTCGGTGTGACGCAGCCGGTGTCAGCAGGGTCATCGTCCGCCCCCGGCACTTGGGTGGCCCGGGCGCCGCTCACGGCCGTCTGGATCGGCCGGAGCGCCGCCAATTCAGAGATTTCCGCGACGTCGAGGCCCATGGAAACTGGTGCGCGCGCGGAGATCCCACTGCTGCTGCTCTAGATCCTCTCTCAAGGGATCCAAGAAATAGTTTATGCGAGAGATCAGATTGCCTGAGCTGGGGAGCTATCCAGTGGTGTGATGTGACTGTGCTTGCTTGCTTGTGCCTGGTCTTTTGTAGTAGTAGCGTGAAGGACGAGGAGGAACGGAGGAGGCAGGCGTCGTGGAGGTGATGATGAAGAGGAGAAGGACGAGTAGCTAAATAAGTAAAGGAGAAGCAAGCGAGCGAGGAACAGAATTATATGCAGGCAACAAGCAAAGGCCGGGCGCATGTTATATAGATCATCACCCATGGCCATGTGACATGTGAGAGAGAAGAGAGGGAGAGTGAGGTGGAGAGAGAAGGGCGCAAATGATTGTGGATGGTGAAACTCTTGGATCGAGTAGATCGCAGCCCCCTCTCCCTCCTAAAGCTTCCATGTTCCGTTTCTCTCTCCACCATGATCTCTCTCTTGGAGAGAAAGGGTTCAATACGGATCAGATCAGACGGATCAGGAGCAGCATGAAGCAGAAGGAAGCCGGAAGGCAGGCAGGCTGCATGCAGGGGGGCGGATCATGAATTTTCACTGCACCAGGGTTAATTTCGCTCCACCATGCTCTGCCCTCTTCACCCCCCATTCCCGCGATTCATTATGCAACTACAGTTGTTTAAGGACGGTGTGATATGACCCCGTGCAATTTGTCTATGATGGTCGCTACTGATAAAACAAAGTCTGCACAGATGACCGAATATGATACTAGTATTGTTCAAGATGAAGATTTAATTGTTGTATCGCCAAGATTGAAAATAGATGACACAGATGCATTGAAGTATATACATATTGATCAGGAAAGTGTGAAGAATGTACAAGACTCCATGGAAATTACTAGTAGGCCTACAGGAGCACTTGTATGCATGTGCGTACGGCCATGCATGCATAGGAAACATGAAGCCTTGATGAGTCACGTTTGTGGAGATATTTTGGGAGGAGTTCAGTTTGAGCCAGCAAAAGAATCCACATGCAACATTGATCAGTTTCAGTTTGGGCCAGAGATAAATGAGTTCACGTGCATCCATGGAAGATTAGTCATGTACGCAGCTAACCACAAGCAAGGAGTTATAAAAATATACAAGTTCCATCTGATGCGGCCACCTGACAAAGAAGCGTACTCATGGACAACTATGAAGATTAGAGACTTGTTTTCTTTAAAAGGAACCGGGTGGGGTCCACCGGTAAATTGCAGAAGTCACCAGCACCAAATAACAAGTCGTACTAGTTGTTTTTATTTCCTAAGATTTAGTCAAGTCGGTTGTTATGGTCAGGTTTGTTTTCCTTTTTGGTTTAGGGGTGCGGTTAGCTTGTTGGTCAAACCATGTACGGGCCAGCTATACTATTATAAATAGCCATAGTACGGTCAATGTAAGAGAGGTTATATTTTTATGAATAGACACGATGTGTTTTTAGGGTAAATACCCGTATCGAGTTTTGGGGGAAGCTGTCTAAAAATCCCTAAGTTTTGGAGGAAGCTTTAGAAAACCTCTGTGTTGCGATTTCTCTTCGTGGAAATTGTTTTGCGCGTGAGTACCTTCGTCGAGATTGGTTTTCTCGTGCTGGGCCGCAAGGTTCAAACCCTCTACTTCGTGTACATCGCGTGCGCGGGCGAGAGGTTGCTACTGCTGGTGGTGGAGTGTCGTGAAAGGTCGGGCCGCAACAACGGATCGGATCTCGCCAACGAGATTCGGTTCTCATCAGGTGGTATTCAGAGCAAGGTTGTTCACGACACTGTGCGGGAGATGACTAGATTATCATGGAAGCTAAGCTATGGATTTCAGCTGGAGGAGGAAGGTCGATGGGATGGCCTTTTCCATACCCGTGTTGTGGTAAAAGAGAGATCGTGCGCCATGACAATTGATCACATGAGTTTGATCAATGCTGCAAGCATCGAGATGGTGGAGAAGCTAAATCTGCCAATGACATCATGCCCACAACCATACTTGTTTTGTTTGGGTCATGAAGAGCACACTGTCACGCAACAAACCAAGGTACCGTTTCTATTGGAAAATTATTTTTGCGAGGTTTTGTGCGATGTGATTCCGGCACCAATGATTTCATGTCACTTGTTATTGGGCGAGCCATGGTACAAAGAGCATGATGTTGTGTATGATCGCAAAACACACAGATATACCGTCAAGAGGGATAAGAAGTGCAGCCTCGTGCCAATGGGTGCGGAGCGTTTTATTGCTTGGAGGAAAGAACATATTGTGAAGATGAAAGAGCAGGAAGAAACAAAAAAGAAGGCTGAAGCTGCTGATATGTCTACTGCCGGCGTTCAGCCTGAAGATAAAAATATTACTAAAGAGGATGACTCAAAACCGAGGACGGTTTCGATGCAAGGAGGAGAGGATGATATGACCCCGTGCAATTTGTCTATGATGGTCGCTACTGATAAAACAAAGTCTGCACAGATGACCGAATATGATACTAGTATTGTTCAAGATGAAGATTTAATTGTTGTATCGCCAAGATTGAAAATAGATGACACAGATGCATTGAAGTATATACATATTGATCAGGAAAGTGTGAAGAATGTACAAGACTCCATGGAAATTACTAGTAGGCCTACAGGAGCACTTGTATGCATGTGCGTACGGCCATGCATGCATAGGAAACATGAAACCTTGATGAATCACGTTTGTGGAGATATTTTGGGAGGAGTTCAGTTTGAGCCAGCAGAAGAATCCACATGCAACATTGATCAGTTTCAGTTTGGGCCAGAGATAAATGAGTTCACGTGCATCCATGGGAGATTAGTCATGTACGCAGCTAACCACAAGCAAGGAATTATAAAAATATACAAGTTCCATCTGGTGCGGCCACCTGACAAAGAAGCGTACTCATGGACAACTATGAAGATTAGAGACTTGTTTTCTTTAAAAGGAACCGGGTGGGGTCCACCGGTAAATTGCAGAAGTCACCAGCACCAAATAACAAGTCGTACTAGTTGTTTTTGTTTCCTAAGATTTAGTCAAGTCGGTTGTTATGGTCAGGTTTGTTTTCCTTTTTGGTTTAGGGGTGCGGTTAGCTTGTTGGTCAAACCATGTACGGGCCAGCTATACTATTATAAATAGCCATAGTACGGTCAATGTAAGAGAGGTTATATTTTTATGAATAGACACGATGTGTTTTTAGGGTAAATACCCGTATCGAGTTTTGGGGGAAGCTGTCTAAAAATCCCTAAGTTTTGGAGGAAGCTTTAGAAAACCTCTGTGTTGCGATTTCTCTTCGTGGAAATTGTTTTGCGCGTGAGTACCTTCGTCGAGATTGGTTTTCTCGTGCTGGGCCGCAAGGTTCAAACCCTCTACTTCGTGTACATCGCGTGCGCGGGCGAGAGGTTGCTACTCCTGGTGGTGGAGTGTCGTGAAAGGTCGGGCCGCAACAACGGATCGGATCTCGCCAACGAGATTCGGTCTATATCACGGTGGTTAATGTATACTTAATTACTAGTACTACTGAGTAAGAATGTTGTTCCTAGTACCTACCTACAGGTGGTGCAGAAGGATGTTTACAGCAGCACAGTGAAGTTAATCTACTCTTCAAGACATGTTCTTCTGCATTGCTATAGAATAGCACTAGTAATAGGACGATGCATGCATGTTCTGTATTTGCTGGAGTAGCTAGGACAGCTATGGTTAATTGCAGCCATGTGTGTTGCTTGTTAGAGGCTTAGAGCAGATGGCTCCCATGATCCCATCAATTTTGCATCGCTGGGTGCTTTCTGTACACATGCATGGATCTGTCCTATTGCCACCGACTAGAAACTAGTATATTTTGATATTCATCAGATTTTCTAGCACAAATAGTACTGCTGCAGAAAAATTGAAGATTGGATTAGATTACAGACCCATTTAAAACAAATGGATGATGATGCAGGAATCCAATGGGACAAGTTGCATAGGCAGTAAGAAGAAAAATGGTGATGCAAATACTAGGAGTTAGCTAGAGGGTAGATGGTTCATGTGGCCGTGCCATGCGTCCTCAGGCCAACCCCACCGCGCGACCCCATCTTGTCCGGGTGCGTCGGTTTGGGTAGAACGGACGATAGTGAGGCCCAACGCGCGGTCCCAAACGGATAAATGTCCGGATTCCGTCTGTCTACGACCCATCCCTGGCCCAAACTTGCGCCGAGTTTGGGGTGAAACGAACATCACGCGGACGGGCCCACCGCACGCCCTTGTCCCCCCGTGGCCCGCGTGTCAGGGACACTAGCGGTCCCTTCACTTGCACCGCCTCCACCCCCTCTCCCGCCCCGCCCCGCCACCGGCGCTGCCGCTATTCTCCGGCCGCCTCCTCACCGCGCAGCCTCCCGCCGTCCAGACCAAACCACGTCTCGACATGGCCGCCACCACGCCCACGCTTTCGCCGTAGTTTTGGCCGTCGATCGGAGGAGGTTTGGCCGTCGTCGTCGTAGCCGGCGGCAGAGGGGATACGACCACCGGCGACGTACCACGGCGATCACGGCAGCTTCCGACGAGTGCTCCAGAGCGGCCAGTAGCCGGCCGCCAACCACCCCTGCTGCATCGAGGTGATCATCGCGGCCTCTTTGCCACCACGACTGCAAGGTGTTCGACACTTTGCCCACAAAGGTATGGACAGTCGAGAAGAGTTTTTCTTCCGCCACTTCATTTGTTCATCAGACGATTCGTCATCAGATGATGAAGATCTTGTGGTGCCTGCACTGGTCGTTCACGATCATATTCAACGGCAGCTTCCTCGGTATAGGGGGTCACTCCCTAGACGTGCTCCCAACCTGAACCGCAACAAGGAGAGAGGCCATGCCCTGCTCTATGCCGATTACTTTGCGAACGCCCCGCTCTTCAAGCCGGATAAATTCCGTCGCCGTTTTCATATGGCAAGGCATGTGTTCAATGGTATCCGAGAGGGAGTGGTTGCTCACAACCCATACTTCGAGTGCAAGACGGATGCCCTTGGCAAGCTTGGATTCTCCTCTTACCAGAAACGCACCGCGGCCATCTGCATGCTTGATATGGAATTCCAGGCGATCTGGTGGATGAGTATGTGCGTATGAGTGAGACAACATGTCTGATGTCAATGTACAAGTTCTGCCAGGCTGTGATCAAGGTGTTTGGCCCTGAGTACTTGAGGCAGCCAACTGCTGCTGATACAGAGAGATTGTTGGCGACCAATGTAGCTAGAGGCTTTCCAGGCATGTTTGGCAGCATAGATTGTATGCACTTGGAGTGGAAGAACTGTCCATTTGCTTAGCAGGGCCAGTACAAGGGGCATGTCAAAGCGTGCACTGTCATATTAGAAGCGGTGGCTTCGCAGGATCTTTGGATCTGACATTCTTTCTTCGGCATGGCAGGTTCTCACAATGATATCAACGTGCTGCATCATTCTCCAGTCTTCGCAAGGCTTGCAAAAGGCCACTCCCCACCTGTCAACTTTGAGATCAATGGCCACCGATACAACAAGGGATACTATCTAGCTGATGGTATATATCCTCAGTGGTCAACTTTTGTGAAGACAATCTCGAACCCCCAAAGTGAGAAGAGAAAGAGATTTGCCCAAATGCAAGAGAGTGCTAGAAAGGATGTGGAACGTGCTTTTGGTGTGCTTCAATACCGATGGGGTATCGTTCGAAACCCTGCACTGTCATGGGATGAAGGGAAGCTTTGAAAGGCGATGACTTCTTGTGTGATCATGCACAACATGATCGTCGAGGATGAGCGTGATGACATTATCTTCGACCAAGGATTTGATTATCAAGGTGACAATGTTGAGCCCCTGCACCTAGAACCGGCCATGTTTGAACAGTTTGTCCAATTCCATCGTGAGCTGCGTGATTGGCACACTCATTTGGATCTTAAAAATGACTTGGTTGAGCACGTGTGGGATCACATCGGCAACCAATAGATGTATTGGTTCATTTTATGTTCATTCAAGACAATTTCAATTTGTTTGTAAAACTATTTTATTAGAGACAAAATTTTGATTGGGTTGTAAAACTATTCTTATTTTCAGACAATTAATATTTGGATGTGCAAACTTGTTTTGATATGAAAATATGGGCATTTTTGGCCCTGGCGGACAGGATGGGGCAAACGGATACGGCCGCGCGTTGGGCGCATGGCCACGGCGTCCCAGGATAGGCCCGAACATGACCCCATTGCCCTACCCAAATGGACAGAATCCGGGCAAAACGTGAAGGAAATATGCCCTAGAGGCAATAATAAAGTTATTATTTATTTCCTTATTTCATGATAAATGTTTATTATTCATGCTAGAATTGTATTAACCAGAAACATAATACATGTGTGAATACATAGACAAACATAGTGTCACTAGTATGCCTCTACTTGACTAGCTCGTTGAATCAAAGATGGTTAAGTTTCCTAGCCATAGACATGAGTTGTCATTTGATTAACGGGATCACATCATTAGGAGAATGATGTGATTGACATGACCCATTCTGTTAGCCTAGCACTTGATCGTTTAGTATGTTGCTATTGCTTTCTTCATGACTTATACATGTTCCTGTAACTATGAGATTATGCAACTCCCGTTTACCGGAGGAACACTTTGGGTGCTACCAAATGTCACAACGTAACTGGGTGATTATAAAGGAGTACTACAGGTGTCTCCAAAGGTACATGTTGGGTTGGCGTATTTCGAGATTAGGTTTTGTCACTCCGATTGTCGGAGAGGTATCTCTGGGCCCTCTCGGTAATGCACATCACTATAAGCCTTGCAAGCATTGCAACTAATGAGTTAGTTGTGAGATGATGTATTACATAACGAGTAAAGAGACTTGCCGGTAACGAGATTGAACTAGGTATTAGATACTGACGATCGAATCTCGGGCAAGTAACATACCGATGACAAAGGGAACAACGTATGTTGTTATGCGGTTTGACCGATAAAGATCTTCGTAGAATATGTAGGAGCCAATATGGGCATCCAGGTTCCGCTATTAGTTATTGACCAAGAATAGTTCTAGGTCATGTCTACATAGTTCTCGAACCCGTAGGGTCCGCACGCTTAAGGTTTTGATGATAGTTATATTATGAGTTTATGAGTTTTGATGTACCGAAGGAGTTCGGAGTCCCGGATGAGATCGGGGACATGATGAGGAGTCTCGAAATGGTCGAGACGTAAAGATCGATATATTGGACGACTATATTCAAAGTTCGGAAAGGTTCCGAGTGTTTCGGGTATTTTTCGGAGTACCGGAGAGTTACGGGTATATGGGCCTTATTGGGCCATACGGGAATAGAGAAGAGAGGCCGAAAGGAAGGAGGCGCGCAGCCCCCCTCTGGTCCGAATTGGACAAGGGGTGCGGCCCCCCTTTCCTTCCTCCTCTCCCCCTCTTTCCCCCTTCTCCTACTCCAACAAGGAAGGAGGGAGTCCTACTCCCGGTGGGAGTAGGACCCCCCTTGGCGCGCCCCTTCTAGGCCGGCCGCCCCCTCCCCCCATGCTCCTTTATATACAGGGGCAGGGGGGCACCTCTAGGCACGACAACACAAGTTGATCTACGGATCGTTCCTTAGCCGTGTGCGGTGCCCCCCTCCACCATATTCCACCTCGGTCGTATCGTCGCGGAGTTTAGGCGAAGCCCTGTGCCGGTAGAACATCATCATCGTCACCACGCCGTCGTGCTGACGGAACTCATCCCCGAAGCTTTGCTGGATCGGAGCCCGGGGATCGTCATCGAGCTGAACGTGTGCTGAACTCGGAGGTGCCGTACGTTCGGTGCTTGGATCGGTCGGATCGTGAAGACGTACGACTACATCAATCGTGTTGTGCTAACGCTTCCGCTTACGGTCTATGAGGGTACGTGGACAACACTCTCCCCTCTCGTTGCTATGCCATCACCATGATCTTGCGTGTGCGTAGGAAATTTTTGAAATTACTACGTTCCCCAACAGTGGCATCCGAGCCTAGGTTTTATGTGTTGATGTTATATGCACGAGTAGAACACAAGTGAGTTGTGGGCGATACAAGTCATACTGCTTACCAGCATGTCATACTTTGGTTCGGCGGTATTGTGAGATGAAGCGGCCCGGACCGACATTACGCGTACGCTTACGCGAGACTGGTTTCACCGTTACGAGCACTCGTGCTTAAAGGTGGCTGGCGGGTGTCTGTCTCTCTCACTTTAGCTGAATCGAGTGTGGCTACGCCCGGTCCTTGCGAAGGTTAAAACAGCACCAACTTGACGAACTATCGTTGTCGTTTTTGATGCATAGGTAAGAACGGTTCTTGCTCAGCCCGTAGCAGCCACGTAAAATTTGCAACAACAAAGTAGAGGACGTCTAACTTGTTTTTGCAGGGCATGTTGTGATGTGATATGGTCAAGACGTGATGCTATATTTTATTGTATGAGATGATCATGTTCTGTAACCGAAGTTATCGGCAACTGGCAGGAGCCGTTGTCGCTTTATTGTATGAAATGCAAACGCCCTGTAATTACTTTACTTTATCACTAAGCGGTAGCGATAGTCGTAGAAGCAATAGATGGCGTAACGACAACGATGCTACGATGGAGATCAAGGTGTCGCGCCGGTGACGATGGTGATCACGACGGTGCTTCGAAGATGGAGATCACAAGCACAAGATGATGATGGCCATATCATATCACTTATATTGATTGCATGTGATGTTTATCCTTTATGCATCTTATCTTGCTTTGATTGACGGTAGCATTTTAAGATGATCTCTCACTAATAATCAAGAAGTGTTCTCCCTGAGTATGCACCGTTGTGAAAGTTCTTCGTGCTGAGACACCACGTGATGATCGGGTATGATAGGCTCTACGTTCAAATACAACGGGTGCAAAACAGTTGCACACGCGGAATACTCAGGTTAAACTTGACGAGCCTAGCATATACAGATATGGCCTCGGAACACGGAGACCGAAAGGTCGAGCGTGAATCATATAGTAGATATGATCAACATAATGATGTTCACCATTGAAACAACTCCATCTCACGTGATGATCGGACATGGTTTAGTTGATTTGGATCACGTGATCACTTAGATGACTAGAGAGATGTCTGTCTAAGTGGGAGTTCTTTAGTAATATGATTAATTGAACTTAAATTTATCATGAACTTAGTCCTGGTAGTATTTTGCAAATTATGTTGTAGATCAATAGCTCGCGTTTTTGCTTTCACATGTTTATTTTGATATGTTCCTAGAGAAAATTGTGTTGAAAGATGTTAGTAGCAATGATGCGGATTGGATTCGTGATCTGAGGTTTATCCTCATTGCTGCACAGAAGAATTATGTCCTTAATGCACCGCTAGGTGACAGACCTATTGCAGGAGCAGACGCAGACGTTATGAACGTTTGGCTAGCTCAATATGATGACTACTTGATAGTTTAGTGCACAATGCTTAACGGCTTAGAATCGGGACTTCAAAGATGTTTTGAACATCATGGACCATATGAGATGTTCCAGGAATTGAAGTTAATATTTCAAGCAAATACCCGAGTTGAGAGATATGAAGTCTCCAACAAGTTCTATAGCTAAAAAGATGTAGGAGAATCACTCAACTAGTAAGCATGTGCTCAGATTGTCTGGGTACTTCAATCACTTGAATCAAGTGGGAGTTAATCTTCCAGATAAGATAGTGATTGACAGAATTCTCTAGTCACCATCACTAAGTTACTAGAACTTCGTGATGAACTATAGTATGCAAGGGATGACGAAAACAATTCCCGAGCTCTTCGTGATGTTGAAATCGACGAAGGTAGAAATCAAGAAAGAGCATCAAGTGTTGATGATTGACAAGACCACTAGTTTCAAGAAAAGGGCAAAGGGAAAGAAAGGGAACTTCAAGTAGAATGACAAGCAAGTTGTCACTCCCACGAAGAAGCCCAAAGCTGAACCAAAGCCTGAAACTGAGTGCTTACACTGCAAAGGAAATGGTCACTGGAAGCGGAAATGCCCTGAATATTTGGTGGATAAGAAGGATGGCAAAGTGAACAAGGGTATATTTGATATACAGGTTATTGATGTGTGCCTTACTAGTGTTTATAGTAGCCCCTGAGTATTTGATACTTGTTCAGTTGCTAAGATTAGTAACTCGAAACAGGAGTTATATAAATAGAGACTAGTTGAAGGGGAAGTGACGACGAGTGTTGGAAGTGGTTCCAAGATTGATATGATCATCATCGCACACTCCCTATACTTTCGGGATTAGTGTTAAACCTAAATAAATGTTATTTAGTGTTTGCGTTGAGCATGAATATGATTTGATCATGCTTATTGCGATACGGTTATTCATTTGAAGTTAAAGAATAATTGTTATTCTGTTTACATGAATAAGACCTTCGATGGTTATACACCCAATGAAAATAGTTTGTTGGATCTCGATCATACTGATACACATATTCATAATATTGATGCCAAAAGATGCAAAGTTAATAATGATAGTGCAACTTATTTGTGGCACTGTCGTTTGGGTCATATCGGTGTAAAGCGCATGAAGAAACTCCATAAAGATGGATTTTTGGAATCACTTGGTTATGAATCATTTGATGCTTGCGAACCGTGCCTTTTGGGCAAGATGACTAAAACTCCGTTCTCCGGAACAATGGAACAAGCTACTGACTTATTGGAAATAATACATACCGATGTATGCGATCCAATGAGTGTTGATGCTCGTGGCAAGTATCGTTATTTTCTGACCTTCACAAAATGATTTGAGCAGATATGGGTATATCTACTTGATGAAACATAAGTCTGAAATAATTGAAAAGTTCAAAGAATTTCAGAGTGAAGTGGAAAAATCATCGTAACAAGAAAATAAAGTTTCTACGATCTGATCACGGAGACGAATATTTGAGTTACGAGTTTGGTCTTCAATTAAAACAATGTGGAATAGTTTCATAGCTCACGCCACCTGGAACACCACAACGTTATGGTGTGTCCGAACGTCGTAACCGCACTTTATTGGATATGGTGCGATCTATGATGTCTCTTATCGGTTTTACCACTATCGTTTTGGGGTTGTGCATTAGAGACAGTTGCATTCACGTTTAAAAAGGGCACCATCTAAATCTGTTGAGACAACACCGTATGAACTATGGTTTAGCAGTAAACCTAAGCTGTCGTTTCCTAAAGTTTGGAGTTGCGATGCTTATATGAAAAAGGTTTTCAACCTGATAAGCTCGAACCCAAATCGGAGAAGTGCGTCTTCATAGAATACCCAAAGGAAACTGTTGGGTACTCCTTCTATCACAGATCCAAAGGCAAAACATTTGTTCCTAAGAATGGATCCTTTCTAGAGAAGGAGTTTCTCTCGAAAGAAGTGAGTGGGAGGAAAGTAAGAGCTTGATGAGGTAATTTGTACCTTCTCCCGAATTGGAAAGTAGTTAATCACAGAAATCAGTTCCAGTGATTCCTACACCAATTAGTGAGGAAGCTAATGATGATGATCATGAAACTTCAGATCAAGTTACTACCAAACTTTGTAGATCTTCCAGATTAAGATCCACACCAGAGTGGTACGGTAATCTTATTCTGGAAATCATGTTACTAGACCATCATGCGATGATGAGCCCAGATTCCGCAAAATGGTTTGAGGCCATGAAATCTGAGATGGGATCCATGTATGAGAACAAAGTGTGGACTTTGATTGACTTGCTCGATGATCAGCAAGCCATGTTAAATAAATGGATCTTCAAGAGGAAGACAGACACTAATAGTAGTGTTACTATCTACTAAGCTCGACTTGTTGCAAAAGGTTTTCAACAAGTTCAAGGTGTTGAATACGATGAGATTTTCTCACTCGTATTGAAGCTTAAGTCTATCTGAATCATGTTAGCAATTGCCACATTTTATGAAATCTGGCAAATGGATGTCAAAACTGCATTCCTTAATGAATTTATTAAAGAAGAGTTGTATATGATGCAACCAGAAAGTTTTTGTCAATCCTAAAGATGCTAACAAAGTGTGCAAGCTCCAGCGATCCATCTATGGACTAGTGCAAGCATCTCGGAGTTGGAATATATGCTTTGATGAGTTGATCAAAGCATATGGTTTTATACAGACTTTTGAAGAAGCCTGTATTTACAAGAAAGTGAGTGGGAGCTCTGTAGCATTTCTAAAATTATATGTGGATGACATATTGTTAATTGGAAATGATATGGAAATTCTGGATAGCATGAAAGGATACTTGAATAAGAGTTTTTCAAAGCAAGACCTAAGTGAAGCTACTTACACATTGAGCATCAAGATCTATATAGATAGATCAGGACGCTTGATAAGATTTTTCAATGAGTACTTACCTTGATAAATTTTTGAAATAGTTCAAAATGGAACAGTCAAAGAAGGAGTTCTTGCCTGTGATGCAAAGGTATGAAGTTGAGTAAGACTCAAGACCCAACCATGGCAGAAAATAGAAAGAGAATGAAAAGTCATTCCCTATGCCTCAGTCATAGGTTCTATAAAGTACGCTATGCTGTGAACTGGACCTATTGTATACCTTGCTCTGAGTTTGACAAAGGAATACAATTTTGATCTAATAGTAGATCACTGGACAGCGGTCAAGAATATCCTTAGTAAGGACTAAGGAGATGTTTCTCGATTATGGAGGTGATAAAAGAGTTTGTTGTAAAAGTTACATCGGTGCAAACTTTTACACTGATCCAGATGACTCTAAGTCTCAATCTGGATACATATTGAAAGTGGGAGCAATTAAGCCAGAGTAGCTCCATGCAGAGCATTGAAGACATAGAATATTTGCAAAATACATACGGCTCTGAATGTGACAGACCCGTTGATTAAGCTTCTCTCACAAGCAAAACATGATCATACCTTAGTACTCTTTGGGTGTTAATCACATAGCGATGTGAACTAGATTATTGACTCTAGTAAACCCTTTGGGTGTTGATCACATGACGATGTGAACTATGGGTATTAATCACATACAGATGTGAATATTAGTGTTAAATCACATGGCGATGTGAACTAGATTATTGACTCTAGTGCAAGTGGGAGACTGAAGGAAATATACCCTAGAGGCAATAATAAAGTTATTATTTATTTCCTTATTTCATGATAAATGTTTATTATTCATGCTAGAATTGTATTAACCAGAAACATAATACATGTGTGAATACATAGACAAACATAGTGTCACTAGTATGCCTCTACTTGACTAGCTCGTTGAATCAAAGATGGTTAAGTTTCCTAGCCATAGACATGAGTTGTCATTTGATTAACGGGATCACATCATTAGGAGAATGATGTGATTGACATGACCCATTCCGTTAGCCTAGCACTTGATCGTTTAGTATGTTGCTATTGCTTTCTTCATGACTTATACATGTTCCTGTAACTATGAGATTATGCAACTCCCATTTACCGGAGGAACACTTTGGGTGCTACCAAATGTCACAACGTAACTGGGTGATTATAAAGGAGTACTACAGGTGTCTCCAAAGGTACATGTTGGGTTGGCGTATTTCGAGATTAGGTTTTGTCACTCCGATTGTCGGAGAGGTATCTCTGGGCCCTCTCGGTAATGCACATCACTATAAGCCTTGCAAGCATTGCAACTAATGAGTTAGTTGTGAGATGATGTATTACGTAACGAGTAAAGAGACTTGCCGGTAACGAGATTGAACTAGGTATTAGATACCGACGATCGAATCTCGGGCAAGTAACATACCGATGACAAAGGGAACAACGTATGTTGTTATGCGGTTTGACCGATAAAGATCTTCGTAGAATATGTAGAAGCCAATATGGGCATCCATGTCCCGCTATTAGTTATTGACCAAGAATAGTTCTAGGTCATGTCTACATAGTTCTCGAACCCGTAGGGTCCGCACGCTTAAAGTTTCGATGACAATTATATTATGAGTTTATGAGTTTTGATGTACCGAAGGAGTTCGGAGTCCCGGATGAGATCGGGGACATGATGAGGAGTCTCGAAATGGTTGAGACGTAAAGATCGATATATTGGACGACTATATTCGGAGTTCGGAAAGGTTCCGAGTGATTCGGGTATTTTTCGGAGTACCGGAGAGTTACGGGAATTCGCCGGGGAGTATATGGGCCTTATTGGGCCATACGGGAATAGAGAAGAGAGGCCGAAAGGAAGGAGGCGTGCAGCCCCCCTCTGGTCCGAATTGGACAAGGGGTGCGGCCCCCCTTTCCTTCCTCCTCTCCCCCTCTTTCCCCCTTCTTCTACTCCAACAAGGAAGGAGGGAGTCCTACTCCCGGTGGGAGTAGGACTCCCCTTGGCGCGCCCCTTCTAGGCCGGCCGCCCCCTCCCCCATTGCTCCTTTATATACGGGGGCAGGGGGGCACCTCTAGGCACGACAACACAAGTTGATCTACGGATCGTTCCTTAGTCGTGTGCGGTGCCCCCCTCCACCATATTCCACCTCGGTCATATTGTCGCGGAGTTTAGGCGAAGCCCTGTGCCGGTAGAACATCATCATCGTCACCACGCCGTCGTGCTGACGGAACTCATCCCCGAAGCTTTGCTGGATCGGAGCCCGGGGATCATCATCGAGCTGAACGTGTGCTGAACTCGGAGGTGCTGTAAGTTCGGTGCTTGGATCGGTCGGATCATGAAGACGTACGACTACATCAACCGTGTTGTGCTAACGCTTCCGCTTACGATCTACGAGGGTACGTGGACAACACTCTCCCCTCTCGTTGCTATGCCATCACCATGATCTTGCGTGTGCGTAGGAAATTTTTGAAATTACTACGTTCCCCAACAAAACGGACGTTCGTTTGGGGTCGGGCAGGGGAGTTGGCCTCATACAGGGCTGTGTGGATCGATACATCTCCAACGTATCTATAATTTTTTATTGTTCCATGCTATTATATTATCCATCTTGGATGTTTTATATGCATTTATATCCTATTTTATATGATTTTTGGGACTAACCTATTAACCTAGAGCCCAGTCCCAGTTTCTGTTTCTTTCCTTGTTTTTCAGTTTTACAGAAAAGGAATACCAAATGGAGCCCAACTGATGTGCCAATTTTTGATATTTTTATGGACCAAAAAATCCCTCGAAGTAAAAGAGTGGGCCAGAAGAGTCTCGAGCCATCCACAAGGGTGGAGGGCACACCCTACCCCCCTGGGCGTGCCCCCTATCTCGTGGATGACTCGAAGACCCCCCCTGACGTGAGACCGACGCCAAAACTTCCTATAAATACAGAAACCCCCGAAAAGAAACCTAGATTGGGAGTTCCGCCGTCGCAAGCCTCTGTAGGCACAAAAACTTCTCAGGAGCCCGTTCCGGCACCCTGCTGGAGGGGGAATCCATCACTGGTGGCCATCTTCATCATCCCGGCACTCTCCATGACGATGAGGGAGTAGTTCACCCTCGGGGCTGAGGGTATGTACCAGTAGCTATGTGTTTGATCTCTCTCTCTCTCTCTCTCTCTCTCTCGTGTTCTTTATTTGGCACAATCTTGATGTACCGCAAGCTTTGTTATTATAGATGGATCTTATGATGTTTCTCCCACTATACTCTCTTGTAATGGATTGAGTTTTCCCTTTGAAGTTATCTTATCAGATTGAGTCTTTAAGGATTTGAGAACACTTGATTTATGTCTTGCATGTGCTTATCTTTGCTGACAATGGGATATCATGTGATCTACTTGATGTATGTTTTGGTGATCAACTTGCGGGTTCAGTGACCATGTGAACTTATGCATAGGGGTTGGCACACGTTTTCGTCTTGACTCTTCGGTAAAAACTTTGGGGCACTCTTTGAAGTTCTTTGTGTTGGTTGAATAGATGAATCTGAGATTGTGTGATGCATATCGTATAATCATACCCATGCATACTTGAGGTTACATTGGAGTATCTAGGTGACATTAGGGTTTTTGTTGATATGTATCTTAAGGTGTTATTTTACTACGAACTCGAGGGCTGTTTGTGACACTTATAGGAATAGCCCAATGGATTGATAAGAAAGAATAACTTTGAGGTGGTTCCGTACCCTACCATAATCTCTTTGTTTGTTCTCCGCCGTTGGTGACTTTGGAGTGACTCTCTGTTGCATGTTGAGGGATTGTTATATGATCTGATTATGTTATCATTGTTGAGAGAACTTGCACTAGTGAAAGTATGAACCCTAGGCCTTGTTTCCTACAATTGCAATACCGTTTACTCTCACTTTTATCACTTGTTACCTTGCTGTTTTTATAACTTCAGATTACAAAAACCTATATCTACCATCCATATTGCACTTGTATCACCATCTCTTCACCGAACTAGTGCACCTATACAATTTACCATTGTATTGGGTGTGTTGGGGACACAAGAGACGATTTGTTATTTGGTTGCAGGGTTGTTTGAGAGAGACCATCTTCATCCTACGCCTCCCACGGATTGATAAACCTTAGGTCATCCACTTGAGAGAAATTTGCTACTGTCTTACAAACCTCTGTACTTGGAGGCCCAATAACGTTTACAAGAAGAAGGTTGCGTAGTAGACATCAAGCTCTTTTCTGGCGCCGTTGGACGGGAGGCTAGGTAACCGGTACTAACACCCCGTCAACTAGGCTATTTTATAGTGCCGTTGCCGGGGAGGTTAGTGCTTGAAGGTATATCTTTAGATCTTGCAATTGAATCTTTTAGTTTCTTGTTTTATCACTACTTTAGTTTATAAAAGAAAACTACAAAAAATGGAATTGAGTGCCTCATATGCTTCATCTTTTTAATATCTTTCGCGAAAATGATGGAAAGGAAAATTGTGCCCAAGTGCTAGAAGAAGAATGCATTAAAATGTATGGCACTAAATCTTTGAATGATGAGCATGATTGCAATGTTGTTAGTATGAACTCTTTGAATATCCATAGCACTAATGATGATTGCACTAGTCATGATGAAAATGTCTCTTATAAGCATGTCAATTTTTGTGGAGTGCATAGAGTTTGCAATTACACACCAAATAGGGAAGACAGATTTTGCAAGAGGCATAAGTATTTAGAAACTAAATGGTTGCAAGAAAGGCTAGATGTTTGTGCTGCAAATTTAAATTTTCTTAGCCATCCTTGTGAACTTTGCAATGAACGTGGTCATTTGAATATCCAATGCAAATTGTTTCATGATCGAATCATGTCCAAAAATTGTGATGACTTGATTTCCCTTACGCATCATAATGAACTTAGTTTGCTTGTAGCTTATGAAGAAATGAAACGTATTACTAAGGATATTCCGGAATTTTCCCTTGAGAGAGTTCTTGATTTTGATCTAGAGGAAATTTATATGTATTGTGCGGTGAATTGGATTGAAAATCCTTATATTGCCAATTACATAAAGACAAGAAAACAAATAGAAGATGAAGAGAATACTAATAAAAGGGAAGAGATTTCCCAATATCCTCCTATTCTTTCTTATGATGAATCAGGTAACGAGGAGGAGCCTTCTATTCAACCAATCTCATTAATAAGGAGCTCCAAAAAAGAGGATTAAACCCACACATGATGCGAATAAGAAAAAGAAAAGACGGATAAGCAAAGGTAAAAAGGCATCCCTCCCAAATGATGTTGCTCCTACTACTCATTGTGATGATAATAGTTTCTATACTATTGGTGATATCCATACTATTAATGATGAGAGTGATTATGCTTATGATATGTAAAGGCCCAAGCTTGGGGATGGTATGTTTTATGAGAATGACATGTTTGAGAATTTGTTTTCTGCAATTAATGTTTGTCCCAAGCTTGGGGATGCTATGTTTAATGAAGATGATATTTTTAACCTCCCAAGTTTTGATATGCAAATTTATTATGATGATAGCATGCCTCCTATTTATGATGATTATATTTATGAAAGTGGGTTGGAAAGAGTGTCAACTTTATTTAGTAATGATTCCACTATCTTGGAAGAGGTTTCAATTGATTATGATGAGAACAAAGTTGCTACTTATGATGATTATTGTGATGATACTTATGCTATAAAAATAATCATGATTATATTTATAAAATTTGTCATGATTATGATTACCCTTTTTCTGAACATTACTATTTTAATGTGGAAATAATTTATAGTATTCGAGTTTCTTATGATACTCCCACTATTCATGAGAAGAAATTTGCTTATGTGGATAGTAATAAAAATTATATGCTTGTGCATCATGAAAATAATGCTTTATGTGATAGTTATATTGTTGAATTCATTCATGATTCTACTGAAAATTATTATGAGGGAGGAACGTATGCTAGTAGGAATTGCAATAATATCAAGATTTCTCTTTGTGTGCTTAAAGTTTTGAAGTTATGCTTGTTTTGCCTTCCTATGCTAGTGGATTATTGTTTCCAGAAGTTGTTTGCTCACAAAATACTTATGCATAGAAAGTGTGTTAGACTTAAATGTGTTATTCATATTCTTCATGATGCTCCCATTATGTATCAATTTTTATCTTTTATGTGAGCATCATTGAAATCATCATGCCTAGCTAAAAAGGCATTAAAGATGGGAGACAACCCAATATTTACCCCTACTGTTTTTGTGTGTTCACATGATTAATATACTGTAGTAATCATGTTTTATAGCTTTTGTTTCAATAAAGTGCTAATTAGAACCTTTGGGAAGACTTGGGTGAAAGTTAATGTGATCTTGCTGTAAAAAACTGAAACTTTGCGCTCACAAGAATAATTTTCATTTTTAACAGAAGAGCGCTTTTAAGTTGATTATTTTAAAGAAAATTAATAGAAAAATTCCTCACGTCCACAAATTTATTTCAGAATTTTTTGAGTTACAAAAGTATTTGAGAGTTATAGATTACTATAGATTGTTCTGTTTTTGACAGATTTTGTTTTCTATGTGTTGTTTGCTTATTTTGATGAATCTATGAGTAGTATCGGAGGTTATGAACCATAAAGAAGTTGGAATACAGTAGATATTACACCAATATGAATTTAGAATGAGTACACAACAGTACCTGGGTGGTGATTTATTTTCTTATACTGACGGAGCTTACGAGTTTTCTGTTGAGTTTTGTGTTGTCAAGTTTTCAAGTTTTGGGTAAAGATTCGACGGACTATGGAATAAGGAATGGCAAGAGCCTAAGCTTGGGGATGCCCAAGGCACCCCAAGGTAATATTCAAGGACAACCAAGAGCCTAAGCTTGGGGATGACCCGGAAGGCATCCCGTCTTTCGTGGGCTATCCACGAGAGTGCAGGGCGCGCCCCTATCTCGTGGATGACTCGAAGACCCCCCTGACGTGAGGCCGACGCAAAAAATTCCTATAAATACAGAAACCCCCGAAAAGAAACCTAGATCGGGAGTTCCGCCACCGCAAGACTCTGTAGCCAACAAAAACCTCTCGGGAGCCCGTTCCGGCACCTTACCAGAGGGGGAATCCATCACCGGTGGCCATATTCATCATCCCGACGCTCTCCATGACGAGGAGGGAGTAGTTCACCCTCGGGGCTGAGGGTATGTACCAGTAGCTATGTGTTTGATCTCTCTCTCTCTCTCTCTCTCTCTCTCTCTCTCTCTCTCTCGTGTTCTTGATTTGGCACGATCTTGATGTACCGCGAGCTTTGCTATTATAGTTGGCTCTTATGATGTTTCTCCCCCTCTACTATCTTGTAATGTATTGAGTTTTCCCTTTGAAGTTATCTTATCTGATTGAGTCTTTAAGGATTTTAGAACACTTGATGTATGTCTTGCATGTGCTTATCTATGGTGACAATGGGATATCACGTGATCTACTTGATGTATGTTTTGGTGATCAACTTGCGGGTTCAGTGACCTTGTGAACTTATGCATAGGAGTTAGCACACGTATTCGTCTTGACTCTTCGGTAGAAACATTGGGGCACTCTTTGAAATTATTTGTGTTGGTTGAATGCATGAATCTGCGATTGTGTGATGCATATCGTATAATCATACCCAGGCATACTTTAGGTGACATTGGAGTATCTAGGTGACATTAGGGTTTTGGTTGATATGTGTCTTAAGGTGTTATTTTACTATGAACTATAGGGTTGTTTGTGACACTTATAGGAATAGCCCAATGGATTGATCAGAAAGAATAACTTTGAGGTGGTTTTGTACCCTACCATAATTTCATCGTTTGTTCTTCGCTATTAGTGACTTTGGAGTGACTCTTCGTTGCATGTTGAGGGATTGTTATATGATCTGATTATGTTATCATTGTTGGGAGAACTTGCACTAGTGAAAGTATGAACCCTAGGCCTTGTTTCCTACCATTGCAATACCGTTTACGCTCACTTTTATCACTTGTTGCCTTGCTGTTTTTATACTTTCATATTACAAAAACCTATATCTACTATCCATATTGCACTTGTGTCACCATCTCTTCGCCGAACTAGTTCACCTATACAATTTACCATTGTATTGGGTGTGTTGGGACACAATAGACTCTTCGTTATTTGGTTGCAGGGTTGTTTGAGAGAGACCATCTTCGTCCTACGCCTCCCACGGATTGATAAACCTTAGGTCATCCACTTGAGGGAAATTTTCTACTGTCCTACAAACCTTTGCACTTTGAGGCCCAACAACTTCTACAAGAAGAAGGTTGCGTAGTAGACATCATGGATGCACTGACAGGTGGGCCCCGCTCCGCTGCAAAGCGAGCTTAACCGTGGGACATGGCCCTAATAATTTCTGGCGCAGGCTGCGCCAGTCGATCTCAGATCATCCCACTTAATTTCAGTCGTTAGATGGAGCCTGTCTCTGCCTGTAGCGAGTCCCATCGTTTCCTTCTGCTCCGCATCAATTTCAGAGCCACTGCAAAAGGAGAATTTTGTTCAAAGCAAGGTAATCTTTTTCATTTTTCTTATACAAGAGGACAATCATCTAATTTCTTAGAGCATCTCCAGCCGTTGGCCCCCAGGCGGCTCAAAAAATAGACGCCCTAGGGGCGAACCGACGCTAAAATCGGCATGGGAGCTATCAGGTTCCCAGACGACGCCCCCAGGGTCAGCCCCAGGCAGGCGGTTTTAATTTTTTTAACATTTTTTTGTCTAAAATTTCGCGAACGGGACAAATATTCGGCGAAACAGTACATTATCTCGGCAAACTGAAATAGTTTTTTTACATACATAAAATACTTAAAAGCAAACAAACATGCCACGACTACAAGCTGAATAACGCGTTGATAGAGGCAAGGTCGCCGTCGTCGCTGCCATCCTTCTCCTTCACGCGTACGCCACTACTGGACCCCTTCCCGGGGTCGCCCTAGCGGACCGGTGGCGGCAGAGCATCGTCGTCGCTGTCGTCGTTGAGGATGACGACGCCTCCCTTGTTGCGGCCATGGGGCCAAGCGGCGAACTGCTCAAAGGCGCGGTGCTGGCGCTCCAGCTCCGTCCGCGCCCAGTCTTCGCTCGCCCACTTCAAGGCCGCCGCGTCGTCAAGCCCTGGCTCCGCCTTCACGGTGGCGAGCCCTAGCTCCGTCTTCACGATTCCGAGCCCCGTCTCGGTCTTCGGCTTAACGAAGCGGGGAGAAGCCAAGGAGGAGGCGCGCCCACCCTCGTTGATGACGCTGCCGGCGCTGCGGGTGTGCCGGCCGAGCGGCCTGTCGGTAGTCTACGCGGGCTCGGCGTTGATGCCGAACAACGCTGACGAGCCGGAGGAGTGGGAGGAGCAGGAGGAGGAAGAAGAGGAGCCGTCCCCACACGGCATCCATTGGTCGCCACTCCGGCGGGGGACCGGAGCGGCAGGGTACGTCAATGGCGGGTCGTTGCCGCCCTCGAGGTGCTCGAGGACGGCGCGGAAAGTGCGGCCGGGGGCGCCCCACCACAGGCGATGACCCTCGCCGTTCTTGGTCCCCGCACCACCGGCGCCCCGTTGGTGGAGGCCAGCCGCTGCGCCTGCCGGTGCTGGAAGTATGCCGCCCAAGCCTCATGGTTGCCGGCGGCGTACTGCGGGAGGCCTCGCTACTCCTCCATCAGCGACACCCGCATGCGGGCCCAAAGTTCATTTTTGTCGTCTTAAAAAATATTCCCTTCATTTTTATTTACTCCGCATATTAGAGTTGACTGAAGTCAAACTTTTTTAAGTTTGACCAAGTTTATAGAAAAGACTAAAAATATTTACCATAACAAATCTATATGATGTGATATTCAATAATGAATCTAATGGTATTGATTTGTTATTGTATATGTTAATATTTTTATTTATAAACTTTGCAAAATTTATAAAGATTGACTTTGACCATCGCTAATATGTGGAATAAATAAAAACAGAGGGAGTACATATACACAAATGTATCTGACCTCAAGAGAAAGGTATCCAAGACGACAGAGCAATACAATTTGCAAGTAATAAATGAATAAACGTACGTATCATGGCGTAGCAGAAGCGCGCAGGGACATAAGGCATGCATGCAGCTGGTCACGTACGTACGTACGTAGCCACGTCGGGTGGCATTCAAGCTCACCTGCAAAGTTTTAATGGACGCCACGCTGCCATGTCCGGTGAGGCGCAGCGCAGGGGGACACACCACGCTCCTGCACGCTTACCACGCGTGTGCTGCATGCCCTGCCCGATCTTGCCGTTGCATCGCAGAGTACAAGATATAGTATATGTGTGTGTGCGCATAATCTTTGCTGTTTATTTGTATGTTGCGATGTTCGATCTCTAGCCACTAGTCAGATGTGCAGACCAGGATTACAGTGGCAGAAAGAGAGAAACAAACCTGGAGCTTCTGGGTTTCAGTGTCACTTTTGCCATCACTCCAAGATCTATCCGCCTTGAAGTCAAAATGAAGCTTTTTTCACAAGCAGAAGTACGTAGTGTCAAAAGCAGCTAGGCTCTTTCTGTTCTAGATCCCTCTCTGTCTCTGCATATGCATGCATGGCCATTGCTACTCTTTGATTTACATTGCTACTCTTTAATGGCACATAACGAAACAAACAAGTTAGCTGTAGGCCTTAACTAGACATGGACCCGATAGCTATCTAGGAAGACAAGATGGACAGAAGTGTGGTGCCCGCTGTCAGCCTAGCGAAATGATGGAGGAACTAAAATCAACCAAGTAATGAATGAATGCAGATGAGTACGTACCTAGGAGTACATTCGAAATTCAAAGTACATTTCCCTCCAAATTTTTGACGTTTCCCTTGGCGCTTTTTGCATGGAAGAGCCAAATTAGATGGGCTAACTGAATGAATAAAATCTGCCCATGCATCTGCCATAAATGGCGTGGGTTCAGATGCTTCTATGGGTCAGGTGCCCATAAGTTTCTCTCATCATCTCTGCCTGAGATATAGCGGACAGGATGCCCAACTAATCTTCATTTCTTTCTTCCTTGCAATTGATCGCCATGTACTGTGGACCACCCTGCAGAGACCTGCTGCAGCCCAGATTAATACGGGTTTATAGTCCGTGTAGTTTTGTGAGTAATTAGGTGGTTGGATTATATACTCTGATTTAATTCCGTGTCTGTGTCAAAACTTTCACATTGTCTATTCATTTCAAGGAATTTTTTTACTGGGTTACACTTATTTTGGGTTTCTAGCTACGTGCCCGATATAGTTTTTCTTAATAAATTCTAGGTTTATATCTTGTTTGACATTTTTGAGAAGAATTGCCATATTTAAGAGATATTCGCCCTTCTTATCCAATTTGATAAATCTATGCCACGGCTTTAGCATTTTACGAAATTGAGCATAAACACAGTACACATGTACTCACTTCGTCCGGTGAAGAGTGTACATATAGAAATTTTAGGACAAATTATGGAGTGGAGTAAAAAATGCATTGGAAGGATGCAAGCCACCATCTCTCTTCTCTTTAATTCCCCAACCCCTACGAACATTTGCACATACACTCACCCCTCAAAAACGCACGTACGCACACCATATCCCTATGAGCACCTCTGAGAGACGGAGCCGGCACATCATTTTGAGATTGACGAACTCACCACAAAAGCGTTCAAATAAATTGGTCCTACCTATCAGAGTACACGTGGGGCATGGTTAGTACACAAATTTACTTTCGCAGCTGGTTTCTCCATGCGCTCTTTTTTGTGGGAAAGAAGCAAATACCTTGGGCCCAGAGATACGCGAGATGCGCCCAACAAACTGTGATGGAGGGAGTAAGATCTTTGACAGGAACCAATAAATGTATTTAAGGGGCCATCTTCACGTAAAAAAAGGCTATCTAGGGCATAGATGAGTTTCGGTCGTTTTTATTGTCCACAACTATAATTCAATTGCACTTTTTCTTTGCAGTTGCAACAAATACAAAACTTCAAAAAAAAATACAAGTCGCTAAAAAATGCAACATTAATAGAAAACACAACCCCAAAATTTTAGAAGTTACCATAACATTGACAAAAAGTTGTTGAAACTTAAGAAATGTGCATTGCCCATGTCTTGGTATTTCGGTATAATTCAATTGCCATATATATATGGGCCACGGTTAAACTTATTGTCTGGTGATCGATGCCATTGCTAGCCAGCCATCCCATACATGCAAGCCAGGCATATTCAGTGAGGAGTACGTACAAACTGTGGCTCGATTATACATCGTCCCTACGCAGGGAGGCCATGGGGCCGGCCGCTACTATTGATCTGAAAGGAGAAATTGATGAACGCCTGCAAGGTCCAAAGAGTAGTACGTAGTAGTAGTACACTTCTTTTGACGTACTACGTTCTATGGTAGGTTGTACACGGTACATTCCAGTATGACAGCACGTACAGTCAAATGTGCACGGTTCTGATGGTCAGGTAATTGTTCCACAACTTGAGATGCACAATGATTAGTTCAGTCGTCTCTTCAACTTCAAGGGATCCATCGACACATGGTCGCAGCAAATTAAACCGAGATGGATGTACAGTCCGTAATACTGGGTATACATACGTACTATCGACATACACACTAGTAAAAAACAGGGCTTTTGTTCGGGCCTGGCCAGCCCATTAGTCCCGGTTCAGTCAAGAACCAGGACCCATGGGGCATTCGTCCCGATTCGTGAGCCCAGGGGGCCGGCCGGGGCCTCGTGGGCATTGGTCCTGGTTCGTTTGGACCCATTTGTCCCGGTTCCTGGCACGAACCGGGACCAATGGTCCTCGCTCTTGGCCCACAACCATTGGTCCCGGTTCGTGGCTTGAACTGGGACAAATGAGTTGCCTATATATATCCCATCGCCACAGCAGAGCACTCCACAGTGCTCTATTTTTTCTGGCCGGCGAGGGGAGGGCGTTTGCGTGCCCTAGCTCACCTCCTATGCACATGAGGTGTTCGATGAAATGTCCGAGCCGCGCTAGTTAATCGTTATCCTCTCGAAACTCGACCTCCGAGCTCCATTTTCACCGAGTTTTGTCTAGGTTTAGTAGTCCGTCACGTCCTGTCCCCGTCTTCACCGCCGTCGATCGCCCGCGCCGATCTCGTCGCCGGCACCACCGTGGTGAGCCTCTTGTACTTATCTTCTTTCTGAAAGAAAAAAAAATTCTTACTTCAGATAGATACTTGTCTAATTTTCATACTTTTATTATTTCTTGTTATTATATAGTGCGATGGTTTTGGTATCCGCCCCCGTCGGCCCTCGTCCTGTCTATGATTCGGATGTGATATATATTATCTTTTGATAACTATTTCGTTCATTTATTGTTTATGACAATTATGCCGACCAACGTGACATAGATTTTATTTATCTAGCAGGTGGTTCAACCAGAAATTCCAGCCGACCCTATTGTCAAGAGGTTAAATTTAGTTGAATAAGAAAACAATTACTTGAAGGAAAAAATAAGAAAAAATGAGGAGGAGAAGATGATTTGGAGTTGCATGTTGCGGATATCGTCGATGATCACAAGATCAAGATGGATGCAATGCGGTTGAAGATTAGAAAGATTAGAAAATATGCCATTCATACAGAGGCTTGGTATCATTATGCAGTTGGATCAGTTGTTACCTTGGTTGCGATTATGATCGCATTTGTTTTTGCATATAAATGTTTTACATAATTTCAATGTATGATTTAATTAGATGCTCTGGAGAGCTATATGTTGCACATGCTATGTGGGTGAAATTCCTTTGTAACAGAGGAGTTTCCGTATGAAACCCTGATACTTCGAAAGAGATTGTCCGTTTTGTACACGAAGTGCATCCAGTTTTTGCCGCAAGCCTATGTACTTTCTTGCACATGCTATATGGGTGAATGATGATACCATGCCAACGTGGAGCCTTTTCAGAGTTCATTTCAAATGTTTTTCAATTTCATGGTCTTATAGCTCAAAATAATCAGTAAATGCATGAAAAATAACAATGAAGCTAGAAAGGGTTGTAAATTGATGATATGGCTTTGAATGATGCATTTTGAACACAGAAAAACTATGGAGTTCAAATAAGTTCAAAAAATGAAATCCCTTTGTAACAGAGGAGTTTCCGTATGAAACCCTGATAGTTCAAAAGAGATTGTATGTTTTATACACGAAGTGCATCCAGTTTTTGCCGTAAGCCTCTGTACTTTCTTGCACATGCTACGTTGGTGAAATGCTGATACCATGCCAACTTGGAACCTTTTCAGAGTTCATTTCAAATGCTTTTCAATTTCATGGTCTTATAGCTCAAAATAATCAGTAAATGCATGAAAAATAACAAATGAAGTCAGAAAGGGTTGTAAATTGATGATGTGGCTTTAAATGGTGCATTTTGAACACAGAAAAACTATGGAGTTCAAATAAGTTCAAAAAAATGAAATCCCTTTGTAACAGACGAGTTTCCGTATGAAACCCTGATACTTCGAAGGAGATTGTCTGTTTTGTACATGAAGTGCTTCCAGTTTTTGCCATAAGCCTCTGTACTTTCTTGCACATGCTATGTGGGTGGAATGATGATACCATGCCAACTTGGAACCTTTTCAGAGTTCATTTCAAATGTTTTTCAATTTCATGGTCTTATAGCTCTAAATAATCAGTAAATGCATGAAAAATAACAAATGAAGTCGGAAAGGGTTGTAAATTGATGATGTGGTTTTGAATGGTGCGTTTTGAACACAAAAAAAACTATGGAGTTCAAATAAGTTCAAAAAAATGAAATCCCTTTGTAACAGACGAGTTTCCGTATGAAACCCTGATACTTCGAAGGAGATTGTCTGTTTTGTACACGAAGTGCATCCAATTTTTGCTGTAACCCTATGTACTTTCTCGCACATGCCACTACTAGGAAAAGGCATGCTAGTGGCGCACCAGTTTTGCCTACTAATGACGCACTACAGGTGCGCCACTAGCATCACGCCATTAGAATTAAATTTTAATGGCGCACCACTGGTGCGCCATTAGTATCTGGTGTTCTAATGGCGCACCACGTAGTGTGCCATTAGTATAGCCCACGGTGTGCCATTAGAATGCCTCCCATGGGGCCATATGTACCCATGTGCTTTGGCTTACTAATGGCGCACCAGTGGGTGATGCGCCATTAGTGTGATTATCACAGTGCGCCATTAGTGTTTTGTGTGGTGCGCCACTAGTATGAATATTAGGGATTTTTTTTGTTTTCTGATATTTTCACAGGTTACAAAATATATTATTGAACAGAATTTAGACAACACCACACAGCAACAACAGATTCATCGAATACAATAGAAGATTAGTCTCCGAATACAATTCATCATATTAGTCTCCGAATTCAAAAGACTGAACAAAGATAGAACATTACAAGTCTCGAGACCGCGAGTAGCGAGTTTGTCTTCACATTACAAGTCGATATCAATCATCTAAACTACCATCACATAGAAGAGAGATGCGGTCATCACGATGAGCATCATCGCGATGAAACTGGTCTTCACCCGGTTCCTCCAACGCTCCCTCCTCTCTCCCGCTAGATAGCGGGCGTATCTAGATTCCGCCTCCGCCCTAGTGGTGTACCCTTTGTAACTGTTACCGCTGAAACGGTGAACCTGTCTCCGACACTCCTCCCAGTCGTCGTAGACTCCGGGAACCTTACCCTTGTACACGACATACGACGACATCTCTATGCACAAGCCAAACAACAGACAATACATAAGCAATATATAAGTACGCAACAAAAGGATCAGAAGAGAAAAGCAAGACATTAATAGCACGATTCATGGTCCTACTAATAAATAACATCGATTACATCTAAGTTGAACGACTGTCCAAACCAAAGAGATATACAAGCACTAAAAAAAATACACTTCCGTGATGATACGTGTTTGTCACAGTAGGTCGCTTTTTTTGTCATGCATGTATATCCATGACAAATTTATGACAGAATCAAGATAGTCATAACTGTGCTGTCATAGAAATGTTCCATGACATTACCAAAATTATCATCACGGAAGTGTCCACTTCCATGACGATAAATCGCGCGTCACAGAAGTGCTTTCGTCAAGGGTGACCGACACGTGGCATCCACCATAACGGAACGCTGTTAAGCTATCGGGTCGGGTTTTGGATCCGATAACTCGTTAACAGCCCCGACCAATGGGGATTTTCCACGTGTAAAATCATCATTGGCTGGAGGAAACACGTGTCGGCTCACCGTAGGGGCAGATGTCATCCGCTCATTGGACCGAAGGCGCCTATGATACGGCGACACGTGGCACGGCCCAACAAAGGCCCATTCCTATGAAAAGGCCGACCCGTTTGACTTGGTCAAAAGGTGGCGGGCCGGCCCACAGAAAGCCTGTTAATGGCCTGTTCGCATATAGCCCATTTACAGCCCGCTAACCCAGGGCTCGTTACGCCCTATCCGAAATTTTCCCAGTAGCGTCATCTGGGCCGTCCAATATGATTTAACCCGTTTTAACTTCCGGCCCGTGTGTGGCCCATGACTTCTTCCGGCCCATATGAGGACCTTTGTAACTATTAGCCCATTAACGACCCGTGGTGAAACTCACCCGTAATGAACAGTGTATCACTTTATACCCATTAACGGCCCGTTATTCCATTGGGCCGTTTCCAGCCCAAGTTATCTTTCGGCCTTCTCAGGGAGCATTGATTCTTGGGCTCATTTGCAGCATTCGGTTACATACGGCCCGTTACTGTCATTTTCTGCTTGTGGGCCAAATTCAGCCCGTCATTACAGTCGGCGCATTTGCGGACCGTTAATACGTTGACCCATTTTCATGTAAAAAAACCTGTTGGGCTGTTTTTATAGAGTTATCAAATACGGCCTATTAACGGCCCATTATGGTCCATGAATAGTACGACCCATGATTGACGAAATGATAATACGCCTCATAGAAGGCCCATGGATCCTACGGCCCGTATGAGGCCCATAGATAGTACGACCCGTAGAAGGCCCATGGACCCTACGGCCCGTAGAAGGCCCATTGATCCCTAAGGCCCGTATAGAAGGCCGATGGATCCTACGGCCCGTATAGAAGGCCAATGGTCCTACGGCCGAACGAAGGCCCATGGATCATACGACCTGCAGGAGGGCCATGGTTACAACAGTCCGTGTGTTGCCATGATTATTTTGGCCTAGTTACCAAAAATAGGCTATTGTGGCCACTAGAAAAACACAGAAAAAGAACTGCAGTGACTACAAGCAAACAACTAAACAAGACAATAAGGAAATAAATAAGCAAGAAATTAAGGCTAGCCTATTACCGCTATTACACATATTACATCCACTGGGCATCAAAGTTCGCCACCAGTGCAAATATAGGGAACAAAGCAGCATATTACATACACTTGGCCGTCAAAATTGGCCACCAGTGCAAATAAACGCGGCAGCAAAACAAGAGCATAACTGAAACAACTTCAGAAGAGCTCAAGAAATGTTATCCTGGGTATCCACCATGCTGGCAATAAGCTTAGCAAGCTGATTAGCATTGTCCTGTTTGGTGCTAAAATCCTCCAACGCTTGCCGTTGCACCAGAAAGTATGCATCTAAATGCTCCAGGGACTTTCACAGTCCTTCCGCTTCTTGTCGCAGCACCGCTGATCGATGTCTTTCAGCTTGTAGTTGAGACTCAAGAAACCGAACTGATTCAGACAGTGAGTTTGAATAGCTTGTGCAAGCGGTAGTGGCTAGTAACTCGAACACTAAACCAAGACAGGACTGTGGGGTTGTCTCGCTGTCTTCAGGATAGTCTTCCTTAGCTGTTTTATCAGCTTTATTGGAGACCAACAAGGATGTGTCACTATCCTGAACCTTATCTGCATTACTTCCTTTACCATTGTTTAATAAGGCACTCTTCCCCAATATTCTGTCAGCATTCTAAAAGAAGAAACAAGCAGACACATAACAAGTTTAGCATGTACTAGTATATGAAACTCATTTCGGTGAACCAGTTCATTACTAAGGTGGACAGGATTAAACTACCAAGTCTTTTATTGCCAAGTACTAGTACATAATAAAAGCATCAAACAAACATATATCTATGTCCTATGGTCACTATTGTCTTGCCAAATCAAAATAGAGACACGGTTCAAATCATATCAGTTCAAGACAAAGCAGCGGTGAAAGAATACAAAGCGTGGGAAACTACATGGAACAACAAGATTTCAGATGAGTACCACGGGTCTACATGTACAACAACACTATTGGCTCTGTTGTGATGCTAGTAATGTGCATGATATGAAAGTCAACTATATACACAATTGAAATTGAAATCAAAAGAGCTATTGATAAGAGCAAACCTGTTAAAGAAACATGCGTGAACATACCTGCTGTGCCATTGGAGTTTCGATTGGATCCTTCAATTTAAAAATAAGTTTGTATGAGTAAATACAATGATACAAGAGCAAAGCAATCATAGTTAAAAAAGGCGCGCCTAAGCTAGTGCTTAAGCGCGCCTAGGCTCTAGGCATTGGCAAAACGCATTGCACATAACTATGCTTAATCTTTGCATAACTGCGCATAAGCATGCGCTTTGGTCAGTAAAGTGCAAGGCGGTGGCAAAACGCACAATTAATTCGTAGCGCTTTTTTGAACTATGATAGCAATGGAATCTTAAATTATAACAGTTGTTCTTCAGGTTTAGGCACTTGTTCTACATGAACAGAGTACAGTAAGACGCAAGAATATAATACTTAAAAATAGAAAATGAGCTCATAGACCTTACCACATTCTTAGTAAGGGAATTTGATGAGTTTCTTTGCCGGTGAAGTACGTTCTCTTCAGGTAATTCCGATACTGACACCAAGCATTCTTGAAGATAGCAGAGGTATTAGCACAGGTTACCTCATCCCGAATTTCCAAATCGGTCCTTCTCTATAGAGAAAAATGGGAAAATTTGCTGTATTATAACCATCATGGAGGTAGGATGTATGGGACGAAGCAAAGTAATTGCCATGAATAACATTACTTACACATAACTCCTGGACAAACACCTGCAACTGGCATTTTCCTTCATCTTCAGTATAATATTTCCAAGATGGGAAGATACGCACATACGATTTAACTACATGAAATGCGATAGATGCTAAACTACGACTAGCTGGTTGTGCTTCCTCCACGGTAATAGGCGTACTAACTGATGGAGCTGGGGTTCGCCGTGATAGTACTGGCCCTTTGGGCACTGGAGCTACCTTACTAACTGCTCTTGTTTGGGAGCTCTGTGGTGGAGATGGTGCTGTGTCAATAGGAACTGGTTTACTATCGGCTGGGGTTGGGGTTAGATTGGGTGAAGCTGGTTCTCTATCCATCGCAATAGGGGTACAATCTGCGAGAGTTTGGGTTATGTGTGGTAGGGCTGGTTCTTGTGCATGTACAACCGGGGTGCTATCTCCACAAATATGTAGCACTGTTTTATTTGAAGACCGTGTTTTTATTCCGCTAGATACTGGCATCACCCGCTCCAATTCAAATGGCTGATAAACAGGAAACATAGTTGAATGTACAGACATTGTATGAGATATAGATGCAATAGATAGTGTGGAAAAAAGAGGGCATGAAAAAGTTGACATGTATATTGTCTATCTAAACTGGATAGCATAGCATAACATAATTCAAAGATATGATGAATAACAAAACAGGATCGCATGACATAATTCACCTACATGTTATCTAAGTAATCAGGATTGCATCATTTAATTCACATATGTGATTTATATGCTAAACAGAGGGCATTCGATATGATGTGTGAACTAAGAACATGGTGTTGAATATTGTGTATATGATGTCTAAACTATGCAATGCAAGACACCGTATGCATGATATGAGCAGTATAACCGTGCCAAGTTAGAGCATACACCTCAGTAGGGGAATAGGACTGGTCATCTGTCTCTGAATCCTTCTCTGAGGAGCTATCGGGACCCAACAAGAGATCTGCTTCGACAGGTAGCACTGTCTGCTCTAAAGGCCTTGTTTTCACTCCAGATTTTTCCATCTCCCACCCAAATGGCTGATTCACAGGAAGAGTAGTTTAATGTACAAACATTGTTGACAAATGGAAATGTAATGAATAAAAGGATGGGCAAGATATCATTCAAATATATGATGCCTGGTTAAACAGGATGGCATTGCACATTTCACATATATTATGGCTGGCTAAAAGACATGAGACTGTATAATTCCCATATATGATATAGAAACTAAACAGGTGGCATTACAGAACATGTCTAAACTAAGCAGATGACATATATGATGTCAACAGTAGGCACTGCAAGGCAACATATGCATGATATGACTAACATCATCATGCCAAGGTAGAGCAAACACCTTGGGGGTAAATAGCAGTGGTCAGCGGCGTCTGAATCTGCCTCAGAACAGATATCTTCCTCTAGATTACAATCTGGAGAGGGGTGGGAAGGGTTTGCCATTGAACCCACCATGGAGCGATGTCTGCATGACATTGTATTGCCGTGCAAAACTCTTCTCTTTTTCTCTACATGTTCAGCATGACTGTGTACAATATCTGACATGCATACGAAAAAATATGGTGAGATTATGTAAGGAGAGCATGCAGAAATTTAGAGTGATGGTAACAACCAGTGGATGGATCAAAAAATAATGATAGCAGGCTGATGATTGCTTTAAATTAATAAAAAGACAGATGATGATTGCTTTACTATTTGTTTCCCACCCAAGATGAACAACATAGGCATACCCTAGGTGAACCAGATATTAGACAGACATACTACTCATTGCTGCCTCGATATGTGCCCCACAACTAATTTAAAACTCAAGTTTGAACATGAATTTGGACCTGAGTTGGGAGTCCAAGAGCTGAACAGGACGATAAAGTAGCAGGTAAGTTTAACCAATGCATAACATAAGCAGAAACAAAAGAGTGCGACCTCTCTTGTGGACTCGTGTACTCCTCAGGTTCATCTGCTGAGTCGATGATCGTGATGTCGTTGGGGTTCGTGCCGGCGGCAGGGAAGGAGATCTGAGGCGGCAAAAGACGGTCAGGAGTCGTGATGTCTGGTTTGGTGGATGCTTCTGTCGATGGAGCAGCTCAGGTGAGGAGGACGACGTCGCGGCAGGAGCAGGACAAACCACACAAAGTTCCCTTCGACACGTACCTATAACTGAAGTAATTCTGTAAGGGCTCATTTGGCTTGCATGATTCTTAAAACGCAGGAATAGGAAAAACACCGGAATAGGATAGAAAAATGCACATGGTAAACATAGCATTTGTAAACACAAGATTTCTATTAACTTGGGTGTTTGGTTTACAGGAATTGGAAGAGCAGAGGAATGCAAAGAAACATGACCAAAATAAAGAGAAACCATATTAAAGCGTGTACAGTTAGAATGTTATTCTGGCACTAATGCACTTGGTCTTGTTTTCATGCATAGGATTTAGAAAAGTAGGTCCAGGTGGATGTTTTGCTTCATTCCTTTCAACAAAATGCATGAATAATTGAATAGTAGAGTGCCATTGGAAAATTCCCTATTGCTATGTTTTTCGGTTGAACCAAAATAGCCCTAATGGATCAACGTGAATGTATAGTAATAAGTGATGCAACAAGTGTACAACATCTTTGCCATAGCCGTGTCGACCTCAGCATCATTGGGTTGGTCGCTGAAGCGGTTGAGGCAGAGGTGGCTGTCAGTGGTGTGGAGGAAGATCTGAGGATTTTGTAGACGGCGTCCAGGGCACTGCTCTGTTGTGATGGATCGTTCTGTTGTTGGAGCAGCTCCGGTGAGCCGTAAGACGTCAAGGCTGAAGCAGCACAAGACAGACATCGTCAATCTCAAGTGGGATTCTAATAGCATCTCCAATAGATGATGAAAAATGGATGTAAAATTAACATCACCAAAAACCACCCGACTATAACAGATGAGGTAAAAACTGTTGACTCTGTACTTAACTGTCGAAACTAAAATTAACTATGGAATCGGAATGCTACTATCGAAACTGAACGCAATGGTAGCAGAGAGACACTTGACATGTAGTTTAGGGAGGGCCTGCAGTTCATCTTCAACCTGCACACCCCTGAGCCGCCTGCCACCACCGGCCGAACCGCCAGCCCCAGCGCCGCCTCGCCTCTCCGGCGAGCCCCCGTCCCCGCTGCGGGTGGTTCTTCCTTAACTCCGGCGAGCCCCCCCAACCCCTGAAAATCGACTGACCCAAAAGTCGATTCAGTCGACTGAAGTGTGGCTTAATCGGAGCAGAGCAGCAGCACGAGCGAGGGGGAGAGTAGCAGCAGCATCTGGGTGAGCGAGCGATCGAGCGAGAGCTGGAGCAGCAGCAGCAGCGCGAGTGAGCGAGAGCCGGAGCAGCAGCAGCAGATCCGGCTGGTATGGACGCCGCCGCCGAAGGGGCCTCGCACTGGGGGAGAGCCGCCGTGGAGATGTCGCCCGCGGCGCTGGCTTCAAGGTAGCCGCTCCATGGTGGTGCGGGATGGAGCACCGTCGGCGCCAGGAGGTCGAGTTAAGGAGAAGGTGCGTTGTGATGAGTGTACAACCTCTTTGGTGGTGCTGAGTAGGCCTCGGCTTCATCCGAGGAGTCGGTGAGGATGCTGCAGTTCCGGTGGAGCAGGTTAAGGCGCCACTGTGGGGATGGAGCAGCCGCGATAGATAAGGCAATTGTCGGAGCAGCTCCTTGGAGGTGGAGGACGGGGCGGCTGAACCGGCGGGACGGCGAGATGGACGATGGATCCTCATCCGGGGAGGTGGACGAGGGACGTCGAGCTGTTGTGGTGGACGACGTCGTTGGGGAAGAGGCTCCGGCTGGGCAGTGGTGACGTGGCGGACGGAGGAGGGTGGGGTTTTGCGGCTAGAGCAGAGAGGTTCTGGCGGCCTGGGATTTTGAATGACGAAAAGGTGGCGGTGGGAGGGGGTGAAGCATGCCTTAGGGACGCGCTTGTCCAAAACGTAGGGTGTGTTACAAAAGTACCCCCCACCGATTTGAACTAGCGGCCCTTTCGGCTCAGGGTTAGAAGGGGGATTTCGCATGTCGGGATTTTGCAGCTGGAGGGAGTTTTCGAGCGCGTTGTAATTTCGGGATAGCAAGGCGTGGGTTGTGAAGGCGCCAGTTTTGGGAGCACGATATCTGAATTTTCAGGATATAAGAAGACGCGGGTTGAATTTTAGGGACAAGCCTAACGTGTAGTAATATTGTACTTGTACGTACCAAATCAATTCGCACTTCCCTCAACCAAAAAGAAAACGAAAAAAGTAAAACTATTCACACCACACAAGAGAGAGTCTTGCCCCGTTTTACTATACAAATGCTATTCAAAGCTACTCCCTCCTTCCATCTATATAGGGCCTAATGCGTTTTTCGATGCTAACTTTGACCAAATATTAGAGCAATGATATATGACATGCAACTTACACAAAGCACACTGTTAACTTCGTCTGTGAAAGGTTCTTTCAATGATATAATTTTCACATTGTGCATGTCATTTACTATTAATCTTGTCAATAGTCAAAGGCAGTCTTAAAAATCTCATTACGCCCTATATAGATGGAAGGAGGGAGTATGAATCCATATTATGTCCGATTAATTTTTATCGCTTTGTTGTATAATGCATGTAACCTACTCATACCAACATTTTAGTGCATTCCAAATGTCTATACTACCGCTGCAACTCGAACTAAATTTGAATTCGTTTCTCTATTTCAATAAGAATCTACAATAATGATTGTTGCCAACTTCAACCATCATTCGTGTATTACCTTAATAACACACCACATGATTATTATAGAGATAGATATGAACTATGTGTATTACATGAACTCGAATTCTGTTTTTTGAATACAATTGATGTTGATTCCAAATAATAGTACATTTGATGCACTAACTATATATTCATAATCTAAACCATGTTCCATACGTACACCATGTTTATCACACAAAGTATAGTGCCCCGCCCCCTACATTATGACAAGTATTTAGACCTGAGTTGCAAAAGCCACACATTAGCTGTCAGGACCCCAACTCGATGTCACATCGATCTAGCCGGTAACACCTCATATCACTTTGCGGCCTCACGCATGGTATCCCCATGGGTGTCGCCTTACCTTTGCCCGGGACCGTTTGCGCCTTTTGGCTCACGTATATGATAGTGTCGCTAGCATCCATATGATAAGGAGCCCGGGCTGACATGACTAGTCGTAAACCCAAAGTGGCACAGACTTACAGGGACAGGCATCCATGACCCAGCTTCGAACGTGTCGGTCATCAGCAAGTGGGTCCGGGCTGTAGCACTGGGCTAGCAGGACTCCGGTAAACCGGGCTGTAGCGGGCTAACAGGACTCCGGTACTCAAAGCGTGACATTTCCCCGAAGAGACAGACACAGGAACGAAGAAGGACACATGCCGGCCAACCTAAGTGTCCCAGAGCAGTAGCAAGCTACCATCAGCGGTAACACTAGGAGACATTTCCCGGTAAGAGAGGCTACTAAAGATAAACAACTAGATAGTCAGATCCCACACATACCAAGCATTTCAATCATACACACAATATGCTCGATATGTGCAATCACAGCGAAGCATCACAACATGACTCTACGACACAAGTACTTTATTTAAGGCTCAGGGAGCCATACATAACATACACAAAGGTACGGGTCTCACGACCCAACATACAAGTCATACAGTCATACAAACCAGCAGCGGAAGTAACTTGTCTGAGTACAGACAACTAGTAAAACAAAAGAGGCTTGGAAAGCCTAGCTATACTACGTGGTCCTTCACAAGCTCAGGGTCACCACCTGGGTCTTTAGCCTACTCGTTGATGTCAATGTCTACATAGAACCCATCAGAAGGGGTTGCAGCGTCTTCTGTAAAAATGTAGATTATAGCAACATGAGTACAAAGGTACTCAGCAAGACTTACATCAGATCCTACATACATGCATATTATCAAGAAGGGTTGGTGGAGTTATTGCAGCAAGCCAGCTTTGACTCTTGGCTAGACTATCCTACGATACTTCAACTTGAAATGGTTTTGCGCACACGAGTCCACTACTCCCCACTTCAATACACTACCGAGGATCCACCTCCGTCTCCCTATGGAAGAGCCATCCTCGGCACTCACACTTATCTTGAGGCTTTTAGCAGTTTCCATTTACTTGTCTATGAACTGTATAGGCAACCAAGTAGTCCTTTACCGCGGACGAGGCTATTCGAATAGATCATGATAACCCTGCAGGGGTGTACTTCTTCATACATGTTTCCACCACTTAGCGTCTGCACACGACATGTGCTCGGCAGACTTCAAGCGAAAGCCGACGTGGGTGTAGACCACGACCTACCTAAACACTTAAGCCTCTAGTCCAGGTTTATCGCCTATTCAGGTTCCATCCGCAGGGAGTCCGGCCGAGGTTTCCCATACGGCCCCGAACGATGTGAACAGGGTTCCCGAGATACCTAACGGGTATTCGGTACACCGTGCCACGTACCTACCGCATCACAGCCCACCCCTACGGTCAGCGCTGTCCACGGCCTCCAGTAGGCTACAAACACCAGAAACTACTTGCAACTCCTGGACAGAGAGCTAGGGTGAATAAGAAGTCGAGCGGGGTCATATTTCAGGGCCCAATGCATGGTAGTAACTGTATCTTAAATCACACATACAGATCTCAGTGCTTAAGGTCGGCTTCAATGAAACAACCCACCATGTACTCCTACATGGCCTCTCATCGATACCTTTACCAAATCGTGTTCACCACACCACTCTCATTACCGACATAATCAATTCACTCTAGCCCATCACCCAGATGAACCAGACCTGACACGACTCTAAGCATAGCAGGCATAGCAAGGTAGGAACAACACATACATATGGCTCAATCAACTCCTACACATGCTAGTGGGTTTCATCTAGTTACTGTGGCAATGACAGGTCATGCAGAGGAAATGGGTTCAACTACCGTAGCACACAGCAGTTTGAAACGCGTTGTCTTAATGCAGTAAAAGAGAGCAGGAGCGAGAACATGGGATTGTATTGATATGATCAAATGGTTGGTTGCTTGCCTGATGGTTCGATGCACTGATACGGTTCTTCGTTAGGGTAATCACGGTACTCCTCGGAGGCAGAACCTGTCGCAAAGGACACCGATACACAACCATCACCAAACAATGTGCAACAATATGATGCATGCATGAAACATAGCAATATGAGTGTGTTGGGCTAATGCAACTAAGACCAGAGGGGTTTGAACAAATTTGAATCAAAGATTCAAATTTCAAACTTAAACATGGCCTTTTAAAGTGCTTTTCCTTATTCTGCTTAAAACATCAATTTAACTTGTTTGATCATGCATGAAAATAGTACAGATGGATAGATTGGATTTTTCTGATCATTTTTCATATATAATTTGTCTGATTTGGAGTTACAGAATAAAAGTTATGAATTTTTGAAGTTCAAATAATATTCTGGAATTTCCTGATTTAATTTAAATCCAGAAATATAATTATTGCGCCAGCATGACGTCAGCATGACGTCAGTGGTCAACTGCGGCTGGCTGGGGTCAAACCTGACGTGTGGGGTCCACACGTCAGTGACAGGGGGGTTTAACAGGGTTAGTTTAATTCTAATTAGGAATTAGTGGCGCAGGGGCCCACTGTCAGTGTCAGGGGGGTTAATTAAGCGGTGATTAGCACTAATCTGACCACCTGGCCGACGGGGCCCACGCGTCAGTGACCCTGGGGGGGTCAAACCCCAGGTCAGACAGGTCAAACCCACCGGCGACATGACGCTGGCGGGGTCCGAGACGGCGGCGCGATGCGGAAACGCGCTACAGGGCACGGGCGAGGCCGTGCTTGGGCTCGTTGGAGAGCTCTTGCTCCCGCGCGTCGAATGGTGGTGGTGGCCGTGCCTGAGGTGGCCGGTACCGACGACGGCGACGACCGTGGCGGCTGCCGGAGCTCGGTTGAGCTCGGGGTCGAGGCTACAACGGCTGCGGAGATGCGGGGTTGGCACCTACGGCTTCTACGCGGTGCGGTGAGGACGTGGGTGTGCTCGGTTGGGCGCTACGGTGACTGTGGCCACGACGGCGACGAGGCACGGCGGCGGCGAGCTTCGGAGCTCAAGGGGGCGGCAGCTACAGGATGCTAGGGACGACGGGGCAAGGGGGAATCGGGTCAGTGGCTCACCGCGGAGCTGCAGGGATGGTTAGCGGGCTCGGGGACATCCGGTAGCTCCCGATTCGACGGCGACGATCTCCGGTGGCCGAGGAGGGGAACGGCGACGTGGGCGGCGATGCAGGGCTTCCGGAGAGGCTTGGCTTGGTGGGAAGGAAGAGGGGGTCGCGGCGGAGCTCCTGAGCTCAGCGGAGGGGCGAGGGGTGGCCGGTGACGGCTGCTATGGCGAACGGCGGTGATGGTGGTGTTCGGCCGTGTGAGAGAGAGAGAGCGAGGGAGAGGAGGGAAGAACCGCGGGAGAGTGAGAGAGAGCAGGGGGGAGGGCGTGGCATCGTCCGGGGCATCGAGACGAGGAGGGGAGGGCAGGCAGGCAGGCGAGCAGGTGGCGTGGCGCGGTGGCGCGCGCGCGCGCTGGCCACACTCCCCTCCCTCTGTCGAGGACGAAGACGACAGAGGAGGGAGGCGGGCTGGGCCGCCTGCTGGCTGGGCCGGCCAGCTGGCTGGGCTGCACAGGGAGGAGCCCAGGTAAGCTTCTCCCTTTTAATTATTTCTGTTTTCTAATTTCTGACATTTGTTTTGATTTAAATAAAATATTAAATCATTTATTTACCTTATGCCAATTTTTGCAGGAGCTAGATATATTATTCCAGAGCTCCTTTATAATTGGCATAATATTTGGACATATATTAATATATATAATTAATATATTTCCAATGCAAATATTAATGCATTAATTCCAAGTGCCCAAAATAAATACCTATGAGCTCTTAAAAATATTGGTTTGATTTTTATCTCATGTCCAATATTTTCAGAGAGCAACATGAGCATTTTCTTGGACCTTTTTGGAGAAATTTTTATTTGGGTCATTTTTCAGAAATGATTCTGAGGGTTTCACAAATCCCCATTTCAAATTAAATGGAATTTTAAACATGATGCACACACTCTGATGCATGACTAGCTAGGGTGTGACAACTCACCCCCACTCAAAAGAATCTCGTCCCGAGATTTGGGTTCCTCCGGGAAGAAGGCGGGATACTCGAGTCGAAGACGATCCTCCCTTTCCCAAGTTGCTTCATCCTCGGAATGGTGCGACCATTGAACTTTGAGAAACTTGATATTATGACGTCGGGTGGTACGTTCGGCCTGATCGAGGATACGAATGGGGTACTCTCGATACGTAAGATTATCTTGGAGATCAAGCGTTTCGTGGTCCACTTCACGGATAGGATCCGAGAAGCAACGCCTGAGTTGAGAAACGTGGAAGACATCGTGGACTCTGGAGAGGTGCGGAGGTAGTTCCAATTGGTAGGCAACTTCTCCTCGTTTGGCGAGAATGCGAAAAGGTCCAATGTAACGAGGAGCCAATTTGCCTTTGATACCGAAACGATGGGTTCCCTTCAGAGGGGTGACCCGAAGATAAGCCTTCTCGTCAACCTCGAAAGTCATAGCCTTATGTTTTCGGTCATATTGACTCTTTTGACGGGATTGGGCTGTTTTCAACTTTTCACGAACGATGCGAACTTGTTCTTCTGCTTCCTGAATCATATCCGGGCCAAAGAATTGTCTTTCCCCGGTCTCTGACCAGTTAAGGGGTGTTCGACACCGTCGTCCATAGAGAACTTCAAAAGGGGCTTTACCCAAGCTAGATTGATAGCTGTTGTTGTAAGCGAATTCGGCAAATGGAAGGCACTTCTCCCAGTCCATCCCGAATGAGATAACAGAGGCTCGAAGCATGTCTTCTAGAATCTGGTTGACGCGTTCCACTTGACCACTCGACTGAGGGTGGAAGGCGGTGCTAAAGGAGAGACGGGTTCCCATAGCATTTTGGAAACTTTCCCAAAATCGAGAGGTGAAAAGACTTCCTCGATCCGAGTTGATTTCCAAAGGAACACCATGGAGGGACACTATTCGGGAGATGTATAAGTCTGCCAGCTGACTAGCGGTTATACTCTCACGAACAGGTAAGAAATGGGCTACTTTGGAAAGACGATCGACCACGACGAAAATAGCATTATCCCCTCTCTTGGTCCTGGGAAAACCGGTAATGAAATCCATACCAATTTTATCCCATTTCCATTCAGGAATAGCTAGGGGTTGAAGGGTGCCAGCAGGCAGTTGATGCTCTGCTTTTACACGACGACAGACGTCGCAATTAGCAATATACTGAGCAATTTCCCTCTTCATCCTAGTCCACCAGAACCTCTGGCGTAGGTCCTGATACATCTTAGTACTACCGGGATGAATGGTGAGAGGAGATTCATGAGCCTCCTTAAGGATCAACTGCCGTAGATGCTGGTTCTTGGGAACCACTAGACGGTTCTCAAAGTACACAACACCATGATCATTTGTGGAGAAACAACTAGCACCTCCGCTAGCAATGTTCTCTTTGATTTTAGATATTCCCTTATCTCGCTTTTGGGCAGCGATGATTTGATCCGTAAGAGTAGGTTTTGCTACCAAGGTGGAAAGAAAACCTTGAGGTACAATGTGAAGGTTAAGCTTCCGAAATTCCTCATGGAGAAGCGGTTGACTTTGTTGTAACATCAGGTTGTTACAATAAGATTTACGACTTAGCGCATCAGCCATGACGTTGGCTTTCCCTGGGGTGTAGGTTATTCCTAAGTCGAAATCTGTGATCAATTCAACCCAACGTCTTTGCCTGAGATTCAGATCCGGTTGGGTGAAAATGTACTTCAGACTTTGGTGATCAGTGAATATTTCGCAACGATTACCGAGGAGGTAATGCCGCCAGGTCTTAAGTGCATAGACTACGGCTGCAAGCTCTAGATCATGAGTAGGATAATTCTCCTCATGTGGGTGCAATTGCCGTGAAGCGTAGGCAATTACGTGTCGATCTTGCATGAGAATGCAACCTAGTCCTTGTCGCGAGGCGTCGCAGTAGATAACAAAGTCCTTGGAGAAGTCTGGCGGTACCAGTACGGGAGCAGAGGTCAGGCGTCTTTTCAGTTCCTGAAAGCTGTGCTCACATTGTGGAGTCCACTCGAACTTCTTATCTTTCTTGAGGAGTTCGGTTAGAGGTTTAGCAACCTTGGAGAAGTTCTCGACAAAGCGACGACAATAGCTCGCTAAGCCCAGAAAACTCCGAACTTGCTTGACCGACTCAGGTGGAGTCCAATTAAGGACGGCTTGAACTCGCTCAGGGTTAACAGCAATACCTTTACCAGATATTACATGACCCAGATAGGTCACTTCTGACAACCAGAATTCACATTTAGAAAATTTGGCATAAAGGCGATACTCTCGAAGTTTCTTCAACACTAGCCTTAGATGTTCGGCATGTTCTTCCTCGTTCTTGGAGTAGATGAGTATATCATCGAGGTAAACCACGACGAATTTATCCAAATACTCCATGAAGATTGAGTTCATTAACCGAGAAAAGGTGGCTGGAGCGTTGGTTAAACCGAAGGACATGACGGTGTACTCGTATTGGCCATAACGAGTAACAAAGGCCGTTTTAGGAATGTCCCCGTTTCTGATTTTGATTTGATGGTAGCCCAACCTCAAATCCATCTTGGAGAAGACTGAGGATCCAGCGAGCTGATCATAAAGGTCGTTGATCCTGGGGAGCGGATATTTGTTCTTGATTGTGACCAAATTGACAGGTCGGTAATCTACAACCATCCGGTCTGTACCATCCTTCTTCTTGACGAATAGGACGGGGCAAGCCCACGGTGATGAGCTAGGTCGGATGAAACCCTTTTTCAAGGACTCATCGAGTTGTTTCTTAAGCTCGGCTAGTTCTAGGGGTGCCATCTTATAAGGTCTTCTAGCAATCAGAACGGTTCCTGGGATGAGGTCTATTACGAACTCGACATCCCTGTCAGGTGGAACACCCGGCAGTTCCTCTGGGAAGACATCCGGGAAGTCACGGACTACCGGAATGTCCTCAAGGTCTGGCAAAGGGCTGGCGTTAAGAGAATATAATTGTCGCTTGGCTATTCGGGTTAAGACATTGACTATCTTCCCCGAAGGATGGGTGAGTTGAACAGTCCTAGAGAAGCAATCAATTTTGGCATGATGAGCTGACATCCAGTCCATACCCAAAATGATATTAATGTCTGAAGATTTAAGGGCTATCAAAGACGCAAGGAAAACAAGTCTGTCGACTTGGATTTCATTTCCATGGCTTACTCTAGAAGTTTGCCATTTGGATCCCGGAGTTTGAATTACCATAGAGGTTGGCATATCACCGAATGCGACGTTATGCAAACGAGCATAGTTTTCAGATATAAAAGAATGAGAGGCTCCTGTATCGAAAAGAACAGATGCCGGGTGGCAATTAACAAGAAGCGTACCGAGAACGACGTGGGATCCTCTTGAGCTTCTTCGGCAGAGATACAGTTGACATGGCCACGTGAAGCGGTGACCGGCTTGGCGTGGAACACTTTTCCTGTCGGCTTGCCACGGCCAACAGCTTTAGCAGACTGGTTGGGGTTGGTCTGGGGACACTCACGCATATAGTGGCCAGATTCCCCACACTTGAAACAAGTCACGGAACTGGTACGTGGAGGAGCATTGTTGGTTGGACCCCCATAGGGCTTGGCCGGTGCAGACTGTTGAACAGGGCGAGGCGCCTGGAAAGATGGCCTCGGTGTGAACCTGGGTGGCAGGGCAGTGTTGGGTACCCACACGCGGCGCTTCTGAGGACCAGCACCGGATGAGGAACCCATGTCACGGCCATGCTTGCGTGTTGCGTCATAATCAGTCTGACCAGTTTCAGCACTGATGGCCTTGTTGACAAGTTTCTGAAAAGATGTGCACTCATGCAGACGGAGGTCACGGCGAAGCTCAGGACTAAGTCCCTTACGGAACCTTGCTTGCTTCTTGGCGTCAGTAGACACTTCCTTAGTTGCATATCGTGCGAGGTTACCAAACTCCTTGCTGTAAACATCCACAGAAAGTCGGCCTTGGGTGAAACTGCAAAATTCCTCACGTTTACGGTCCATGAGACCCTCCGGAATGTGATGTTCACGGAAAGCCTCGCTGAACTCAGCCCAAGTAGTGACATGGCCCGCTGGGCGCATAGCTCCATAATTCTCCCACCATAGACTGGCAGGGCCTTCAAGATGATATGCAGCAAAGGTGACCTTGTCAGCCTCCGCTACCAGCGCGGAACGCAGTTTGTGAGAGATACTGCGAAGCCAGTCATCAGCGTCGAGAGGCTCGACGGAGTGGTGGAACGTGGGTGGATGCAATTTGATAAAATCACTGAGTGACACCACGTTAGTCCTCTGATGGTGTGCCGTGTTCTGTTCAATACGCTCCAACAAACGGTTGGTCTCCCGCTTGTTTCTCTCAGCTTCCATCATAACCTCGGCTAGTGAAGGAGGATGAGGCAGATTTACATCCCTGACTTCACTGCCTTCGGCCTGCTCTTGAGGAGCAGGGTTAGCGCGCGTGTTGACCATCCTAGGTAAACAAGACAAAGATTTAGTCAGGATGATAAAATTCCGACATAGGATATAAAATGTAAGGAATAACTCGGAATGCAAGATGATCATCCGTATGACATGGTAGATACAGAAACTGCTTCTTTTATTCCATCGTCATACACACCATACAGGGTTTAGTACAAGACCAAACAAAGTACTATTACGGTGAAAAGAGGATTACATCTCATCGGAGGCATCCCAAGCTCCTATACATTATTTTTCTACACCTCCGGAAAGAGTACAAACTAGGTCATATCCCACGATCACGCGGGACGATAGACGACACAGCTAGAGCAACTAGCGATACTACCACTAACTCAGACCGATCCGTAGTAGTCCTCGTAGAAGTCACCTCCATAGCCTGGAAGCTCAACATGATCATCCGGAAACAGACGATCTCGCGGAGCTTGTGGACCATAGGGACTAGGATGAGGTCTTGGACCAACAGACGGTGGCCTGCGGGGACCGCGAGGTGGGGTGATGCCTCCTACATCACGCCAACCCATCACGTCTGGCAGAGCAGATCTCACAGGATAGAGATCGTGCATATCTGAATATCCAGCTTGCACCGCCGGTGCGAACCGAGTCAAAGTGGCCCAGTGGTCAGCACGAGTATTGAAGAGCTCTAACCTTAAGGCCCGATTTTCACGGTCCTTATCCTCGAGCATCTCAGCAGTGGTGCGAGTCCGTGAATCCTCCTGAGTGGGGTCAGCATAGATAGCCTGGAGATACCCTTGTGCTCTCGGAAGTGATCCTGGCATATACCGGAAAATCAGAGTCCCGAAATAGACCAGACCTGACTCGCATGATGGTCATCATAGAGTAGGCGGCGTCCTGCACAGCCATCTCAATGGTAACCCCGAGTCCATAGGAGCAGTGAAGGGGCTCGGTGGATCCAGGATAAGATGGAAATATCCTGACAGTGCAGAGATACTGGCTTTGATTGAAGTCCCGAAATTGCTCTTCGATCGTGTACTCAGGATACCAGCGGTATCCAGCCTCAGTCATTACCCTGACCAACTTGGCAGTATGGCCAGGTACATCTAGGCATCGAGTCAGGCGAACCACTTGATTGAGGTCGCGAGTGGCCATCTGAAAGCACAATCATAATGCAAGGGCATTAGAATTTCTAGCAAAATTTCGGCAGCACAACAGCTGTAAATGCTCAAGAAGGATTTTGAGACATTTGACAAAGGATTTCATACACACTCAACACCATCATAACAAATTCTGAGTCCATCTTAGCACATAATATGGTAGAAGAACTGAACTAGGCTTGTATCCATCAAACCTATAAGGTACTACTGATTAGTAACACGTGATCCTGATAGAGAGAATAGATCCTAATTCCTTAACCCCTGGTGGAAGAATGGACTGACTCAGATCAGAATGTCATTAGGTAAAGGAGTAAAAAGAGCCTTACGTTCCAACCCACAAACAATTCCCCTACATATAACTAAAGAATTTCTAGACTCAACATCGACCAGTTTGGCTTGGAGAACCTACAGGCAGTCCGGCTCTGATGCCAACGCTGTCAGGACCCCGACTCGATGTCACATCGATCTAGCCGGTAACACCTCATATCACTTTGCGGCCTCACGCACGGTATCCCCACGGGTGTCGCCTTACCTTTGCCCGGGACCGTTTGCGCCTTTTGGCTCACGTATATGATAGTGTCGCTAGCATCCATATGATAAGGAGCCCGGGCTGACATGACTAGTCGTAAACCCAAAGTGGCACAGACTTACAGGGACATGCATCCATGACCCAGCTTCGAACGTGTCGGTCATCAGCAAGTGGGTCCGGGCTGTAGCACTGGGCTAGCAGGACTCCGGTAAACCGGGCTGTAGCGGGCTAACAGGACTCCGGTACTCAAAGCGTGACATTTCCCCGAAGGGACAGACACAGGAACGAAGAAGGACACATGCCGGCCAGCCTAAGTGTCCCAGAGCAGTAGCAAGCTACCATCAGCGGTAACACTAGGAGACATTTCCCAGTAAGAGAGGCTACTAAAGATAAACAACTAGATAGTCAGTTCCCACACATACCAAGCATTTCAATCATACACACAATATGCTCGATATGTGCAATTACAACGAAGCATCACAACATGACTCTACGACACAAGTACTTTATTTAAGGCTCAGGGAGCCATACATAACATACACAAAGGTACGGGTCTCACGACCCAACATACAAGTCATACAGTCATACAAACCAGCAGCGGAAGTAACTTGTCTGAGTACAGACAACTAGTAAAACAAAAGAGGCTTGGAAAGCCTAGCTATACTACGTGGTCCTTCACAAGCTCAGGGTCACCACCTGGGTCTTTAGCCTACTCGTTGATGTCAATGTCTACATAGAACCCATCAGAAGGGGTTGCAGCGTCTTCTGTAAAAATGTAGATTATAGCAACATGAGTACAAAGGTACTCAGCAAGACTTACATCAGATCCTACATACATACATATTATCAAGAAGGGTTGGTGGAGTTATTGCAGCAAGCCAGCTTTGACTCTTGGCTAGACTATCCTACGATACTTCAACTTGAAATGGTTTTGCGCACACGAGTCCACTACTCCCCACTTCAATACACTACCGAGGATCCACCTCCGTCTCCCTATGGAAGAGCCATCCTCGGCACTCACACTTATCTTGAGGCTTTTAGCAGTTTCCATTTACTTGTCTATGAACTGTATAGGCAACCAAGTAGTCCTTTACCGCGGACGAGGCTATTCGAATAGATCATGATAACCCTGCAGGGGTGTACTTCTTCATACATGTTTCCACCACTTAGCGTCTGCACACGACATGTGCTCGGTAGACTTCAAGCGAAAGCCGACGTGGGTGTAGACCACGACCTACCTAAACACTTAAGCCTCTAGTCCAGGTTTATCGCCTATTCAGGTTCCATCCGCAGGGAGTCCGGCCGAGGTTTCCCATACGGCCCCGAACGATGTGAACAGGGTTCCCGAGATACCTAACGGGTATTCGGTACACCGTGCCACGTACCTACCGCATCACAGCCCACCCCTACGGTCAGCGCTGTCCACGGCCTCCAGTAGGCTACAAACACCAGAAACTACTTGCAACTCCTGGACAAAGAGCTAGGGTGAATAAGAAGTCGAGCGGGGTCATATTTCAGGGCCCAATGCATGGTAGTAGCTGTATCTTAACTCACACATACAGATCTCAGTGCTTAAGGTCGGCTTCAATGAAACAACCCACCATGTACTCCTACATGGCCTCTCATCGATACCTTTACCAAATCGTGTTCACCACACCACTCTCATTACCGACATAATCATTTCACTCTAGCCATCACCCAGATGAACCAGACCTGACACGACTCTAAGCATAGCAGGCATAGCAAGGTAGGAACAACACATACATATGGCTCAATCAACTCCTACACATGCTAGTGGGTTTCATCTAGTTACTGTGGCAATGACAGGTCATGCAGAGGAAATGGGTTCAACTACCGTAGCACACAGCAGTTTGAAATGCGTTCTCTTAATGCAGTAAAAGAGAGCAGGAGCGAGAACATGGGATTGTATCGATATGATCAAATGGTTGGTTGCTTTCCTGATGGTTCGATGCACTGATACGGTTCTTCGTTAGGGTAATCACGGTAATCCTCGGAGGCAGAACCTGTCGCAAAGGACACCGATACACAACCATCACCAAACAATGTGCAACAATATGATGCATGCATGAAACATAGAAATATGAGTGTGTTGGGCTAATGCAACTAAGACCAGAGGGGTTTGAACAAATTTGAATCAAAGATTCAAATTTCAAACTTAAACATGGCCTTTTAAAGTGATTTTCCTTATTCTGCTTAAAACATCAATTTAACTTGTTTGATCATGCATGAAAATAGTATAGATGGATAGATTGGATTTTTCTGATCATTTTTCATATATAATTTGTCTGATTTGGAGTTACAGAATAAAAGTTATGAATTTTTGAAGTTTAAATAATATTCTGGAATTTCCTGATTTAATTTAAATCCAGAAATATAATTATTGCGCCAGCATGACGTCAGTGGTCAACTGCGGCTGGCTGGGGTCAAACCTGACGTGTGGGGTCCACACGTGAGTGACAGGGGGGGTTTAACAGGGTTAGTTTAATTCTAATTAGGAATTAGTGGCGCTGGGGCCCACTGTTAGTGTCAGGGGGGTTAATTAAGCGGTGATTAGCACTAATCTGACCACCTGGCCGACGGGGCCCACGCGTCAGTGACCCTGGGGGGGTCAAACCCCAGGTCAGACAGGTCAAACCCACCGGCGACATGACGCCGGCGGGGTCCGAGACGGCGACGCGATGCGGAAACGCGCTACAGGGCACGGGCGAGGCCGTGCTTGGGCTCGCTGGAGAGCTCTTGCTCCCGCGCGTCGAACGGTGGTGGTGGCCGTGCCTGAGGTGGCCGGTACCGACGACGGCGATGACCGTGGCGGCTGCCGGAGCTCGGTTAAGCTCGGGGTCGAGGCTACAACGGCTGCGGAGATGCGGGGTTGGCACCTACGGCTTCTACGCGGTGCGGTGAGGACGTGGGTGTGCTCGGTTGGGCGCTACGGTGACTGTGGCCACGACGGCGACGAGGCACGGCGGCGGCGAGCTTCGGAGCTCAAGGGGGCGGCAACTACATGATGCTAGGGACGACGGGGCAAGGGGGAATCGGGTCAGTGGCTCACCGCGGAGCTGCAGGGATGGTTAGCGGGCTCGGGGACGTCCGGTAGCTCCCGATTCGACGGCGACGATCTCCGGTGGCCGAGGAGGGGAACGGTGACGTGGGCGGCGATGCAGGGCTTCCGGAGAGGCTTGGCTTGGTGGGGAGGAAGAGGGGGTCGCGGCGGAGCTCCTGAGCTCAGCGGAGGGGCGAGGGGTGGCCGGTGACGGCTGCTATGGCGAACGGCGGCGATGGTGGTGTTCGGCCGTGTGAGAGAGAGAGCGAGGGAGAGGAGGGAAGAACCG
>NC_041393.1:681353828-681361151 GCF_002162155.2 Triticum dicoccoides | reverse complement strand
GGTGGGGAGGAAGAGGGGGTCGCGGCGGAGCTCCTGAGCTCAGCGGAGGGGCGAGGGGTGGCCGGTGACGGCTGCTATGGCGAACGGCGGCGATGGTGGTGTTCGGCCGTGAGAGAGAGAGCGAGGGAGAGGAGGGAAGAACCGCGGGAGAGTGAGAGAGAGCAGGGGGGAGGGCGTGGCGTCGTCCGGGGCATCGAGACGAGGAGGGGAGGGCAGGCAGGCAGGCGAGCAGGTGGCGTGGCGCGGTGGCGCGCGCGCGCGCCGGCCACACTCCCCTCCCTCTGTCGAGGACGAAGACGACAGAGGAGGGAGGCGGGCTGGGCCGCCTGCTGGCTGGGCTGCACAGGGAGGAGCCCAGGTAAGCTTCTCCCTTTTAATTATTTCTGTTTTCTAATTTCTGACATTTGTTTTGATTTAAATAAAATATTAAATCATTTATTTACCTTATGCCAATTTTTGCAGGAGCTAGATATATTATTCCAGAGCTCCTTTATAATTGGCATAATATTTGGACATATATTAATATATATAATTAATATATTTCCAATGCAAATATTAATGCATTAATTCCAAATGCCCAAAATAAATACCTATGAGCTCTTAAAAATATTGGTTTGATTTTTATCTCATGTCCAATATTTTCAGAGAGCAACATGAGCATTTTCTTGGACCTTTTTGGAGAAATTTTTATTTGGGTCATTTTTCAGAAATGATTCTGAGGGTTTCACAAATCCCCATTTCAAATTAAATGGAATTTTAAACATGATGCACACACTCTGATGCATGACTAGCTAGGGTGTGACATTAGCCCAAATTATAATCAATGTTGTACATTATGATATCTTCTTCAAGTATTCGTATCCACCTTTTTATAATGAATTATGATCTTTGTTCGTCTTTTACACCTTCACGATCCTCTTCTATTTGTAGCTAGCTAGCGCTAACTTTCTATCGTGCATGCACTCTTGATTTCATTAGCACTCTTGATTTTGTTTTGGATCTCATTAGCACTCTTGATTTTGAGGAGAAGGAGAGAGCAAAAGACACATGTGCTCGGGTCGCCGAGGGAGCTTCTAGTGCCCACATGGTACACGAGAAGAACTTCCAGCCCAACCAGCCCCAAAACAACAAGAACAAATCTCAAGGGAAAGGCAAGTTTGATTCAAAGAACAAGCCGTCACATTCTACCAACTTCAAGAAGAATTCTCATAACGGGAAGGTATACAAACCTCAATTTTGGTAGCACCGCACAAAATTTATATGGCTGCATCTACCTGCTGTCAGCTAACCTCATGGTGCTCCAGGTATTCCTACATTAGTAACTAGGTACAATGACCACCGCAAGATGAAATTAGCTTATTCGTACGTTGACTTGCTGAATGTAGTGCGGAACGATCCTGTCATGTCTGGAGGAGCAAACAAGCAGTGCAGCCGAAGGTGGAAATCAACCAAGGACTTATGAAATTATATGTAATCTTCCTCAGGCAGGTCAGTATCCCTTTGTCCAGATGATCGTGTTTTGTCATGCCGAGCTATTGATATGTGTTACTGTTTTGCAACACCGTTTAAGTATAGCTACTGTTTTCCTATCTTTTCAGATTCAGGACAATGAATAGGATATCAGGGGAACTGCACAATATGGACCCATGTTGAGTCATCTCTATTGCCTCATGTGTTTGCTGCAAATGTGTCAGCATCAATTGCAAGATGAGGCAGCTAGATAGCTGTGGAGTTGCCAACATGCTCAAAGTGCTCGCAACATTGAGAAGAAACAAGCATGCCCAGGAAATTAATGCGTGCGCAGGGAGGCCCTTTGCTCAGAGAAGCATTGATCGATTTTGTTTATTTCCACACCTTCTCACAGTTTTGTATATTGGTTATAGTATGGTGAATCATTGAGATGCATAGACATGCTGAACTTTTGTTCTTTTGAATGTTAGTTTAATGTGAGTGTCTGCATCCAGTACAACATCCTCTAATTTGGTGGATGCACACAGAGAAAATAAATATCCTTAATTTACTCCATAACCACCCTATTAAATAGGCCTAGTAACAAACCAGGCGCATGCAATGGCCGGCGGGCACATGTATCCTGCATGCATGGCCAGTCATGCAGCAACGCAAAAGAAGAGAGCGGTTCTTGGGAAAAAGCGAGTAGTTAGTGCAGCATTCCTTACAAACACGAACAGCTCGCTCTCCTGCTTCCGTCTCCCCACCCAATTCCCCCCGCTCCCCAATCTTCCTCACTCGTCTAGAAAACCCCGCTCACCTTCTTCCTCACTCGTACAAAAAACGCCTTCTCTTCTTCTTCCACTCCTACAGAAATCCCCAGCCCTCCTTCCCCACTCGCACTGCCACTAGGCTCGTCGCTGGCTACTCTGCTCAAACCCGTGAGCTCGGCACGACGCCCACAAGGAAAATGGAGTCGGCTGGCCCCAGCGCCAAGAAGATGAGGCTCCCGCCAGCGGCGACGCCGGTTGTAGATCCCGCACCCGGTAGCGCGGGGAGTAGCGGCGAGCCCCCCCCACCCAGATCTGAGGAACCGGTAGAATCTCCGGTGGACCGCATCAGCGATCTCCCAAACGTCATCCTTGAGGAGATCATCTCGCTTCTCCCCAGCAAGGATTGCTGCCGCACACAAGTCCTCTCAACTCGGTGGCGCCCTCTATGGCGCACCACGCCCCTCAATCTCGACTGTCGTCAGATATCTGTCCTTCCTGAATTTGATCTCATCAGAGCCATCGTCTCTTCTCACCAGCAGGGCCCCGTTCAATGCCTCTGCATCCCGACAAGCTACCTGCTGTCCATACCTGGCAAGGTGGACGCTTGGCTGACATCCCCTGAATTCGGAAAGCTCCAGCAGTTTGTTCTACCATTACCACGAAAGTTTCATACCACGAACATACCAAGAATTCGTGCCCACACCACCGTTGTCCATCTCGCGGTTTTCCTCCTCTCTCCACACTGCCACCTTCGCCCGGTGCCATCTACCAGACGATCTGGTACAAATGCTTCGACTCCCACTGCTAGAAAAACTTTCGCTTGTGGTGGTTTATCTGTTGGAGGCCTCACTGCACAGCATCATCCACTCCAGTTGCCCTGCCCTGGAGGGCTTGCTGATTGTTTTGGGAATAGAAATCGGTATCAGTTGTCTCCAAATAAAGTCCCCTCACCTTAAAAGCATTGGAATTTGTTTTGAAGGATAGCGGCTCATCATCGAAGATACCCCTTCACTTGAAAGGCTGGTCCTTGATAATTGTTATACACCTTCAGAAATAATTGTCGTCTCTGCGCCCAAACTGGAGACCTTGGGTGTAATTCATGACCCGTTTAATAATCACACGGAGTTGGTGTTTGGCTCCTCACCTTTTCAGGTACCGTATATTATCATCTACACATTTGTAATCATATGCTGCATTTTTTATTTGTGTGCATAAGTTTTATATCATCTTGGAGTACACTTCGGGTACTAATATTATGTTATATGCTCAATGAAGAGTTCGTCCATTGATAGCCTATCAATGCTGCTGGATTCTGTCAAGATCATATATATCAGAATGTATAGTTTTGATCTGGACATAATTATTGGCCTGCTGCGATGCTTTCGATCTCTGGAGAATTTATACATAGAGGTGATGATTTCATCCACATTGAAAGCCCGTATATATTCTACTAGAATTAACTGTTCAGCTGTCGTTCTTTCGACATACTCTTTTTTCAGACCTTAATTGTTTTCAATCTTTATGCCTACTTAGGCAGAACCACATGGAGAAAAACATATAACCAATCGTTGGCGTAATAAGCACAAGGATTTTCTCAGTTCTCATGACATTTGTTTGAGGACAATAACGATGGGACGATATGCATCCAACCAGGCAAACAGAAGCTTTGTCACATTCTTCCTGTTGAATGCGAGGTTACTATTGTCCATGAGGCTTAATTTTTACAGCAAGAGATTTCTCACGGATGAACATGTTGAACAGCAAAAAAGAAGTTTCAAGTGGACAAATGGGCTTCTAAACGTGCTCGGCTTCTATTTACAACAAGTTGTAGACATCCTAAAATAAATTTGTTTGCACAGGATGTTGATTTTATGGATCAGACCGATCCATTTTTTTGTGACTGCAAAAAAGAGTGGTTGGGTTAGATGTTACTGTCATGTTCAATCTGGCTTTTGTCTAGAAATTTGATGAACAATTAATCCTTGGGCTTTTTGTACCATTTGTATGCTTGACTTGCATGTTGTTGCCCTCGTACTCCCCTCGACCTGCCACTACACTGCCGCATCTTTCATGGCTGATGTTCATTCCCGTCCGAGGCCTTGCCGTCGTTCTCCGCCTTGGTTAGCTTGCTGTGCTCGCCGCCGTATGGTGTTGTCAACATGGTCAACAACCAAGAGGAATCAGGAGATGACTGTACATGGAGACACTGACAGTACGGACCCACCAGGGTCATTGCATTTCGCAAGCAGGTGCCTCGTTATTACAAGCCAAAACAATGCTTCCTCCTAATTGTTTGACAACTAGGTTCCACGCCATTGTCAATGTAGTCAATAAACGAGAAAATTACACAATGAGCGGATAACACCAGGGACCCAGCAGCTCGCCCAGTTGTTTTCCAATTTCAGAGACGGAGCTCAACTGCGCGCTGTGCGGGGGCTGTGGCCCGTCTAGCCCACGCTTACGCTTTTATTATGCACATGACGAGCCCAAATGATATTTTTTTGTTTCTGAAATTGGCTAGCCCAGTTCCTTTTTTCTTGGAGAATACCAAAACCGAGGCCTACTTGCTTTTCTCAGCCCTGCTGGGCTGCAAATCTTTCAAGACGAGGAGGAGGGATAAGAAATGCGCTTCCCCAGAAAATAGGCTATAAGTTGTAAGAAATGGTCTGTAAATTTTTAAACCAAAGCCAACCGACAATTGCATTAAAATATCATTTTTTTCAGGATTTCTCTACTCTCTACTCTTATAAAAACCAAAGCCAACTGGCAATTACATTAAAATATCATCTTTTCACCCACAAGATAAACTACTCATACAAATGCATCTTCATGTTCCGTGCAACGAACGGGCATCTTGCTAGTTAAGATTCTAAATTTCATTCATTTTTTTTGCGGAGAATTGTTTTTTGAATTTTATTTTGATATAGTTTTTTGAACACTATTTTTAACATGACTTGAAATTTCATGATAAAAGAGTTCGGACCCCACTGAAATATGCAAAATTTCGTTGAATGTTTTAGCAGTGCCCAGAATATATGGTCTGTAATGCTAATAAAAAGAATATGAGCTTCAAATATCCTTAAGAGTTAGCAAATGGGCTGTAAATTATTGAAAATAATGGCTAATGGGCTGTATGCTATTTTCCATAGATTTGGAGGCTGACTTCTGGGCCTACTAGGTTGACGATGACGCTGTCCTAAATTTTTTTTGACGCGTACGCAAGGCTTTGTCAACTTAGTCAACACACAACAGTGACTGTTGGATGTCCATCCAACGGCCGCCGTGCTTCTTCAATCTCTGATCTTCCTGCTCTAGCCGCCCAAACCAGCGCTGGCGAGACTGCCTGCTCCCTCCTCCCGTGGCTGGCTGTGCTGCCGCCAGGCCATCCCTCTAATCACCCACACATCCTGTTATTTTCCGGCGATGTCAGCCTCACCCCGCAGCCGACCAGTCAGCGCTCATTCTCCCCTCAGCGTGGGCATCCACTGCGGTGGCTTCGCCGGCTCCGGGTGGTTCTCTTCCTGGGCCCCGCCCTCGTCCACCGTGTTTGTGCTCTTAGCGCGGCAAGGTCAACATGGTCAACAAACAACAGCCATCGGAAGAGGCTGACACTAGGGTCCCACACAGGAAAATGCCTCCTTATTACACCCAAAATAATGATTCCTCCACCTGATAGCTGGGACCCACCGGAAGGGTCTCTGTATTTCGCAAAAAAAAACATTCCCCCCGCTGTCAGCTAGGACCCACCGGAAATGCCTCCTTATTACGCACAAAAAAAATGAATACTCCCCCTGCTAGCTGGGACTCACCTTGGTGGGAGGCTGACTTGTGGGCCTACTAAGTTTACGTGGACAGAGGACTTTGTCAACTTAGTCAATATGAATGACTCTAGCTCCAGTGACCGTACGATGTCCATCCAACGGCCGTAGTGCTTATTGAACCTCTGGTCTTCGTGCTCCAGCCGCCCAAAGCAGCACCGGTCGTGCCGCGTGCTCCTGCCTCCCGTGGCCGGCTGTGATGCCGCAGAGGCCTCACCACCCCTACTACTCCCACCGCTGGCCAGGCCATCCCTCTACTCACCCACACCCCCTGTTATTCTGCGGCGACGGCAGCCTCACCCTCATACTCCTCTTCGCGTGGGCATCCACTGCTGCGTCTTCCCCGGCTCCGCGTCGTCCCCTTCCCAGGCCTCGCCGTCGTCCACCGCCATGGTGCTCTCAGCGCGGCGTGGTCAATGTGGTCAACGATCGACTTCCATCGGAAGAGTACTATGAGTGGAGAGGCTGACAGCTAGGTCCATGGCAGCTGCAAGGAAGTGCCTCCTTATTACACGCAAAATAAATATTCCTCCACCTGATAGCGGGGACCCACCGGACGGGCCACCGTATTTCACGAAAAAACGTTTCCCCCTGACCGCTGGGACCCACCAGATACATCTTCGCATGCAAGGAAGTGCGTCCGGGCAAAAAAAACGATTCGCCCCCCTGACTGCTGGGAACCACCAGCTACATCTTCGCACGCAAGGAAGTGCGTCCGGGAAAAAAAACGATTCGCCCCCCTGACTGCTGGGACCCACCAGCTACATCTTCGCAGGACAGGAAGTGCCTGACAGTCGGGACCCACCTGGTCGAAGCGTACGCCTACTCACGCATACGTACATGGCTGGGTCGGAACGGAGAAACATCATCGTCGTCGTGTTCATGGGGAGGCAACAGAATGCGTCGTGTTCATCGGGAGGCAACGGAATGCGTGGGAGCCAACCGGCTGGGTCGGAATGGAATGCGTGGTCGCGTTCATCGGGAGGGCTTGGACGGAACAGGCGATGGAAACGAGGCATGGCGTACCGCACAACGGAGGAAACGACCTTGTGTTCGACCGGCCACGTTCAAAACGGGATCCTATTTATCGGGAGGGGTCTGGCGTACCACAAAACGGAGGAAACGGACCTCCTACGGTCGAAACGGGGTCCTGTTGATCGGGAGGGGCCTGGCGTACCGCAAAACGGAGGAAACGGACCTCCTACGGTCGAAACGAGGGTCCTGTTGATCGGGAGGGGTGTGGCATACCGCAAAACGGACGAAACGGACTTGTGTTGGAGCGC
>NC_041393.1:681347846-681353524 GCF_002162155.2 Triticum dicoccoides | reverse complement strand
GTACCGCAAAACGGGACTCCACAGGATACTGTTCATCTCCACCGTCGACCTCCTCCAGCCTCCACGGGCTACCGTCGACCTCCTCCAGCCTCCACGGGCTCCTGTTCATCCAGCCTCCACCGTGCGCTACTCCACCGGCTACTGTTCAACCACCCCTCCACGGGCACCCCTCCATCGTCTACTGTTCATCCAGCCCTCCACACTGCGGGGTCCTGTTCAACCACCCCCGCACGGTCACCCCTCCACCGTCTATTGTCCATCCAGCCCTCCACACCACGGGTTCCTGTTCATCCAGAGGCAACGCCATCGCTCACTGTTCATCCAACCCCCCCGGCAATGCTCACTGTTCATCACAGAGGCAGCATCGATCAGCTTCAGTTAGCAGCAGTAGCGAAGGAATCGCTCCATCGGGTTCAGTTAACAGCCATCGATCGATCGCTCGGGTTCAGTAACGCGTAGCCTGCAGTGCAATCGCTTGGGTTCAGTTAGAGCCCAATGCCTCGCTCGGCTTCAGTTAGAGCCAACGCCTCGCACACACGCGCATACGTACGAGAGAAACGCGCATCGCTCCGCCCCGATCTCCCACCGTAACCGGCAACTCCCCGAAATTTTCCTCCCCCTCGCTTCTACCACGGTTTTTTCCGTCATGGACGGCCCAAAGAATGTCATGCAGCTGCGTCTCCGGCCCGCCCAGGACGAAAATCCTATTTTTTGTCATGTTTTTTTGTCATAGAAGCAGGAGCCCACCACATCTATGATGATACTGGGTTTTGTTACAATTATCGTCATAGAAGTGTCATATGTATGAGAGAATTTTTTTCCGTTCGGCCCACAATGTCACGGATGTGTCTTTTTTTTGTTGTGAAGTTCATTAAAGTTTAATTAAAACATGAGCTAATCGATGTTTCAGAACTACAAATAGCATCACTACTTCCGACTCGACTCATGGGACCAGAGCGTGGATGAAGCCACCGTCTTCCGTGATGGTCATGAAGTCGCGGGCGTTGTCAGCCTGCATTTGAAGTGTTGTGTCTATCTCACTGTTGGACGGTTGCTCTCTGAGGTAGAACTGCCCTGAGGTACGAAGGACATCTTGATGGATGATTTCTACAAACTCCGACTGGATGCGTAAGAATTCTTGTCAGAGGTTCGCGTCCTGGATTGCCGCCAAGCTTGCGGCCCAATCTTTGACATTATTTGGTAGCAGAAGGTGATTATGGTCCAGTACGATCGCCCTCATGTGATGGAGGGTGTAGTAGGCATCCTTCTGACCGCTAGGCGGCTTCTTGACGCAGGGGAACGTCGTATTGTGGGTGAACACATGCCTGCCGTACCTACGAACTGGCCTCTTAAAGGTGCCTCCAGATGTGGCGTAGCCGGGGAGAGCATCATCAAGAACTTTCTTGATATTTGTGTAGTCTATCTTGGAGTCACGGTCCGGGTCGAAATACGTGGCCGTGGAATATTTCGGGCTTAAGAGGATGAGTGTGCAATGTGTGTCACTGCACAGAACACAGAATGTTAGAAAAAAAAGAACGATCGAAATCTAAGAAATCATATGTTACGGGGCGGTGAGGGGATGACTTACTCGGGAAAGTAAGGCATGAGGAAGTTATCCTTTTCTGGGTTTGCCAGAATGACGCCTTCGAGGTGTGAACTCGCGACTTGCCGGTCCCCAGCGCTGCCCAAGATCTTGGCACGCATGTAGAAGGGGTCGACTATCACGATGTCCGGGGTCTTGTCTCGAATGATCCACATCTCCATACTCAGCGAAAACAGCCGAATGAAAGTGTAGTGCAGCGGATGACGATTAAATATAGCAAAGATGTCATCAAACCGCAGGACGATCGTACCCCCGATGGCGCCATCCACAAAGCCCTTGCCCTCTGGCACCTTGGCCAAGAAAATCGGGTATGCCAAATCATTCTGGGAGAGACGCATCTTCTCCAAAGAAAAAACACTGTCATGCAGACTCCGCATAGCACCAGTTGCAGCATTGAGCATATTGTCGGTAGCATCGCCCTACCCGCCACATGCACCCTCCTCGAGATATCCTGAGGTGAAGGTGGCCCGTCCTGAGCACGGATCGTACTCGGTGCCGGCTGGCTCGCACCGGCACCCTTGGCAGTCTTTCGTTTCCGTCCCTTCTTCTTGATCTGCTGTAATGGGACCGAGTTCTGCTCACAGACCGCCTTTTGGAGCGTGTTGGGGCTGATACTATTTCGCACCTCAGCTATCTAAGGCTCGGTAAAGGCAGGAGCTGGAGGCGTCTCCTGAGAACTGAACGCCATACGACGCCTGTTGCAATTGGATTTCTCCGCCGTACCAGCTAGATCGCGGTCGTCTTGGTTGGGTTCTTGAGAAGGAGGCCCGCCGAACTCGTCACCGTACCCATGTTCGGCAAAGTACTTATCAACATTGGTAAATGTACCATTGTCATTGTCGTTGTGGTCCGGATCCTGTGCCATATGCATGTTCGGATCCTGTGCCATAGGGATGTCCAGCATGTCCGGTAGCGTTGCGGCGTTCTTGCCATGGCACGGCGCCGGCACGACTGGCGTTCTTGTCTATGCGGTAGTGTCCCCCGCCCCCAAACGAATCTGGCTCTTCGGCCAAAGCAGGGGCCAGCTTAGGTAGGTGCCGAGGGTCATCAGATCTTCTTCGTCAGCCCCGGCGGGTAGAATCGGAGGTAACAACTCGTCGCAGCTTGGCAGCACCCGAACCAGTTGAACCCTATACACGGTGGGTGGCATCAGTTTACCGTGGAACACGGGGTTGCCCGGTTGAACGATTTTCCCTTGGCGACATCGACCAACTCATCGTTCACGAAGTGCAGGAGAGTGCACGAAACGTCGGCGGCGCCCTGCGAAAACATATAGGCCGTCAGGGATGCCCAGTCAAAGGCAAAAGGAGATGAAGTCCTCGACCGAGAGACTTAATTAGTTACTGTAATGATGGCGTCGAGCTTGGCTAATGTCGAGGCACCGCCAACCACGGGCGTGCAACTAACGGAGGGGTCGCTTGCTGGCGAGGTGCCGGCTGGCGTACACCCGGGTGCATTAAGCTCCAATGCCTGTGCCGGCGCCGGAGACACCAATACCGCCACCGCCGGTGACACCAATGGCGCCGCCGGAGACACCAATGGCGCCGCATGCGCGTTGGGCGAGTTGTTGGCCGTGAAGCTGGGAATCGGGGGCGGCCCCTGTTGGCCACCCGCAATCCACATCGTCAGCCCATGAATCAAGGTAGGCATAATGCCGGTGAGCGTCGTTCCCAGTTGTTGTTGCACTTGCTCTTGGATAATCTCCGGAATCCGCACCACTTGTGCCTTGAGTTCTTCAACCTCGCGCGACTGGCTTTCCGATCTGGTCTTTTTATCCTTTCGCCCACCAGAGGTATAGTATGACGACCATTTTGTGGACAAGCCTTTGCCGGCCACACGACCAGCTGACAATGGCTTACTGAGCTTATCCTTGTTTTTCATTATGTTCAACGCCCTATTTAGAGTGCTGTCCCATGCAGGGGTGCTCTGAGACGACCTCGCGCTACTTCTTTCAGTCTCCTTCTCCAGAAAAAGCTCAAGTGCCCTGGTCTTCGGATCTGTGGTAAGCTCCTTTGTCATCGGGTCCTCCTTGTACCGGGCCCTGACAAAGTTCCTGGTCTGCTTGTCACTGTTGTATTTCTCGAGGCGGTGCGGTAGGCCTCGCTCAGCACGCTCCGCTTCCTCCTTGTCCCATATAGGCTCCGCCACTCTATAACCGCCGGGACCGAGTTTGTGTTCCCCTAAGTTCAATTCCCGCATTTCTTTCCCCCACTGACTTGATTCGGAGGTTGCACTGCTCTCGCACTTGATCTTCAACTCCTTGTAGTCATCTTCGCTGATCGAAGGATTTTTCGCCTTGATCTTCTCATAACTATCACCTTTCTCAATCATTCTCTTCACCGCGCTTATCTAAGTAGACAGGGCCGTGCTCATCCTCGTGAGGGCAGCACTGTTCACTTTATTCCCTAAGAGGCGTGTGTTTTCAAATTCAGCAGGGAACTTGTATCGTTCGTGCATCTTCGTGAAGAGGAGGTTGCGCAAATTCCCTCGGTCCTTATGCCTAAGGTTCTCGGTGTTGATCGAGACGGTGCTCCGGAGAATGCACCCGAGCTGAATCGAGTACCCCTTGACTATATGTTTGGGCTCCATTTGATGCCCGTCGGAGTCCACTTGAGTAAATTCCTCCTTGACGGTGCAGAGCGCGTTCGGGCGCCGGTCCTTCCGTTGCTTCTTTGGTTGGCTGCCATCTGTGCGTGAGCCGCCATCATCAGTGGTGGCATCCTTGGTGGCACCATCAGTGGTGGCATCCTCGGCGGCACCATTAGTGGTGTCGTCCCCGACGCCACTAGGGGTTGTGTAGTCAGGATTGGTGTCTTCCGCGGCGTCCTCATAGCGGTGAGGTTGTTCCTCCATCTCCTGGGATAACTCCCAGAATTGCTTGCCGCCCGAACCGCCTGCCTCATCATTGTTGGCCATGTTTCTCTCTAAATAGGAAAAAAGTTTGGTCAAAAAGTTGGTTATTGTCAAGGAACAAGATCATGGTCTCATCATTTACGGTTTGTCGACACCGAGGCATCCTAAAAGCTAAGCTTTTATCATTTATGGTTTGTCGACGCCGAGGCACCCTAAAAGTCTAAGCTTATATCATTTAGGTTCTCATCGACACCGAGGCACCCTATAGAAGCCAAAGTTTCATCATTTAGGGTTTGTCGACGCCGAGGCACCCTAAATGCTAAGTTAAGTTTTCATCATTTAGGGTTTATCGATGCCGAGGCACCCTAGGTTGGGCCTAATCACTTGGCACTAATCACGATGGCGGGGCAGTTGATCCTACTTAACTAAGTACTAAGATACCCCGGCCCATGCATTAGTCGCAAGTACCCCATATGTCCTATTTTTAGCAAGTCATTCTAAAATTCACGGAAAATTTTAGCATGACCTTTGCTGAAAATAAGACATATGGAGTACCTGAATTTGCCGGAACGGAAGTTAATTGACACTCCGGCAAACTCAAGGGCCTCTCGGGGTACAACAACAACATCACAAGTTGACAAAATTCCCAAGTAGTACAGCAGCAGCATCACAAGTAGTACCAATGAACATATTGTTGGGGGAATGTAGTAATTTCAAAAAAATTCCTACGCACACGCAAGATCATGGTGATGCATAGCAACGAGAGGGGAGAGTATTGTCCATGTACCCTCGTAGACCGAAAGCGGAAGCATTATGACAATGCGGTTGATGTAGTCGTACGTCTTCACGATCCGACCGATCCAAGTACCGAGCGTACGGCACCTCCGAGTTTAGCACACGTTCAACTTGATGACGATCCCCGGACTCCTATCCAGTAGGGTGTCGGGGATGAGTTCCATCAGCACGATGTTATGGTGACGATGATGATGTTCTACCGATGAAGGGCTTCGCCTAAGCACTGCAACGGTATGACCGAGGTGGAATATGGTGGAGGGGGGCACCGCACACGGCTAAGGAACGATCATGAAGATCAACTTGTGTGTCTAGAGGTGCCCCCCTCCTTCGTATATAAAGGGGGGAGGAGGAGGGAGCCGGCCAAGGGGGTGGCGCTCCCTAGGAGGGGGAAACCTACTCCAAGTAGGTTTGCCCCTCCCTTTCCTAG
>NC_041393.1:681343562-681347485 GCF_002162155.2 Triticum dicoccoides | reverse complement strand
GGGGGGTTACGGTAACCCTCCGACACTCCGTTTTTCTCCGAAATCACCCGGAACACTTCCGGTGTCCGAATGTAGTCATCCAATATATCAATCTTTATGTCTCGACCATTTTGAGACACCTCGTCATGTCCGTGATCACATCCGGGACTCCGAACAACCTTCGGTACATCAAAACATATAAACTCATAATGAAACTGTCATCATAAATTTAAGCGTGCAGACCCTACGAGTTCGAGAACTATGTAGACATGACCTAGAACTGTTTCCGGTCAATAACCAATAGCGGAACCTGGATGCTCATATTGGATCCCACATATTCTACGAAGATCTTTATCGGTCAGACCGCATAACAACATATGTTGTTCCCTTTGTCATCGGTATGTTACTTGCCCGAGATTTGATCGTCGGTATCTCAATACCTAGTTCAATCTCGTTACCGGCAAGTCTCTTTACACGTTCAGTAATACATCATCTCACAACTAACTCATTAGTTGCAATGCTTGGAAGGCTTAAGTGATGTGCATTACCGAGAGGGCCCAGAGATACCTCTCCGCCAATCGAAGTGACAAATCCTAATCTTGAAATATTCCAACCCAACAAGTACCTTTGGAGACACCTGTAGAGCACCTTTATAATCACCTAGTTACGTTGTGATGTTTGGTAGCACACAAAGTGTTCCTCCGGTAAACAGGAGTTGCATAATCTCATAGTCATAGGAACATGTATAAGTCATGAAGAAAGCAATAGCAGAAAAACTAAACGATCAAGTGCTAAGCTAACAGAATGAGTCAAGTCAATCACATCATTCTCCTAATGATGTGATACCGTTAATCAAATGACAACACATGTCTATGGTCAGGAAACATAACCATCTTTGATCAACGAGCTAGTAAAGTAGAGGCATACTAGTGACACTCTGTTTGTCTATGTATTCACACAAGTATTATGTTTCCGGTTAATACAATTCTAGCATGAATAATAAACATTTATCATGATATAAGGAAATAAATAATAACGTTATTATTGCCTCTAGGGCATATTTCCTTCACGTATAGTCCAGCACATTCTGAATTTCGATAAATGACAGCAAGTTAACTCATGCTGACAGCAACAAACTTATAACAACATAAATGAAATTACAGTTGTATGAGCATAAACTTATAACAACATAAACTCATGCTGACATCAACAAATTGCAATGATCAAGCTATCTGAAAACAGAGTACTTATTGATTAACTATCAAGCTATCTGAAAACAGAGTACTTGTTTATTAACTGGCAGGGTAGGTAAGAGACTGCAAATTAAATAGCCATATATCCATCTTCTGAGTTATGAGCCATGGACTATCCACCCCATGAACTAGGAGTGTCATGCAGCATAAAAACTGCCAGTGGCCAGAAGAAAAAACAAGCATATCAGAACTAGGAGCATCCAAAGCAGCAGGATCACAGTGGCCAATTGCTCAGTTTGTAGTTTGGCACATGCACCAACTCTAGTTTGAGCTACACACATCACATCAAGAACTGCACCAAAGCAACTGGAGTTTTGCACCACCCAATAACTTCACTGACACCAAGGGACCCACCACCACACCCAGTTCTCTCACACCACACTAGCTACATCAAGGACATCTAACAATCATCATCTAACATGACTGTAAAAAACAGTTGTTTCTACTGCCAAATTACCCAGTTTTCTCAAGCAGACAATTACACCATGATGATACCAAATTCTTGTAGCAGTACCATGAGTTCACAGGATAAAAAAAATCGTCCACATTCACCAACCCAAACTGGTGGAGATACAGCAAACTAGAACATAGCCTCTTAAATTATTTGTTATAAGGTTGTGATTCCATGATGTTATATAGTGTGTGATATAAAAGGCTTGTTCATCATTCTCTGAACCCTTGGAAGCCTAATCCTGTGCATACACACAGTTATTATACAGTAGGATTATGACAAGATTAAACAGAGTAATGGAGAGGAAAATCTGACAATAACTCAACTGAAACCAAAGAAAGACCAAGCAAACTATTGCAAGTACAGTACACTAACTACTTTACTAAACACAACTGCATAATTAAACTTAGTAGCAAAGGTTCAGTACACTAAATTCGGTAAAGAGCACCAACTGTAGTTAACAGCAAGCTTACACAATAAGCACATCATGTAATTTTATTACACACATGGATTAATTGACCAAACCCCCAGCAAGTAGGTACTTGCCATGTACTACATATGCAACACAACCGGTTAACATCAGTTAACTAACCACAGTAGTAGATGAACATCTTCAATAGTAGGAAACTGTTGAATTGGGGAATTCCCAATTTACACAACATAACACCACATGTACCAGAACATCAACTGCATAGAGCAAACACACAGAGGCCAACAAAAGCATGAGATGCATAACACCAAGACCAAGAATACATGGCCAGTTCATAATAATATACTAACTCTTTAGTTACTATCACAGTTAAATCTTCGTGTAAATTACATCAATTAAATAAAATTGAGCATACGGTAGCATTTTAGTTCCATCTGGACACAAAAAAATCATCACAAATTGTCACATCACAAAAGCATTGTTGTTACCTTCTTTTTAATTGACCGCTGCAGAGAATTGCAAAACTTAGTTCCAATCAACCTGAAACAGTGGAAAGGGATTAGGACTTGATTGCTGCAGATTTGCAAAACTGAACCTGAATTAACCTATACAAAAACACAGAGAATTAGGCTTTGATATCTGCTTGTGTTTTAGGGTTCAAGAAGAGAGAGGACAGACTCACAGACACAAGAATAGGGAGTAATGAGCTGCCACATGAGGAAGGGAGGGGCAGGGGTCCCATGGGAAGGGAGAGAAGGGCACCATGAGAGGGGAGGGATGGAGATAGAGAAGGCGCCGTTGTAGGGAAGGGCATGCCGGAGGAGAAGGGCAACAAATGGATAGAAGAAAGGGAGGAGATACGCTAGAGAAGATAATGCCTGGCGATGGTGGGGCGTTGAAGACGTGGCAGCGAGGTTCCTCCTCTCGGTGGCGGCGGGGCTCCTCCCCTCGGTGGCGGCGGTGGCCTCTTCCCCTCGGTGGCGGTGACGGGGCTCCTCCTCTCCTTGTGGAGGCGGGACGTTGATCCGGCGGCAGCCCTGGAACCCTAGCGATGGCCCTGCTCGTCGGAGCGGGCACGACGGTCGTTGGAGCGGGGGAGGCGGCGGGTGTGCGGGGGCGCGGGGGCGGCGGCAGCAGGGGTGGAGTCCCGCGGGGGTCGGGGCGGCGGCGTCGGGGCAGCGCAAGACCACAGAGGCGGCGGCAGCGTCGACGGCGTGCAGGCGCGGCGGACGGAGGAGGCGGATCAAGGGGATGGCGGCGTACGGTTGGGGTCGAGTGGGGGATCTGGCGAGGGAGGGAGGGAGGCCACAGTGCGAGGGGAATAGGTGGAGTGGGGGGAGGGTTCTAATGGTGCACCTTCCCCTAGTGCGCCATAAGTACGATGATTCTAATGGCGCACCTCCCCCTAGTGCGCCATTAGAATTTTGGTTTAATTGCTAGCCCCACTGGTGAGATTATATTCCACCTAACACTATCTCCATCAGAACACGCCCACTAGCCCGACTTGTCAGCACGCAACACACACACTAGGAGGTCCTCGGTTCGATTCCCAGGCTCCCCAATTTTTGTTTTTATGCATTTAAAATGTTGTTTGATATTTATTTGTGTTTAAATATGTTCAAACTTGTTTAAATCATAGCAGTAATATTTTTTTATAAAAACAGTAATATTTAAAAAAAATATCATCAAATTTGTTATTTTAAAATATTTATGAATATGAAAAAATATCATCAAATTTATTATTTGAAAATATTATCAAATTTGTTATTTAAAAATATAATCAAATTTGTTTTTTTGCAATTTTAGTTGC
>NC_041393.1:681323996-681343037 GCF_002162155.2 Triticum dicoccoides | reverse complement strand
GCGGGCCGGGGGTCGGAGGCAGCGGCCGGTGGAGGGGGTGCGGTGGGTCGTCGGCGGCGGTGGAGTAGGGGAGGGTGCGGGGGTCGGCGGCGGTGGCCGGTGGAGCGAGGGAGATGGTGCGGGGGTGCTCGGCAGTGAGGGGGACCGGATCTGGCAAGTTGGGATAGCGATCGAGATGGAGGGGATCGAGATCGAGTGTCCATGAAATTTAAAAACATTCATGAGTTCAAAAGGTGCCCATGAAATACAATCGAGAAATGAAGGCTACAATTTAAATACAATCGATCTTAGCTAGCTATCTGTTCACAATCTTCTTGCCCTTATTTTTCGTAAATGGAGTTCTTCTCTTGAACGGACGTCCTTTAGGTAGGGTGGTCCTGCTTCTTCTTGTGGTGTATGCTGATACTTCATCGTCGTCGTCATGTTCCATCTTCGGGTCGCCGTACTTGTTGAAGTCTTGCTCATTGGCGACTCCATCCATTCCAATAATCTTCCTTTTGCCTCTCCTCACAACAACACGACTGGGCTTTGGCGGGTCGGTAATGAAGAAGCATTGGTCCACTTGGGAAGCCAGTACCCATGGCTCATTTTTCGCGGTGACGTTTGCGCCCGTGGTCCTTGATTTGGCTTCGGGTATAACCATGGTGGTGAAATACCGGTCTTCTTTTATGATGCTCTTGGCCCATCTGACACGGAGCATTGGGACCTTCTGTCCAGCGTACCTCAGCTCCCAGATCTCCTCGATCCTTCCGTAGTATCTGTCCTTGTCGTTACCGATGTAGGATTCCATCGTTACCCTGGAGTTCTGATAACCATCGCTCTTCATGTCCTTGTCCTCGGTGTAGAATGTGTAGCCGTTGATATCGTACGCCTCATAGGTCATCAGGTTGTGCTCGGCGCCCTATGACAAGGCGAATATGAGTTATTCTTCCGCGGAAGAATCCTCATGTAAAGGGTATGACAGAAGCTTCTGCTTGAACCAACGCGTGAAACATGAGTTGTGCTCTTTGATTGTATCTCCGTCCGTCCTCTGTTGGCCTCGGTCATTGTACGTGTTCTCCATAAAGGTTTTGTGCTCTACCACCCAAGGATCGACCATGTCTATGTGTTGTAGCGCGACTAGGTTTGCTCTTTCAAAGTCGGCGAGTCGACAAGGACCCCGTTGGTCTACACGTCAATAGGCACCTTGGCAGGCTCGCTGGATGGGGTCACCGTGAGGGTCACCACGAAATGCATGTCGACCCTCGAAGTCGACATGCATTTCGCGGCGACCCTCATGGTGACCCCATCCAGCGAGCCTGCCGAGGTGCCTGTTGACGTGCAGACCAACGGGGTCCTTGTTGGGGAACGTAGCAGAAATTCAAAATTTTCCTACACGTCACCAAGATCTATCTATGGAGAAACCAGCTACGAGTAGAAGGAGAGTGCATCTACATACCCTTGTAGATCGCTAAGCGGAAGCATTCAAGTGAACGGGGTTGATGGAGTCGTACTCGTCGTGATTCAGATCACCGATGATCCTAGTGCCGAACGGACGGCACCTCCGCGTTCAACACACGTACAGCCCGGTGACGTCTCCCACGCCTTGATCCAGCAAGGAGAGAGGGAGAGGTTGAGGAAGACTCCATCCAACAGTAGCACAATGGCGTGGTGGTGATGGAGGAGCGTGGCACTCCAGCAGGGCTTCGCCAAGCACCACGGGAGAGGAGGAGTAGGGAGAGAGGTAGGGCTGCACCAAGAGGGAGAGAACTCATGTGTATGGCAGCCCCAAAACTCATCTATATATAGGGGGAAGGGGGGGCTGCGCCCCCTTTAGGGTTTCCCACCCCCAAGGGGTGCGGCCAGCCCTAGATGGCAAAGGGGAGGTGGCCAAGGGGGGAGAGGAGAGGGAGGCGCACCAATATGGGCCTTAAGGCCCATCTGGACTAGGGTTTGCCCCCTCCCACTCTCTCTTGCGCCTTGGACTCCTTGTGGGGGGCGCACCAGCCCTCCTAGGGGCTGGTCCCCTCCCACACTTGGCCCACGCAGCCTTCTGGGGCAGGTGGCCCCACTTGGTGGACCCCGGGACCCTCCCGGTGGTCCCGGTACAATACCGATATCGCCCGAAACTTTTCCGGTGACCAAAACAGGACTTCCCATATATAAATCTTTACCTCCGGACCATTCCGGAACTCCTCGTGATGTCCGGGATCTCATCCGGGACTCCGAACAACATTCGGTAACCACATACAAGCTTCCTTTATAACCCTAGCATCATCGAACATTAAGTGTGTAGACCCTACGGGTTCGGGAGACATGTAGACATGACCGAGACGTTCTCCGGTCAATAACCAACAGCGGGATCTGGATACCCATGATGGCTCCCACATGTTCCACGATGATCTCATCGGCTGAACCACGATGTCAAGGACTTAATCAATCCCGTATTCAATTCCCTTTGTCTATCGGTATGTTACTTGCCCGAGATTCGATCGTCGGTATCCAATACCTTGTTCAATCTCGTTACCGGCAAGTCACTTTACTCGTTCCGTAACACATCATCCCGTGATCAACTCCTTGGTCACATTGCGCATGTGATGATGTCCTACCGAGTGGGCCCAGAGATACCTCTCCGTTTACACGGAGTGACAAATCCCAGTCTCGATCCGCATAAAACAATAGATACTTTCGGAGATACCTGTAGTGCACCTTTATAGTCACCCAGTTACGTTGTGACGTTTGATACACCCAAAGCACTCCTACGGTATCCAGGAGTTACACGCTCTCATGGTCAAAGGAAGAGATACTTGACATTGGCAAAGCTCTAGCAAATGAACTACACGACCTTTTGTGCTAGGCTTAGGATTGGGTCTTGTCCATCACATCATTCTCCTAATGATGTGATCCCGTTATCAACGACATCCAATGTCCATAGTCAGGAAACCATGACTATCCGTTGATCACAACGAGCTAGTCAACTAGAGGCTCACCAGGGACATATTGTGGTCTATGTATTCACACGTGTATTACGATTTCCGGATAATACAGTTATAGCATGAATAAAAGACATTTATCATGAACATTGAAATATAATAATACTTTTATTATTGCCTCTAGGGCATATTTCCAACAGTCTCCCACTTGCACTAGAGTCAATAATCTAGTTCACATCGCCATGTGATTAACACTCACAGGTCACATCGCCATGTGACTAATACCCAAGAGTTTACTAGAGTCAGTAGTCTAGTTCACATCACTATGTGATTAACACTCAATGAGTTTTATGTTTGATCATGTTGCTTGTGAGAGTGGTTTTAGTCAACGGGTCTGAACCTTTTAGATCCGTGTGTGCTTTACAAATCTCCATGTCATCTCCTAGATGCAGCTACCACGCTCTATTTGGAGCTATTCCAAACAACTGTTCTACTTGGAGCTATTCTAAATTATTGCTCCATTATATGTATCCGGTCTCTCTACTCAGAGCTATCCGGATAGGTGTCAAGCTTGCATCGTCGTAACCTTTACGACGAACTCTTTTACCACCTCCATAATCGAGAAAATTCCTTAGTCCACTAGTTACTAAGGATAACTTTGACCGCTGTCCTATGATCCATTCATGGATCACTCTTGTACCCCTTGACTGACTCATGGCAAGGCACACTTTCGGTGCGGTACACAGCATAGCATACTGTAGAGCCTACGTCTAAAGCATAGGGGACGACCTTCGTCCTTTCTCTCTTTTCTGCCGTGGTCGAGCTTTAAGTCTTAACTTCGTACCTTACAACTCAGGCAAGAACTCCTTCTTTGACTGGTCCATCTTGAACACCTTCAAGATCATGTCAAGGTATGTGCTCATTTGAAAGTATTATTAAGCATTTTGATCTATCCTTATAGATCTTGATGCTCAATGTTCAAGTAGCTTAATCCAGGTTTTCTATTGAAAAACGCCTTTCAAATAACCCTATATGCTTTCTAGAAATTCTACATCATCTCTGATCATCAATATGTCAACAACATATACTCATCAGAAATTCTATAGTGCTCCCACTCACTTCTTTGGAAATACAAGTTTCTCATAAACTTTGTATAAATCCAAAATCTTTGATCATCTCATCAAAGCGTACATTCCAACTCCGAGATGCTTACTCCAGTACTTAGAAGGATCGCTGGAGCTAGCATACCTTTTAGCATCCTTAGGATCGACAAACCTTTTCTGATTGTATTGCATACAACCTTTCCTTACGAAAACTAGTAAGGAAACTTGTCTTGACACCCATCTGCCAGATTTCATAAATGCAGCTAATGCTAACATTATTCCGACGGACTTTAAGCATCGCTACGAGTGAGAAAATCTCATCGTAGTCAACTCCTTGAACTTGTCGGAAAACACTTCGCCACAAGTCGAGCTTCATAGATGGTGACATTACCATCCACGTCCGTCTTCTTCTTAAAAGATCCATTTATCTCAATGGATTGCCGATCATCGGGCAAGTCCATCAAAGTCCATGCTTTGTTCTGATATATGGATACTATCTCGGATTTCATGGCTTCTAACCATTTGTCGGAATTCGGGCCCACCATCGCTTCTCCATAGCTCGTAGGTTCATTGTTGTCTAGCAACATGACCTTCAAGACAGGATCACCTTACCACTCCGAAGTAGTACGTGTCCTTGTCGTCCTACGAGGTTCGGTAGTGACTTGATCCGAAGCTTCATGATCACTATCATAAGCTTCCACTTCAATTGGTGTAGGTGGCACAGGAACAACTTCCTGTGCCCTGCCACACACTAGTTGAAGAGACGGTTCAATAACCTCATCAAGTTTCCACCATCCTCCCACTCAATTCTTTCGAGAGAAACTTTTCCTCGAGAAAGGACCTGATTCTCGAAACAATCCCTTATTGCTTTCGGATCTGAGACAGGAGGTATACCCAACTGTTTTGGGTGTCCTATGAAGATGCATTTTATCCGCTTTGGGTTCGAGCTTATCAATCCTGAAACTTTTCCACATAAGCGTCGCAGCCCCAAACTTTCAAGAAACGACAACTTAGGTTTCTCTAAACCATAATTCATACGGTGTCATCTCAACGGAATTATGTGGTGCCCTATTTAAAGTGAATGTTGTTGTCTCTAATGCCTAACCCATGAACGATAGTGGTAATTCGATAAGAGACATCATGGTACGCACCATATCCAATAGGGTGCAACTATGATGTTCGGACACACCATCACACTATGGTGTTCCAGGCGGTATTAATTGTGAAACATTTTCCACAATGTCTTAATTGTGTGCCAAAACTCGTAACTCAGATATTCATCTCTATGATCGTATCATAGACATTTTATCCTCTTGTCACAATGATCTTCTACTTCACTCTGAAATTACTTGAACCATCCAATAATTCAGACTTGTGTTTCATCAAGTAAATATTCTCAACATCTACTCGAATCATCTGTGAAGTAAGAACATAACGATATTCACTGCATGCCTCAGCACTTATTGGACTGCACACATCAAAATGTGTTACTTCCAACAAGTTGCTATCTTGTTCCATCTTATTGAAACCGAGGCTTTTCAGTCATCTTGCCTATGTGGTATGATTTGCATATCTCAAGTGATTCAAAATCAAGTGAGTCCGAACGGTCCATTTGCATGGAGTTTCTTCATGCATATACACCAATAGACATGGTTCGCATGTCTCAAACTTTTCAAAAATGAGTGAGTCCAAAGATCCATCAACATGGAGCTTCTTCATGCGTTTTATACCAATATGACTTACACAGCAGTGCCACAAGTAAGTGGTACTATCATTACTATCTTATATCTTTTGGCATGAAAATGTGTATCACTACGATCGAGATTCAATAAACCATTCATTTTAGGTGTAAGACCATTGAAGGTATTATTCAAATAAACAGAGTAACCATTATTCTCCTTAAATGAATAACCGTATTGCGATAGACATAATCCAATCATGTCTATGCTCAACGCAAACACCAATCTCGGTGGTAGAGGGAGCGTGCGATGCTTGATCATATTAACCTTGGAAACACTTCCAACATATATCGTCAGCTCACCTTTAGCTAGTCTCCGTTTATTCCGTAGCTTTTATTTCGAGTTACTAATACTTAGCAACCGAACCGGTATCCAATACCCTGGTGCTACTAGGAGTACTAGTAAAGTACACATTAACATAATGTATATCCAATATACTTCTATCGACCTTGCCAGCCTTCTCATCTACCAAGTATCTAGGGTAATGCTGCTCCAGTGGTTGTTCCCCTTATTACAGAAGCACTTAGTCTCGGGTTTGGGTTCAACCTCGGGTTTCTTCACTGGTGCAGCAGCTGATTTGCCGTTTCATGAAGTATCCCTTCTTGCACTTGCCCTTCTTGAAACTAGTGGTTTCACCAACCATCAACAATTGATGCTCCTTCTTGATTTCTACTTTCGCGGTGTCAAACATCGCGAATACCTCAAGGATCATCATATCTATCCCTGATATGTTATAGTTCATCACGAAGCTCTAGCAACTTCGTGGCAATGACTTTGGGGAAACATCACTATCTCATTTGGAATATCAACTCCCACTCGATTCAAGTGATTGTTGCACTCAGACAATCTGAGCACAAGCTCAACGATTGAGCTTTCTCCCTTAGTTTGTAGGCTAAGAAAATTGTCGGAGGTCTCATACCTCTTGACATGGGCACGAGCCTGAAATCCCAATTTCAGCCCTCGAAGCATCTCATATGTTTCGCGATGTTTCGAAGACGTCTTTCGTGCCTCAACTCTAAACCGTTTAACTGAACTATCACGTAGTTATCAAGACGTGTATGTCCGATGTTCACAACATCCACAAACGACGTTTGGGGTTCAGCACACTGAGCGGTGCATTAAGGACATAAGCTTTCTACTGATCGCATAATCGCTACTATCAACTTTCAACTACAATTTTCTCTAGGAACATATCTAAACAGTAGAACTATAGCGCGAGCTATGACATAATTTGCAAAAGGTCTTTTGACTATGTTCAGGATAATTAAGCTCATCTTATGAACTCCCACTCAGATAGACATCCCTCTAGTCATCTAAGTGATTACATGATCCGAGTCAACTAGCCCGTGTCCGATCATCACGTGAGACGGACTAGTCATCATCGGTGAACATCTTCATGTTGATCGTATCTTCCATACGACTCATGCTCGACCTTTCGGTCTCCGTGTTCCGAGGCCATGTCTGCACATGCTAGGCTCGTCAAGTTAACCCTAAGTGTTTTCGCTGTGTAAAACTGTCTTACACCCGTTGTATGTGAACGTAAGAATCCATCACACCCGATCATCACGTGGTGCTTAGAAGCGACGAACTGTAGCAACGGTGCACAGTTAGGGGAGAACACTTCTTGAAATTTTGTAAGGGATCATCTTATTTACTACTGTCGTCCTAAGTAAACAAGATGCATAAACATGATAAACATCACATGCAATCAAATAGTGACATGATATGGCCAATATCATTTTGCTCCTTTTGATCTTCATCTTCGGAGCTCCATGATCATCATCGTCACCGGCATGACACCATGATCTCCATCATCATGATCTCCATCATCGTGTCTTCATGAAGTTGTCACGCCAACGACTACTTCTACTTCTATGACTAACGCGTTTAGCAATAAAGTAAAGTAAGTTACATGGCGTTCTTCAATGACGCACAGGTCATACAAAAAATAAAGACAACTCCTATGGCTCCTGCCGGTTGTCATACTCATCGACATGCAAGTCGTGAATCCTATTACAAGAACATGATCAATCTCATACATCACATATCATTCATCACATTCTTCTTGGCCATATCACATCACATAGCATACCCTGCAAAAACAAGTTAGACGTCCTCTAATTGTTGTTGCATGTTTTACGTGGCTGCTATGGGTTTCTAGCAAGAACGTTTCTTACCTACGCAAAACCACAACGTGATATGCCAATTGCTATTTACCCTTCATAAGGACCCTTTTCATCGAATCCGTTCCGACTAAAGTGGGAGAGACTGGCACCCGCTAGCCACCTTATGCACCAAGTGCATGTCAATCGGTGGAACCTGTCTCACGTAAGAGTACGTGTAAGGTCGGTCCGGGCCGCTTCATCCCACAATACCGTCGAAACAAGATTGGACTAGTAACGGTAAGCATATTGAACAACATCAACGCCCACAACTACTTTGTGTTCTACTCGTGCAAAGAATCTATGCAATAGACCTAGCTCTGATACCACTGTTGGGGAACGTAGCAGAAATTCAAAATTTTCCTACGCGTCACCAAGATCTGTCTATGGAGAAACCAGCTACGAGTAGAAGGAGAGTGCATCTACATACCCTTGTAGATCGCTAAGCGGAAGCGTTCAAGTGAACGGGGTTGATGGAGTCGTACTCGTCGTGATTCAGATCACCGATGATCCTAGTGCCGGACGGACGGCACCTCCGCGTTCAACACACGTACAGCCCGGTGACGTCTCCCACGCCTTGATTCAGCAAGGAGAGAGGGAGAGGTTGAGGAAGACTCCATCCAACAGCAGCACAACGGCGTGGTGGTGATGGAGGAGCGTGGCAATCCAGCAGGGCTTCGCCAAGCACCACGGGAGAGGAGGAGTAGGGAGAGAGGTAGGGCTGCACCAAGAGGGAGAGAACTCATGTGTATGGCAGCCCCAAAACTCATCTATATATAGGGGGAAGGGGGGGCTGCGCCCCCTTTAGGGTTTCCCACCCCCAAGGGGTGCGGCCAGCCCTAGATGGCAAAGGGGAGGCGGCCAAGGGGGGAGAGGAGAGGGAGGCGCACCAATATGGGCCTTAAGGCCCATCTGGACTAGGGTTTGCCCCCTCCCACTCTCTCTTGCGCCTTGGACTCCTTGTGGGGGGCGCACCAGCCCTCCTAGGGGCTGGTCCCCTCCCACACTTGGCCCACGCAGCCTTCTGGGGCAGGTGGCCCCACTTGGTGGACCCCGGGACCCTCCCGGTGGTCCCGGTACAATACCGATATCGCCCGAAACTTTTCCGGTGACCAAAACAGGACTTCCCATATATAAATCTTTACCTCCGGACCATTCCAGAACTCCTCGTGACGTCCGGGATCTCATCCGGGACTCCGAACAACATTCGGTAACCACATACAAGCTTCCTTTATAACCCTAGCGTCATCGAACCTTAAGTGTGTAGACCCTACGGGTTCGGGAGACATGTAGACATGACCGAGACGTTCTCCGGTCAATAACCAACAGCGGGATCTGGATACCCATGATGGCTCCCACATGTTCCACGATGATCTCATCGGATGAACCACGATGTCAAGGACTTAATCAATCCCGTATTCAATTCCCTTTGTCTATCGGTATGTTACTTGCCCGAGATTCGATCGTCGGTATCCAATACCTTGTTCAATCTCGTTACCGGCAAGTCACTTTACTCGTTCCGTAACACATCATCCCGTGATCAACTCCTTGGTCACATTGCGCATGTGATGATGTCCTACCGATTGGGCCCAGAGATACCTCTCCGTTTACAAGGAGTGACAAATCCCAGTCTCGATCCGCATAAAACAATAGATACTTTCGGAGATACCTGTAGTGCACCTTTATAGTCACCCAGTTATGTTGTGACGTTTGATACACCCAAAGCACTCCTACGGTATCCAGGAGTTACACGCTCTCATGGTCAAAGGAAGAGATACTTGACATTGGCAAAGCTCTAGCAAATGAACTACACGACCTTTTGTGCTAGGCTTAGGATTGGGTCTTGTCCATCACATCATTCTCCTAATGATGTGATCCCGTTATCAACGACATCCAATGTCCATAGTCAGGAAACCATGACTATCCGTTGATCACAACGAGCTAGTCAACTAGAGGCTCACCAGGGACATATTGTGGTCTATGTATTCACACGTGTATTACGATTTCCGGATAATACAGTTATAGCATGAATAAAAGACATTTATCATGAACATTGAAATATAATAATACTTTTATTATTGCCTCTAGGGCATATTTCCAACAGTCCTTGATGCCTAGATAATTCATGCAGTAGGAGATGCACTCTTCGGTCAGAAAGCCCCTAGCTATGCTTCCCTCTGGACGTGACATGTTGCGAACGTATCCTTTGATGACACCATTCATCCTTTCGAACGGCATCATGCTATGCTGGAACGTCGGCCCGTGTTGGATGATATCCTCCACGATATGGACCAACAGATGCACCATAACGTCGAAGAATGTGGGCGAGAAGTACATATCAAGCTCGCATAGTATCACCATGATCTCTTCCTATAGCCTTCTGAGTTGCCTCACGCCAACCGACTTCCGAGAGATGACGTCGAAAAAGTTGCATAGGCCAAATAGCGTTTCACGGATGTGCGCGTCCATGATCCCACAGATTGCAACTAGAAGTATCTGCGTCATCAGCACGTCACAATCGTGAGACTTCATCCCGTTGAACTTCTGCTTCGCTGGGTCTAGGTATCTGCTTATCTTCCCCGCGTAACCGTAAGGAAGTTTTACTCCTACGAGGCAGGTGAAAAACTGATCGATCTCCTCCTGACTTAGAGTGAAGCACGCGGGAGGGTAGTCATTTCCGGTCTTCTTGGCCTTTTTGCCTTTGCGACGACTTTCCGTGTCCTGCTTCGCCTCATCATCATCATCATTAGCGTGAAGCTCCTCCCTGATGCCCATTGATTTCAAGTCTGCCCTTGCTTTTGGCCCATCTTTGGTCCTCTTTGGCATGTTGAGCAGGGTACCAAGAAGACTCTCGCACACATTCTTCGTGATATGCATGACATCAAGGCTGTGAGGCACACGGTGGATCTTCCAGTACGGCAAGTCCCAGAAAACAGACCTCGTTTTCCATACCTTCAGCAACGGCTCTGGAGCCTTTCGCTTCTTTCCCGGCTCTGGCGCCTTTTGCTTCTTTCCCGACAGTGGGCAATCTTTCCAATTTTTCAACAACTCGTCTATTTCCTCGCCGCGCCTCATATGCGGGCATCTTCGGGGTTCGGTTTCACCATCGAACAGATCCTTGCGTTTCCTCCACGGGTCATCATCGCGAAGCCACCTTCGATGTCCCATGAACACGGTTTTCGAAGACTCGGGATCGCTATCTAGCTGGCGATACGTTGTGTCATCCATGCACCTAACGCATCCAGAAAATCCGTGGACCACCTGCCCCGCGACATATCCGTAACCGAGATAGTCGTGCACCGTCGTGAGCAATGCGGCTCTCATAGGAAATATTCTTTCTCTGTGGCGTCCCACGTATTGGCTGGCGTTTTCCACAGCGTGTCTAGCTCCTCTTTCAACAACCCCAGATACAGATTGATGTCATTCCCTGGTTGTTTCGGCCCTTCAATTAGCATACTCATGTGAATGTACTTCCTCTTCATGCACAACCAGGGGGGAAGGTTGTACATCCACACAAACACAGGCCAGGTGCTATGTGTGCTTCTCTGGCTGCCAAACGGATTGACTCCATCGGTGCTCGCGCCCAGCACGATGTTCCTTGGATCCTTCCCAAATTCTGGGTGTTCGAAGTTCAATGCTTGCCACTGGCTCCCATCCCTAGGGTGACTCAGCATCTTGTATTTTTTATTTATCTCCGGATCATTTGCGTTATCTTCTCGCTTCTTCTCCTCCCTATCCACGTGCCAATGCAGAAGCTTTGCTACCTTAGGGTCCGTGAAATACCGCTGCAGACGAGGAGTGATCGGAAAGTACCACACCACTTTTCGAGGAGCTTTCTTCCTCTTCTTGTATCGAGTGACGCCGCACACCGGACATATGGTAGACTCCGTGTGCTCGTCCCGATAAATGATGCAATTGTTCATGCACACATGGTATTTCACGTGAGGTAAATCCAGAGGACACACGATTTCCTTCGCCTCATCGAAACTGGTCGGGCACTTGTTCCCCTTGGGAAGACGTTCGCGCCAGAATGACATGTTCTCGTCGAAGCATGCGTCGGTCATTTTGTGTTTTACCTTCATCTCCAGAGCCATGAGCGTTACTTTCAGGCGGGTATCCTCGGGCCTGCATCCTTCATACAATGGAGTAACCGCGTCTATCTCCAGTTGATCCAGTTTGGCTTTCTATCGGGCGGCAGCTCTTGCGTTATCCGTCTGCTTGAGAAGCAGCTCTTGAACATGAGGGTCCTGCACCTAGCCCATCAATGGTCCATCATCGTCTACTCCGCCGGCATCTTCATCTTCATGATCATGCCCTTCGTCTACTCCGGCATCTTCCTCATCATCATGTCCTGCATCTTCTACATGGTGACTGTGTACAGCATCACCGTCGTGATCATGTCCTGGACATTCTTCGTCTTCTCGCCCGCCCGAGACGCAGTGGTTATCTTGCTACCCTTCCTCATTTCTTACCCGGCCCCCATGGACGACTTCATAGTCATCTTCATCACCTTGCCACCGATAGCCATCCATGAAACCACGCAAGAGCAGGTGGTCCCACACATGCTCGGAATCTGTGTCTGCAATAAGGCTCTTCAGCTTACATCTTCGACACAGACATCTTATCCGTCTTGTTCTTTTCAAGCATCTCGGCCTTCGCTGAGCTCAAAAACCTATTCACGATGCCTTCGGTCATCGTGCGGACCATGGTTGCCTGCGGGGTAGAGCAAAACTATATTTTAGAATCAAGAAAAAATTTGGCATGACTTTCCCTAAAAATAGGACTAAAAAGAATGCATAGTGCCAAAATTCTCGCTGAAACGGAAATGAATCAACATTCCGGCAAAATATTGGCAACTATCGCATTTCAAATACCGGTACCTGCAAACACAAACATATATGCAACACCACAAATAAATGCAACACCACGAACATACATAGATCTAGCTAGGCCACAAAAAGTGCATGTGCACGTTGTTGGAGAGGGAGAATAACATAAAGATAGCTTCCCCCCTTACTTATCTATCAAAAAAAGGTAATTTAACCACTTAATTTGGATGAATCTATGGTGTAAATAAGGTGAGGAGGAGGAGGCAGCTGAGACAAGCTTGGAGGAGGAGGTGGAGAGAATGAAGTGGGGAAAGTGAGTGGGTAGGTGGGCTGTCCAAAATATCTTGTTGGTCCCAGGTTACTAATGGCGCACCACCTGCAAATGCGCCATTAGTAACCCTGGTTATTAATGGCGCACCTGCTGGTGGTGCGCCATTAGAAGTTTTGATTTTTTTTTAAAAAAAGTATATATTCTAATGGCGCACTGTGGCACAGTGCGCCATTACTAGTTTAAAGTAGTAATGGCGCACTATGCTACGGTGCGCCATTAGTAGTTTTGAAAAAAAAAGAATAAAAAAACAACAGTAGTGGCGCACTATGTGGCCGGTGCGCCATTACTAGTTAGCACTAGTAATGGGGCACCTTGCCATGATGCGCCATTAGTATGTTTGGAAAAATAATAAAAAAATTGTTACTAGTGGCGCACCGTGTGCATGGTGCGCCATTAGTGTCTTCCACACTAATGGCGCACCTGTAAATGGTGCGCCACTGCTATATAGTAGTGGCGCACCACATGACAGGTGCGCCATTAGTGGCCATTCCATCTATAGCCCTTTTCCTAGTAGTGTGCTATGTGGGTGAAATGATGATACCATGCCAACTTGGAACCTTTTCAGAGTTCATTTCAAATGCTTTTCAATTTCATTGTCTTATAGCTCTAAATAATCAGTAAATGCATGAAAAATAACAAATGAAGTCAGAAAGGGTTGTAAATTGTTGATGTGTCTTTGAATGGTGCATTTTGAACATAGAAAAACTATGGAGTTCAAATAAGTTCAAAAAAATGAAATCCCTTTGTAACAGACGAGTTTCCGTATGAAACCCTGATACTTCGAAGGAGATCGTATGTTTTACACATGAAGTGCATCCAGTTTTTGCCGTAACCCTCTATACTTTCTTGCACATGCTATGTGGGTGAAATGATGTTACCAAGACAACTTCGAACCTTTTCAGAGCTCATTTCAAATGCTTTTCAATTTCATGGTCTTATAGCTCTAAATAATCTGTAAATGCATTAAAAATAACAAATGAAGTCAGAAAGGGTTGTAAATTGATGATGTGGCTTTGAATGGTGCGTTTTGAACACAAGAAAACTATGGAGTTCAAACAAGTTCAAAAAAATGAAATCCCTTTGTAACAGACGAGTTTCCGTATGAAACTGTGATACTTCGAAGGAGATTGTCTGTTTTGTACACGAAGTGCATCCAGTTTTTGCCGTAACCCACTATAGTTTCTCGCACATGCTATGTGGGTGAAATGATGATACCATGCCAACTTGGAACCTTTTGAGAGTTCATTTCAAATGCTTTTCAATTTCATGGTCTTATAGCTCTAAATAATCAGTAAATGCATGAAAAATAACAAATGAAGTCAGAAAGGGTTGTAAATTGATGATGTGGCTTTGAATGGTGTATTTTGAACACAGAAAAACTATGGAGTTCAAATAAGTTCAAAAAAATGAAATCCCTTTGTAACAGACGAGTTTCTGTATGAAACCCTGATACTTCGAAGGAGATTGTCTATTTTGTACACGAAGTGCATCCAGTTTTTGCCGCAACCCGCTGTACTTTCTTGCACATGCTATGTGGGTGAAATGATGATATCATGCCAACTTGGAACCTTTTCAGAGTTCATTTCAAATGCTTTTCAATTTCATGGTCTTATCGCTCTAAATAATCAGTAAATGCATGAAAAATAAGAAATGCAGTTAGAAAGGGTTGTAAACTGATGACGTGGCTTTGAATGGTGCATTTTGAACACATAAAAACTATGGAGTTCAAATAAGTTCAAAAAATGAAATCCCTTTGTAACAGACGAGTTTCCGTATGAAACCCTGATACTTCGAAAGAGATTGTCTGTTTTGTACACGAAGTGCATCCAGTTTTTGTCGTAAGCCTCTGTACTTTCTTGCATATGCTATGTGGGTGAAATGATGATACCATGCCAACTTGGAACCTTTTCAGAGTTCATTTCAAATGTTTTTCAATTTCGTGGTCTTATAGCTCAAAATAATCAGTAAATGCATGAAAAATAACAAATGAAGTCAGAAAGGGTTGGAAATTGATGATGTGGCTTTGAATGGTGCATTTTGAACACAAAAAAACTATGGAGTTCAAATAAGTTCAAAAAATGAAATCCCTTTGTAACAGACGAGTTTCCGTATGAAACCCTGATACTTCGAAGGAGATTGTCTGTTTTGTACACGAAGGGCATCCAATTTTTGCCGTAACCCGCTGTACTTTCTTGCACATGCTATGTGGGTGAAATGATGATACCATGCCAACTTGGAACCTTTTCAGAGCTCATTTCAAATGCTTTTCAATTTCATGGTCTTATTGCTCTAAATAATCAGTAAATGCATGAAAAATAAGAAATGAAGTCAGAAAGGGTTGTAAATTGATGATGTGGCTTTGAATGGTGCATTTTGAACACAGAAAAACTATGGAGTTCAAATAGGTTCAAAAAATGAAATCCCTTTGTAACAGACGAGTTTCCGTATGAAACCCTGATAATTTGAAAGAGATTGTCTATTTTGTACACGAAGTGCACCCAGTTTTTGCCGCAAACCTCTGTACTTTCTTGCACGTGCTTTGTGAGTGAAATGATGATACCATGCCAACTTGGAACCTTTTCAGAGTTCATTTAAAATGCTTTTCAATTTCATGGTCTTATAGCTCTAAATAATCAGTAAATGCATGAAAAATAACAAATGATGTCAAAAAAGGTTGTAAATTGAGGATGTGTCTTTGAATGGTGCATCTTGAACACAGAAAAACTATGGAGTTAAAATAAGATCAAAAAATGAAATCCCTTTGTAACAGACGAGTTTCCGTATGAAACCTTGATACTTCGAAAGAGTTTGTCTGTTTTGTACATGAAGTGCACCCAGTTTTTGCCGTAACCCTCTGTACTTTCTTGCAGATGCTATGTGGTTGAAATGATGATACCATGCCAACTTGGAACCTTTTCAGAGTTCATTTCAAATACTTTTCAATTTCATGGTCTTATAGCTCAAAATAATCAGTAAATGCATGAAAAATAATAAATAAAGTCAGAAAGGGTTATAAATTGATGATGTGGCTTTGAATGGTGCATTTCGAACATAGAAAAACTATGGAGTTCAAATAAGTTCAAAAAATGAAATCCCTTTGTAACAGGCGAGTTTCCGTATGAAACCCTGATACTTCAAAGGAGATTGTCTATTTTGTACACGAAGTGCATCCAGTTTCTGCCGTAACCCGCTGTACTTTCTTGCACATGCTATGTGGGTGAAATGATGATACCATGCCAACTTGGAACCTTTTCAGAGATCATTTCAAATGCTTTTCAATTTCATGGTCTTATTGCTCTAAATAATCAGTAAATGCATGAAAAATAAGAAATGAAGTCAGAAAGGGTTGTAAATTGATGATGTGGCTTTGAATGGTGCATTTTGAACACAGGAAAACTATGGAGTTCAAATAAGTTCAAAAAATAGAAATCCCTTTGTAACAGACGAGTTTCCGTATGAAACCCTGATACTTCGAAAGAGATTGTCTGTTTTGTACACGAAGTGCACCTAGTTTTTGCCGTAACCCTCTGTACTTTCTTGCAGATGCTATCTGGGTGAAATGATGATACCATGCCAACTTGGAACCTTTTTAGAGTTCATTTCAAATGCTTTTCAATTTCATGGTCTTATAGCTCAAAATAATCAGTAAATGCATGAAAAATAACAAATAAAGTCAGAAAGGGTTGTAAATTGATGATGTGGCTTTGAATGGTGCATTTTGAACATAGAAAAAACTATGGAGTTCAAATAAGTTCAAAAAAATGAAATCCCTTTGTAACAGACGAGTTTCCGTATGAAACCCTGATACTTCGAAGGAGATCGTATGTTTTGTACATGAAGTGCATCCAGTTTTTGCCGTAACCCTCTATACTTTCTTGCACATGCTATGTGGGTGAAATGATGTTACCAAGACAACTTCGAACCTTTTCAGAGTTCATTTCAAATGATTTTCAATTTCATGGTCTTATAGCTCTAAATAATCTGTAAATGCATTAAAAATAACAAATGAAGTCAGAAAGGGTTGTAAATTGATGATGTGGCTTTGAATGGTGCGTTTTGCACACAAGAAAACTATGGAGTTCAAACAAGTTCAAAAAAATGAAATCCCTTTGTAACAGACGAGTTTCCGTATGAAACTGTGATACTTCGAAGGAGATTGTCTGTTTTGTACACGAAGTGCATCCAGTTTTTGCCGTAACCCACTATAGTTTCTCGCACATGCTATGTGGGTGAAATGATTATACCATGCCAACTTGGAACCTTTTGAGAGTTCATTTCAAATGCTTTTCAATTTCATGGTCTTATAGCTCTAAATAATCAGTAAATGCATGAAAAATAACAAATGAAGTCAGAAAGGGTTGGAAATTGATGATGTGGCTTTGAATGGTGCATTTTGAACACAGAAAAACTATGGAGTTCAAATAAGTTCAAAAAAATGAAATCCCTTTGTAACAGACGAGTTTCCGTATGAAACCCTGATACTTCGAAGGAGATTGTCTATTTTGTACACGAAGTGCATCCAGTTTTTGCCGTAACCCGCTGTACTTTCTTGCACATGCTATGTGGGTGAAATGATGATATTATGCCAACTTGGAACCTTTTCAGAGTTCATTTCAAATGCTTTTCAATTTCATGGTCTTATCGCTCTAAATAATCAGTAAATGCATGAAAAATAAGAAATGCAGTCAGAAAGGGTTGTAAACTGATGACGTGGCTTTGAATGGTGCATTTTGAACACATAAAAACTATCGAGTTCAAATAAGTTCAAAAAATGAAATCCCTTTGTAACAGACGAGTTTCCGTATGAAACCCTGATACTTCGAAAGAGATTGTCTGTTTTGTACACGAAGTGCATCCAGTTTTTGTCGTAAGCCTCTGTACTTTCTTGCAAATGCTATGTGGGTGAAATGATGATACCATGCCAACTTGGAACCTTTTCAGAGTTCATTTCAAATGTTCTTCAATTTCGTGGTCTTATAGCTCAAAATAATCAGTAAATGCATGAAAAATAACAAATGAAGTCAGAAAGGGTTGGAAATTGATGATGTGGCTTTGAATGGTGCATTTTGAACACAGAAAAACTATGGAGTTCAAATAAGTTCAAAAAATGAAATCCCTTTGTAACAAACGAGTTTCCGTATGAAACCCTCATACTTCGAAGGAGATTGTCTGTTTTGTACACGAAGGGCATCCAGTTTTTGCCGTAACCCGTTGTACTTTCTTGCACATGCTATGTGGGTGAAATGATGATACCATGCCAACTTGGAACCTTTTCAGAGCTCATTTCAAATGCTTTTCAATTTCATGGTCTTATTGCTGTAAATAATCAGTAAATGCATGACAAATAAGAAATGAAGTCAGAAAGGGTTGTAAATTGATGATGTGGCTTTGAATGGTGCATTTTGAACACAGAAAAACTATGGAGTTCAAATAGGTTCAAAAAATGAAATCCCTTTGTAACAGACGAGTTTCCGTATGAAACCCTGATAATTTGAAAGAGATTGTCTATTTTGTACACGAAGTGCACCCAGTTTTTGCCGCAAACCTCTGTACTTTCTTGCACGTGCTATGTGAGTGAAATGATGATACCATGCCAACTTGGAACCTTTTAAGAGTTCATTTAAAATGCTTTTCAATTTCATGGTCTTATAGCTCTAAATAATCAGTAAATGCATGAAAAATAACAAATGAAGTCAGAAAAGGTTGTAAATTGAGGATGTGTCTTTGAATGGTGCATTTTGAACACAGAAAAACTATGGAGTTAAAATAAGTTCAAACAATGAAATCCCTTTGTAACAGGCGAGTTTCCGTATGAAACCCTGATACTTCGAAAGAGTTTGTCTGTTTTGTACATGAAGTGCATCCAGTTTCTGCCGTAACCGGCTGTACTTTCTTGCACATGCTATGTGGGTGAAATGATGATACCATGCCAACTTGGAACCTTTTCAGAGCTCATTTCAAATGC
>NC_041393.1:681320890-681323986 GCF_002162155.2 Triticum dicoccoides | reverse complement strand
ACCCTGATACTTCGAAAGAGTTTGTCTGTTTTGTACATGAAGTGCACCCAGTTTTTGCCGTAACCCTCTGCACTTTCTTGCAGATGCTATGTGGTTGAAATGATGATACCATGCCAACTTGGAACCTTTTCAGAGTTCATTTCAAATGCTTTTCAATTTCATGGTCTTATAGCTCAAAATAATCAGTAAATGCATGAAAAATAACAAATAAAGTCAGAAAGGGTTGGAAATTGATGATGTGGCTTTGAATGGTGCATTTTGAACACAGAAAAACTATGGAGTTCAAATAAGTTCAAAAAATGAAATCCCTTTGTAACAAACGAGTTTCCGTATGAAACCCTCATACTTCGAAGGAGATTGTCTGTTTTGTACACGAAGGGCATCCAGTTTTTGCCGTAACCCGCTGTACTTTCTTGCACATGCTATGTGGGTGAAATGATGATACCATGCCAACTTGGAACCTTTTCAGAGCTCATTTCAAATGCTTTTCAATTTCATGGTCTTATTGCTGTAAATAATCAGTAAATGCATGACAAATAAGAAATGAAGTCAGAAAGGGTCGTAAATTGATGATGTGGCTTTGAATGGTGCATTTTGAACACAGAAAAACTATGGAGTTCAAATAGGTTCAAAAAATGAAATCCCTTTGTAACAGACGAGTTTCCGTATGAAACCCTGATAATTTGAAAGAGATTGTCTATTTTGTACACGAAGTGCACCCAGTTTTTGCCGCAAACCTCTGTACTTTCTTGCACGTGCTATGTGAGTGAAATGATGATACCATGCCAAATTGGAACCTTTTCAGAGTTCATTTAAAATGCTTTTCAATTTCATGGTCTTATAGCTCTAAATAATCAGTAAATGCATGAAAAATAACAAATGAAGTCAGAAAAGGTTGTAAATTGAGGATGTGTCTTTGAATGGTGCATTTTGAACACAGAAAAACTATGGAGTTAAAATAAGTTCAAACAATGAAATCCCTTTGTAACAGGCGAGTTTCCGTATGAAACCCTGATACTTCGAAAGAGTTTGTCTGTTTTGTACATGAAGTGCATCCAGTTTCTGCCGTAACCGGCTGTACTTTCTTGCACATGCTATGTGGGTGAAATGATGATACCATGCCAACTTGGAACCTTTTCAGAGCTCATTTCAAATGCTTTTCAATTTCATGGTCTTATTGCTCTAAATAATCAGTAAATGCATGAAAAATAAGAAATGAAGTCATAAAGGGTTGTAAATTGATGATGTGGCTTTGAATGGTGCATTTTGAACACAGAAAAACTATGGAGTTCAAATAAGTTCAAAAAATGAAATCCCTTTGTAACAGACGAGTTTCCGTATGAAACCCTGATACTTCGAAGGAGATTGTTTGTTTTGTACACGAAGTGCACCAAGTTTTTGCCGCAAACCTCTGTAATTTCTTGCACGTGCTATGTGAGTGAAATGATGATACCATGCCAACTTGGAACCTTTTCAGAGTTCATTTAAAATGCTTTTCAATTTCATGGTCTTATAGCTCTAAATAATTAGTAAATGCATGAAAATAATGAATGAAGTCAGAAAGGGTTGTAAATTGAGGATGTGGATTTGAATGGTGGATTTTCAACACAGAAAAATTATGGAGTTCAAATAAGTTCAAAAAAATGAAATCCCTTTGTAACAGACGAGTTTCCGTATGAAACCCTGATACTTCGAAAGAGTTTGTCTGTTTTGTACATGAAGTGCACCCAGTTTTTGCCGTAACCCTCTGCACTTTCTTGCAGATGCTATGTGGTTGAAATGATGATACCATGCCAACTTGGAACCTTTTCAGAGTTCATTTCAAATGCTTTTCAATTTCATGGTCTTATAGCTCAAAATAATCAGTAAATGCATGAAAAATAACAAATAAAGTCAGAAAGGGTTGGAAATTGATGATGTGGCTTTGAATGGTGCATTTTGAACACAGAAAAACTATGGAGTTCAAATAAGTTCAAAAAATGAAATCCCTTTGTAACAAACGAGTTTCCGTATGAAACCCTCATACTTCGAAGGAGATTGTCTGTTTTGTACACGAAGGGCATCCAGTTTTTGCCGTAACCCGCTGTACTTTCTTGCACATGCTATGTGGGTGAAATGATGATACCATGCCAACTTGGAACCTTTTCAGAGCTCATTTCAAATGCTTTTCAATTTCATGGTCTTATTGCTGTAAATAATCAGTAAATGCATGACAAATAAGAAATGAAGTCAGAAAGGGTCGTAAATTGATGATGTGGCTTTGAATGGTGCATTTTGAACACAGAAAAACTATGGAGTTCAAATAGGTTCAAAAAATGAAATCCCTTTGTAACAGACGAGTTTCCGTATGAAACCCTGATAATTTGAAAGAGATTGTCTATTTTGTACACGAAGTGCACCCAGTTTTTGCCGCAAACCTCTGTACTTTCTTGCACGTGCTATGTGAGTGAAATGATGATACCATGCCAAATTGGAACCTTTTCAGAGTTCATTTAAAATGCTTTTCAATTTCATGGTCTTATAGCTCTAAATAATCAGTAAATGCATGAAAAATAACAAATGAAGTCAGAAAAGGTTGTAAATTGAGGATGTGTCTTTGAATGGTGCATTTTGAACACAGAAAAACTATGGAGTTAAAATAAGTTCAAACAATGAAATCCCTTTGTAACAGGCGAGTTTCCGTATGAAACCCTGATACTTCGAAAGAGTTTGTCTGTTTTGTACATGAAGTGCATCCAGTTTCTGCCGTAACCGGCTGTACTTTCTTGCACATGCTATGTGGGTGAAATGATGATACCATGCCAACTTGGAACCTTTTCAGAGCTCATTTCAAATGCTTTTCAATTTCATGGTCTTATTGCTCTAAATAATCAGTAAATGCATGAAAAATAAGAAATGAAGTCATAAAGGGTTGTAAATTGATGATGTGGCTTTGAATGGTGCATTTTGAACACAGAAAAACTATGGAGTTCAAATAAGTTCAAAAAATGAAATCCCTTTGTAACAGACGAGTTTCCGTATGAAACCCTGATACTTCGAAGGAGATTGTTTGTTTTGTACACGAAGTGCACCAAGTTTTTGCCGCAAACCTCTGTA
>NC_041393.1:681315220-681320880 GCF_002162155.2 Triticum dicoccoides | reverse complement strand
ACCCTGATACTTCGAAAGAGTTTGTCTGTTTTGTACATGAAGTGCACCCAGTTTTTGCCGTAACCCTCTGCACTTTCTTGCAGATGCTATGTGGTTGAAATGATGATACCATGCCAACTTGGAACCTTTTCAGAGTTCATTTCAAATGCTTTTCAATTTCATGGTCTTATAGCTCAAAATAATCAGTAAATTCATGAAAAATAACAAATAAAGTCAGAAAGGGTTGTAAATTGATGATGTGGCTTTGGATGGTGCATTTTGAACACAGAAAAAGTATGGAGTTCAAATAAGTTCAAAAAAATGAAATCCCTTTGTAATAGACGAGTTTCCGTGTGAAACCCTGATACTTCGAAGGAGATTGTCTGTTTTGTACATGAAGTGCATCCAGTTTTTGCCGTAACCCTCTGTACTTTCTTGCACATGCTATGTGGGTGAAATGATGATACCATGCCAACTTGGAACCTTTTCAGAGTTTATTTCAAATGCTTTTCAATTTCATGGTCTTATAGCTCAAAATAATCAGTAAATGCATGAAAAATAAGAAATGAAGTCAGAAAGGGTTGAAAATTGATGATGTGGCTTTGAATGGTGCATTTTGAACACAGAAAAACTATGGAGTTCAAATAGGTTCAAAAAATGAAATCCCTTTGTAACAGACGAGTTTCCGTATGAAACCCTGATAATTTGAAAGAGATTGTCTATTTTGTACACGAAGTGCACCCAGTTTTTGCCGCAAACCTCTGTACTTTCTTGCACATGCTATGTGGGAGAAATGATGATACCATACCAACTTGGAACCTTTTCAGAGTTCATTTCAAATGCTTTTCAATTTCATGGTCTTATAGCTTAAAATAATCAGTAAATAAATGAAAATAATAAATGAAGTCAGAAAGGGTTGTAAATTGAGGATGTGGATTTGAATGGTGCATTTTGAACACAAAAAAACTATGGAGTTCAAATAAGTTCAAAAAAATGAAATCCCTTTGTAACAGACGAGTTTCCGTATGAAACCCTGATACTTCGAAAGAGTTTGTCTGTTTTGTACATGAAGTGCACCCAGTTTTTGCTGTAACCCTCTGTACTTTCTTGCAGATGCTATGTGGTTGAAATGATGATACCATGCCAACTTGGAACCTTTTCAGAGTTCATTTCAAATGCTTTTCAATTTCATGGTCTTATAGCTCAAAATAATCAGTAAATGCATGAAAAATAACAAATTAAGTCAAGAAGGGTTGTAAATTGATGATGTGGCTTTGAATGGTGCATTTTGAACACAGAAAAACTATGGAGTTCAAATAAGTTCAAAAAAATGAAATCCCTTTGTAATAGACGAGTTTCCGTGTGAAACCCTGATACTTCGAAGGAGATTGTCTGTTTTGTACATGAAGTGCATCCAGTTTTTGCCGTAACCCTTTGTACTTTCTTGCACATGCTATGTGGGTGAAATGATGATACCATGCCAACTTGGAACCTTTTCAGAGTTTATTTCAAATGCTTTTCAATTTCATGGTCTTATAGCTCAAAATAATCAGTAAATGCATGAAAAATAACAAATGAAGTCAGAAAGGGTTGGAAATTGATGATGTGGCTTTGAATGGTGCATTTTGAACACAGAAAAACTATGTAGTTCAAATAAGTTCAAAAAATGAAATCCCTTTGTAACAGACGAGTTTCCGTATGAAACCCTGATACTTCAGAGGAGATTGTCTGTTTTGTACACGAAGTGCATCCAGTTTTTGCCGTAACCCGATGTACTTTCTTGCACATGCTATGTGGGTGAAATGATGATACCATACCAACTTGGAACCTTTTCAGAGCTCATTTCAAATGCTTTTCAATTTCATGGTATTATTGCTCTAAATAATCTGTAATGCATGAAAAATAAGAAATGAAGTCAGAAAGGGTTCTAAATTGATGATGTGGCTTTGAATGGTGCATTTTGACACAGAAAAACAATGGAGTTCAAATAAGTTCAAAAAATGAAATCCCTTTGTAACAGACGAATTTCCGTATGAAACCCTGATACTTCGAAAGAGATTGTCTGTTTTGTACACGAAGTGCACCCAGTTTTTGCCGCAAGCCTCTGTACTTTCTTGCACATGCTATGTGGGTGAAATGATGATGCCATACCAACTTGGAACCTTTTCAGAGTTCACTTCAAATGCTTTTCAATTTCATGGTATTATAGCTCTAAATAATCAGTAAATGCATGAAAATAACAAATGAAGTCAGAAAGGGTTGTAAATTTATGATGTGGCTTTGAATAGTGCATTTTGAACACAGAAAAACTATGGAGTTCAAATAAGTTCAAAAAAATGAAATCTCTTTGTAACAGATGATTTTCTGTATGAAAACCTGATACTTCGAAAGAGATTGTCTGTTTTGTACATGAAGTGCACCCAGTTTTTGCCGTAACCCGGTGTACTTTCTTGAAGATGCTATGTGGGTGAAATGATGATACCATGCCAACTTGGAACCTTTTCAGAGTTCATTTCAAATGCTTTTCAATTTCATGGTCTTATAGCTCTAAATAATCAGTAAATGCATGAAAAATAACAAATGAAGTCGGAAAGGGTTGTAAATTGATGATGTGGCTTTGAATGGTGCGTTTTGAACACAAAAAAACTATGGAGTTCAAATAAGTTCAAAAAGATGAAATCCCTTTGTAACAGACGGGTTTCCGTATGGAACCCTGATACTTCGAAGGAGATTGCCTGTTTTGTACACGAAGTGCATCCAGTTTTTGCCGTAACCCGATGTACTTTCTTGCACATGCTATGTGGGTGAAATGATGATACCATACCAACTTGGAACCTTTTCAGAGCTCATTTCAAATGCTTTTCAATTTCATGGTCTTATTGCTCTAAATAATCTGTAATGCATGAAAAATAAGAAATGAAGTCAGAAAGGGTTGTAAATTGATGATGTGGCTTTGAATGGTGCATTTTGAACACAGGAAAACTATGGAGTTCAAATAAGTTGAAAAAATGAAATCCCTTTGTAACAGACGAATTTCCGTATGAAACCTTGATACTTCGAAAGAGATTGTCTGTTTTGTACACGAAGTGCACCCAGTTTTTGCCGCAAGCCTCTGTACTTTCTTGCACATGCTATGTGGGTGAAATGATGATACCATACCAACTTGGAACCTTTTCAGAGTTCACTTCAAATGCTTTTCAATTTCATGGTCTTATAGCTCTAAATAATCAGTAAATGCATGAAAATAAGAAATGAAGTCAAAAAGGGTTGTAAACTGATGATGTGGCTTTGAATGGTTCATTTTGAACACAGAAAAACTATGGAGTTCAAATAAGTTCAAAAAAATGAAATCCCTTTGTAACAGACGATTTTCCGTATGAAACCCTGATACTTCGAAAGAGATTGTCTGTTTTGTACATGAAGTGCACCCAGTTTTTGCCGTAACCCTGTGTACTTTCTTGCACGTGCTATGTGAGTGAAATGATGATACCATGCCAACTTGGAACCTTTTCAGAGTTCATTTAAAATGCTTTTCAATTTCATGGTCTTATAGCTCTAAATAATCAGTAAATGCATGAAAAAAATAAATGAAGTCGGAAAGGGTTGTAAATTGAGGATGTGGATTTGAATGGTGCATTTTGAACACAGAAAAACTATGGAGTTCAAATAAGTTCAAAAAAATGAAATCCCTTTGTAACAGACGAGTTTCCGTATGAAACCCTGATACTTCGAAAGAGTTTGTCTGTTTTGTACATGAAGTGCACCCAGTTTTTTCCGTAACCCTCTGTACTCTCTTGCAGATGCTATGTGGTTGAAATGATGATACCATGCCAACTTGGAACCTTTTTAGAGTTCATTTCAAAAGCTTTTCAATTTCATGGTCTTATAGCTCTAAATAATCAGTAAATGCATGAAAAATAACAAATAAAGTCAAAAAGGGTTGTAAATTGATGATGTGGCTTTGAATGGTGCATTTTGAACACAAAAAAACTATGGAGTTCAAATAAGTTCAAAAAAATGAAATCCCTTTGTAATAGACGAGTTTCCGTGTGAAACCCTGATACTTCGAAGGAGATTCTCTGTTTTGTACATGAAGTGCATCCAGTTTTTGCCATAACCCTCTGTACTTTCTTGCACATGCTATGTGGGTGAAATGATGATACCATGCCAACTTGGAACCTTTTCAGAGTTTATTTCAAATGCTTTTCAATTTCATGGTCTTATAGCTCAAAATAATCAGTAAATGCATGAAAAATAACAAATGAAGTCAGAAAGGGTTGGAAATTGATGATGTCGCTTTGAATGGTGCATTTTGAAGACAGAAAAACTATGGAGTTCAAATAAGTTCAAAAAATGAAATCCCTTTGTAACAGACGAGTTTCCGTATGAAACCCTGATACTTCAGAGGAGATTGTCTGTTTTGTACATGAAGTGCATCCAGTTTTTGCCGTAACCCGCTGTAGTTTCTTGCACATGCTATGTGGGTGAAATGATGATACCATACCCACTTGGAACCTTTTCAGAGCTCATTTCAAAGGCTTTTCAATTTCATGGTCTTATTGCTCTAAATAATCTGTAATGCATGAAAAATAAGAAATGAAGTCAGAAAGGGTTGTAAATTGAAGATGTGGCCTTGAATGGTGCATTTTGAACACAGAAAAACTATGGAGTTCAAATAAGTTCAAAAAATGAAATCCCTTTGTAACAGACGAATTTCCGTATGAAACCCTGATACTTCGAAAGAGATTGTCTGTTTTGTACACGAAGTGCACCCAGTTTTTGCCGCAAGCCTCTGTACTTTCTTGCACATGCTATGTGGGTGAAATGATGATACCATACCAACTTGGAACCTTTTCAGAGTTCATTTCAAATGCTTTTCAATTTCATGGTCTTATAGCTCAAAATAATCAGTAAATGCTTGAAAAATAACAAATAAAGTCAGAAAGGGTTGTAAATTGATGATGTGGCTTTGAATGGTGCATTTTGAACACAGAAAAACTATGGAGTTCAAATAAGTTCAAAAAATGAAATCCCTTTGTAACAGACCAGTTTTCCGTGTGAAACCCTGATACTTCGAAGGAGATTATCTGTTTTGTACATGAAGTGCATCCAGTTTTTGTCGTAACCCTCTGTAGTTTCTTGCACATGCTATGTGGGTGAAATGATGATACCATGCCAACTTGGAACCTTTTCAGAGTTCATTTCAAATGCTTCTCAATTTCATGGTCTTATAGCTCAAAATAATCAGTAAATGCATGAAAAATAACAAATGAAGTCAGAAAGGGTTGTCAATTGATGATGTCGCTTTGAATGGTGCATTTTGAACACAGAAAAACTATGGAGTTCAAATAAGTTCAAAAAGATGAAATCCCTTTGTAACAGACAAGTTTCCGTATGAAACCCTGATACTTCGAAGGAGATTGTCTGGTTTGTACACGAAGTGCATCCAGTTTTTGCCGTAACCCACTGTACTTTCTTGCACATGCTATGTGGGTGAAATGATGATACCATACCAACTTGGAACCTTTTCAGAGCTCGTTTCAAATGCTTTTCAATTTCATGGTCTTATTGCTCTAAATAATCTGTAATGCATGAAAAATAAGAAATGAAGTCGGAAAGGGTTGTAAATTGATGATGTGGCTTTGAATGGTGCATTTTGAACACAGAAAAACTATGGAGTT
>NC_041393.1:681313829-681314709 GCF_002162155.2 Triticum dicoccoides | reverse complement strand
CCCAGTTTTTGCCGTAACCCTGTGTACTTTCTTGCAGATGCTATGTGGGTGAAATGATGATACCATGCCAACTTGGAACCTTTTCAGAGTTCATTTCAAATGCTTTTCAATTTCATGGTCTTATAGCTCAAAATAATCAGTAAATGGATGAAAAATAACAAATAAAGTCAGAAAGGGTTGTAAATTGATGATGTGGCTTTGAATGGTGCATTTTGAACACAGACAAACTATGGAGTTCAAATAAGTTCAAAAAAATGAAATCCCTTTGTAACAGACAAGTTTCCGTATGAAACCCTGATACTTCGAAGGAGATTGTCTGTTTTTTACATGAAGTGCATCCAGTTTTTGCCGTAACCCGCTGTACTTTCTTGCACATGCTATGTGGGTGAAATGATGATACCATGCCAACTTGGAACCTTTTCAGAGCTCATTTCAAATGCTTTTCAATTTCATGGTCTTATTGCTCTAAATAATCATTAAATGCATGAAAAATAAGAAACAAAGTCAGAAAGGGTTGTAAATTGATGATGTGGCTTTGAATGGTGCATTTTGAACACAGAAAAACTATGGAGTTCAAATAAGTTCAAAAAATGAAATCCCTTTGTAACAGACGAGTTTCCGTATGAAACCCTGATACTTCGAAAGAGATTGTCTATTTTGTACATGAAGTGCACCCAGTTTTTGCCGCAAACCTCTGTACTTTCTTGCACGTGCTATGTAAGTGAAATGATGATACCATGCCAACTTGGAACCTTTTCAGAGTTCATTTCAAATGTTGTTGAATTTCATGGTCTTATAGCTCTAAATAATTAGTAAATGCATGAAAATAACAAATGAAGACAGAAAGGGTTGTAAATTGAGGATGTGGCTTTGAATGGTG
>NC_041393.1:681308546-681313709 GCF_002162155.2 Triticum dicoccoides | reverse complement strand
AAAACTATGGAGTTCAAATAAGTTCAAAAAATGAAACCTCTTTGTAACAGACGAGTTTCCGTATGAAACCCTGATACTTCGAAAGAGTTTGTCTGTTTTGTACATGAAGTGCACCCAGTTTTTGCCGTAACCCTCTGTACTTTCTTGCAGATGCTATGTAAGTGAAATGATGATACCATGCCAACTTGGAACCTTTTCAGAGTTCGTTTCAAATGCTTTTGAATTTCATGGTCTTATAGCTCAAAATAATCAGTAAATGCATAAAAAATAACAAATAAAGTCAGAAAGGGTTGTAAATTGAGGATGTGGCTTTGAATGGTGCATTTTGAACACAGAAAAACTATGGAGTTCAAATAAGTTCAAAAAATGAAATCCCTTTGTAACAGACAAATTTCCGTATGAAACCCTGATACTTCGAAAGATATTGTCTGTTTTGTACACGAAGTGCACCCAGTTTTTGCCGCAAGCCTCTGTACTTTCTTGCACATGCTATGTGGGAGAAATGATGATACCATACCAACTTGGAACATTTTCAGAGTTCATTTCAAATGCTTTTCAATTTCATGGTCTTATAGCTTAAAATAATCAGTAAATGCATGAAAAATAACAAATAAAGTCAGAAGGGATTGTAAATTGATGATGTGGCTTTGAATGGTGCATTTTGAACACAGAAAAACTATGGAGTTCAAATAAGTTCAAAAAAATGAAATCCCTTTGTAACAGACCTGTTTTCCGTGTGAAACCCTGATACTTCGAAGGAGATTATCTGTTTTGTACATGAAGTGCATCCAGTTTTTGCCGTAACCCTCTGTAGTTTCTTGCACATGCTATGTGGGTGAAATGATGATACCATGCCAACTTGGAACCTTTTCAGAGTTCATTTCAAATGCTTCTCAATTTTATGGTCTTATAGCTCAAAATAATCAGTAAATGCATGAAAAATAACAAATGAAGTCAGAAAGGGTTGTCAATTGATGATGTCGCTTTGAATGGTGCATTTTGAACACAGAAAAACTATGGAGTTCAAATAAGTTCAAAAAGATGAAATCCCTTTGTAACAGACAAGTTTCCGTATGAAACCCTGATACTTCGAAGGAGATTGTCTGGTTTGTACACGAAGTGCATCCAGTTTTTGCCGTAACCCGCTGTACTTTCTTGCACATGCTATTTGGGTGAAATGATGATACCATACCAACTTGGAACCTTTTCAGAGCTCGTTTCAAATGCTTTTCAATTTCATGGTCTTATTGCTCTAAATAATCTGTAATGCATGAAAAATAAGAAATGAAGTCGGAAAGGGTTGTAAATTGATGATGTGGCTTTGAATGGTGCATTTTGAACACAGAAAAACTATGGAGTTCAAATAAGTTCAAAAAATGAAATCCCTTTGTAACAGACGAATTTCCGTACGAAACCCTGATACTTCGAAAGAGATTGTCTGTTTTGTACACGAAGTGCACCCAGTTTTTGCCGCAAGCCTCTATACATTCTTGCACGTGCTATGTGGGTGAAATGATGATACCATGAAAACTTGGAACCTTTTCAAAGTTCATTTCAAATGCTTTTCAATTTCATGGTCTTATAGCTCTAAATAATCAGTAAATGCATGAAAATAAGAAATGAAGTCAAAAAGGGTTGTAAATTGATGATGTGGCTTTGAATGGTTCATTTTGAACACGGAAAAAATATGGAGTTCAAATAAGTTCAAAAAAATGAAATCCCTTTGTAACAGACGATTTTCCGTATGAAACCCCGATACTTCGAAAGAGATTGTCTGTTTTGTACATGAAGTGCACCCAGTTTTTGCCGTAACCCTGTGTACTTTCTTGCAGATGCTATGTGGGTGAAATGATGATACCATGCCAACTTGGAACCTTTTCAGAGTTCATTTCAAATGCTTTTCAATTTCATGGTCTTATAGCTCAAAATAATCAGTAAATGGATGAAAAATAACAAATAAAGTCAGAAAGGGTTGTAAATTGATGATGTGGCTTTGAATGGTGCATTTTGAACACAGACAAACTATGGAGTTCAAATAAGTTCAAAAAAATGAAATCCCTTTGTAACAGACAAGTTTCCGTATGAAACCCTGATACTTCGAAGGAGATTGTCTGTTTTTTACATGAAGTGCATCCAGTTTTTGCCGTAACCCGCTGTACTTTCTTGCACATGCTATGTGGGTGAAATGATGATACCATGCCAACTTGGAACCTTTTCAGAGCTCATTTCAAATGCTTTTCAATTTCATGGTCTTATTGCTCTAAATAATCATTAAATGCATGAAAAATAAGAAACGAAGTCAGAAAGGGTTGTAAATTGATGATGTGGCTTTGAATGGTGCATTTTGAACACAGAAAAACTATGGAGTTCAAATAAGTTCAAAAAATGAAATCCCTTTGTAACAGACGAGTTTCCGTATGAAACCCTGATACTTCGAAAGAGATTGTCTATTTTGTACATGAAGTGCACCCAGTTTTTGCCGCAAACCTCTGTACTTTCTTGCACGTGCTATGTAAGTGAAATGATGATACCATGCCAACTTGGAACCTTTTCAGAGTTCATTTCAAATGCTGTAGAATTTCATGGTCTTATAGCTCTAAATAATTAGTAAATGCATGAAAATAACAAATGAAGACAGAAAGGGTTGTAAATTGAGGATGTGGCTTTGAATGGTGCATTTTGAACACAGAAAAACTATGGAGTTCAAATAAGTTCAAAAAATGAAACCTCTTTGTAACAGACGAGTTTCCGTATGAAACCCTGATACTTCGAAAGAGTTTGTCTGTTTTGTACATGAAGTGCACCCAGTTTTTGCCGTAACCCTCTGTACTTTCTTGCAGATGCTATGTAAGTGAAATGATGATACCATGCCAACTTGGAACCTTTTCAGAGTTCGTTTCAAATGCTTTTGAATTTCATGGTCTTATAGCTCAAAATAATCAGTAAATGCATAAAAAATAACAAATAAAGTCAGAAAGGGTTGTAAATTGAGGATGTGGCTTTGAATGGTGCATTTTGAACACAGAAAAACTATGGAGTTCAAATAAGTTCAAAAAATGAAATCCCTTTGTAACAGACGAATTTCCGTATGAAACCCTGATACTTTGAAAGATATTGTCTGTTTTGTACACGAAGTGCACCCAGTTTTTGCCGCAAGCCTCTGTACTTTCTTGCACATGCTATGTGGGAGAAATGATGATACCATACCAACTTGGAACATTTTCAGAGTTCATTTCAAATGCTTTTCAATTTCATGGTCTTATAGCTTAAAATAATCAGTAAATGCATGAAAAATAACAAATAAAGTCAGAAAGGGTTGTAAATTGATGATGTGGCTTTGAATGGTGCATTTTGAACACAGAAAAACTATGGAGTTCAAATAAGTTCAAAAAAATGAAATCCCTTTGTAACAGACCTGTTTTCCGTGTGAAACCCTGATACTTCGAAGGAGATTATCTGTTTTGTACATGAAGTGCATCCAGTTTTTGCCGTAACCCTCTGTAGTTTCTTGCACATCCTATGTGGGTGAAATGATGATACCATGCCAACTTGGAACCTTTTCAGAGTTCATTTCAAATGCTTCTCAATTTTATGGTCTCATAGCTCAAAATAATCAGTAAATGCATGAAAAATAACAAATGAAGTCAGAAAGGGTTGTCAATTGATGATGTGGCTTTGAATGGTGCATTTTGAACACAGAAAAACTATGGAGTTCAAATAAGTTCAAAAAGATGAAATCCCTTTGTAACAGACAAGTTTCCGTATGAAACCCTGATACTTCGAAGGAGATTGTCTGGTTTGTACACGAAGTGCATCCAGTTTTTGTCGTAACCCGCTGTACTTTCTTGCACATGCTATGTGGGTGAAATGATGATACCATACCAACTTGGAACCTTTTCAGAGCTCGTTTCAAATGCTTTTCAATTTCATGGTCTTATTGCTCTAAATAATCTGTAATGCATGAAAAATAAGAAATGAAGTCGGACAGGGTTGTAAATTGATGATGTGGCTTTGAATGGTGCATTTTGAACACAGAAAAACTATGGAGTTCAAATAAGTTCAAAAAATGAAATCCCTTTGTAACAGACGAATTTCCGTACGAAACCCTGATACTTCGAAAGAGATTGTCTGTTTTGTACACGAAGTGCACCCAGTTTTTGCCGCAAGCCTCTGTACTTTCTTGCACATGCTATGTGGGAGAAATGATGATACCATACCAACTTGGAACATTTTCAGAGTTCATTTCAAATGCTTTTCAATTTCATGGTCTTATAGCTTAAAATAATCAGTAAATGCATGAAAAATAACAAATAAAGTCAGAAAGGATTGTAAATTGATGATGTGGCTTTGAATGGTGCATTTTGAACACAGAAAAACTATGGAGTTCAAATAAGTTCAAAAAAATGAAATCCCTTTGTAACAGACCTGTTTTCCGTGTGAAACCCTGATACTTCGAAGGAGATTATCTGTTTTGTACATGAAGTGCATCTAGTTTTTGCCGTAACCCTCTGTAGTTTCTTGCACATGCTATGTGGGTGAAATGATGATACCATGCCAACTTGGAACCTTTTCAGAGTTCATTTCAAATGCTTCTCAATTTTATGGTCTTATAGCTCAAAATAATCAGTAAATGCATGAAAAATAACAAATGAAGTCAGAAAGGGTTGTCAATTGATGATGTCGCTTTGAATGGTGCATTTTGAACACAGAAAAACTATGGAGTTCAAATAAGTTCAAAAAATGAAATCCCTTTGTAACAGACGAATTTCCGTACGAAACCCTAATACTTCGAAAGATATTGTCTGTTTTGTACACGAAGTGCACCCAGTTTTTGCCGCAAGCCTCTGTACTTTCTTGCACATGCTATGTGGGAGAAATGATGATACCATACCAACTTGGAACATTTTCAGAGTTCATTTCAAATGCTTTTCAATTTCATGGTCTTATAGCTTAAAATAATCAGTAAATGCATGAAAAATAACAAATAAAGTCAGAAAGGATTGTAAATTGATGATGTGGCTTTGAATGGTGCATTTTGAACACAGAAAAACTATGGAGTTCAAATAAGTTCAAAAAAATGAAATCCCTTTGTAACAGACCTGTTTTCCGTGTGAAACCCTGATACTTCGAAGGAGATTATCTGTTTTGTACATGAAGTGCATC
>NC_041393.1:681306411-681307231 GCF_002162155.2 Triticum dicoccoides | reverse complement strand
AAAACTATGGAGTTCAAATAAGTTCAAAAAATGAAACCTCTTTGTAACAGACGAGTTTCCGTATGAAACCCTGATACTTCGAAAGAGTTTGTCTGTTTTGTACATGAAGTGCACCCAGTTTTTGCCGTAACCCTCTGTACTTTCTTGCAGATGCTATGTAAGTGAAATGATGATACCATGCCAACTTGGAACCTTTTCAGAGTTCGTTTCAAATGCTTTTGAATTTCATGGTCTTATAGCTCAAAATAATCAGTAAATGCATAAAAAATAACAAATAAAGTCAGAAAGGGTTGTAAATTGAGGATGTGGCTTTGAATGGTGCATTTTGAACACAGAAAAACTATGGAGTTCAAATAAGTTCAAAAAATGAAATCCCTTTGTAACAGACGAATTTCCGTATGAAACCCTAATACTTTGAAAGATATTGTCTGTTTTGTACACGAAGTGCACCCAGTTTTTGCCGCAAGCCTCTGTACTTTCTTGCACATGCTATGTGGGAGAAATGATGATACCATACCAACTTGGAACATTTTCAGAGTTCATTTCAAATGCTTTTCAATTTCATGGTCTTATAGCTTAAAATAATCAGTAAATGCATGAAAAATAACAAATAAAGTCAGAAAGGGTTGTAAATTGATGATGTGGCTTTGAATGGTGCATTTTGAACACAGAAAAACTATGGAGTTCAAATAAGTTCAAAAAAATGAAATCCCTTTGTAACAAACCAGTTTTCCGTGTGAAACCCTGATACTTCGAAGGAGATTATCTGTTTTGTACATGAAGTGCATCCAGTTTTTGCCGTAACCCTCTGTAGTTTCTT
>NC_041393.1:681302607-681303893 GCF_002162155.2 Triticum dicoccoides | reverse complement strand
TAAATTGATGATGTGGCTTTGAATGGTGCATTTTGAACACAGAAAAACTATGGAGTTCAAATAAGTTCAAAAAAATGAAATCCCTTTGTAACAAACCAGTTTTCCGTGTGAAACCCTGATACTTCGAAGGAGATTATCTGTTTTGTACATGAAGTGCATCCAGTTTTTGCCGTAACCCTCTGTAGTTTCTTGCACATGCTATGTCGGTGAAATGATGATACCATGCCAACTTGGAACCTTTTCAGAGTTCATTTCAAATGCTTCTCAATTTCATGGTCTTATAGCTCAAAATAATCAGTAAATGCATGAAAAATAACAAATGAAGTCAGAAAGGGTTGTCAATTGATGATGTCGCTTTGAATGGTGCATTTTGAACACAGAAAATCTATGGAGTTCAAATAAGTTCAAAAAGATGAAATCCCTTTGTAACAGACAAGTTTCCGTATGAAACCCTGATACTTCAAAGGAGATTGTCTGTTTTGTACACGAAGTGCATCCAGTTTTTGCCGTAACCCGCTGTACTTTCTTGCACATGCTATGTGGGTGAAATGATGATACCATACCAACTTGGAACCATTTCAGAGCTCGTTTCAAATGCTTTTCAATTTCATGATCTTATTGCTCTAAATAATCTGTAATGCATGAAAAATAAGAAATGAAGTCGGAAAGGGTTGTAAATTGATGATGTGGCTTTGAATGGTGAATTTTGAACACAGAAAAACTATGGAGTTCAAATAAGTTCAAAAAAAATGAAATCCCTTTGTAACAGACGAATTTCCGTACGAAACCCTGATACTTCGAAAGAGATTGTCTGTTTTGTACACGAAGTGCACCCAGTTTTTGCCGCAAGCCTCTATACATTCTTGCACGTGCTATGTGGGTGAAATGATGATACCATGAAAACTTGGAACCTTTTCAGAGTTCATTTCAAATGCTTTTCAATTTCATGGTCTTATAGCTCTAAATAATCAGTAAATGCATGAAAATAAGAAATGAAGTCAAAAAGGGTTGTAAATTGATGATGTGGCTTTGAATGGTTGATTTTGAACACAGAAAAACTATGGAGTTCAAATAAGTTCAAAAAAATGAAATCCGTTTGTAACAGACGATTTTCCGTATGAAACCCTGATACTTCGAAAGAGATTGTCTGTTTTGTACATGAAGTGCACCCAGTTTTTGCCGTAACCCTGTGTACTTTCTTGCAGATGCTATGTGGGTGAAATGATGATACCATGCCAACTTGGAACCTTTTCAGAGTCCATTTCAAATGCTTTTCAATTTCATGG
>NC_041393.1:681295018-681301221 GCF_002162155.2 Triticum dicoccoides | reverse complement strand
ACCCGCTGTACTTTCTTGCACATGCTATGTGGGTGAAATGATGATACCATACCAACTTGGAACCATTTCAGAGCTCGTTTCAAATGCTTTTCAATTTCATGGTCTTATTGCTCTAAATAATCTGTAATGCATGAAAAATAAGAAATGAAGTCGGAAAGGGTTGTAAATTGATGATGTGGCTTTGAATGGTGCATTTTGAACACAGAAAAACTATGGAGTTCAAATAAGTTCAAAAAAAATGAAATCCCTTTGTAACAGACGAATTTCCGTACGAAACCCTGATACTTCGAAAGAGATTGTCTGTTTTGTACACGAAGTGCACCCAGTTTTTGCCGCAAGCCTCTATACATTCTTGCACGTGCTATGTGGGTGAAATGATGATACCATGAAAACTTGGAACCTTTTCAGAGTTCATTTCAAATGCTTTTCAATTTCATGGTCTTATAGCTCTAAATAATCAGTAAATGCATGAAAATAAGAAATGAAGTCAAAAAGGGTTGTAAATTGATGATGTGGCTTTGATGGTTCATTTTGAACACAGAAAAACTATGGAGTTCAAATAAGTTCAAAAAAATGAAATCCCTTTGTAACAGACGATTTTCCGTATGAAACCCTGATACTTCGAAAGAGATTGTCTGTTTTGTACATGAAGTGCACCCAGTTTTTGCCGTAACCCTGTGTACTTTCTTGCAGATGCTATGTGGGTGAAATGATGATACCATGCCAACTTGGAACCTTTTCAGAGTCCATTTCAAATGCTTTTCAATTTCATGGTCTTATAGCTCAAAATAATCAGTAAATGGATGAAAAATAACAAATAAAGTCAGAAAGGGTTGTAAATTGATGATGTGGCTTTGAATGGTGCATTTTGAACACAGACAAACTATGGAGTTCAAATAAGTTCAAAAAAATGAAATCCCTTTGTAACAGACAAGTTTCCGTATGAAACCCTGATACTTCGAAGGAGATTGTCTGTTTTTTACATGAAGTGCATCCAGTTTTTCCCGTAACCCGCTGTACTTTCTTGCACATGCTATGTGGGTGAAATGATGATACCATGCCAACTTGGAACCTTGTCAGAGCTCATTTCAAATGCTTTTCAATTTCATGGTCGTATTGCTCTAAATAATCATTAAATGCATGAAAAATAAGAAACGAAGTCAGAAAGGGTTGTAAATTGAAGATGTGGCTTTGAATGGTGCATTTTGAACACAGAAAAACTATGGAGTTCAAATAAGTTCAAAAAATGAAATCCCTTTGTAACAGACGAGTTTCCGTATGAAACCCTGATACTTCGAAAGAGATTGTCTATTTTGTACATGAAGTGCACCCAGTTTTTGCCGCAAACCTCTGTACTTTCTTGCACATGCTATGTAAGTGAAATGATGATACCATGCCAACTTGGAACCTTTTCAGAGTTCATTTCAAATGTTGTTGAATTTCATGGTCTTATAGCTCTAAATAATTAGTAAATGCATGAAAATAACAAATGAAGACAAAAAGGGTTGTAAATTGAGGATGTGGCTTTGAATGGTGCATTTTGAACACAGAAAAACTATGGAGTTCAAATAAGTTCAAAAAATGAAACCTCTTTGTAACAGACGAGTTTTCGTATGAAACCCTGATACTTCGAAAGAGTTTGTCTGTTTTGTACATGAAGTGCACCCAGTTTTTGCCGTAACCCTCTGTACTTTCTTGCAGATGCTATGTAAGTGAAATTATGATACCATGCCAACTTGGAACCTTTTCAGAGTTCATTTCAAATGCTTTTGAATTTCATGGTCTTATAGCTCAAAATAATCAGTAAATGCATGAAAAATAACAAATAAAGTCAGAAAGGGTTGTAAATTGAGGATGTGGCTTTGAATGGTGCATTTTGAACACAGAAAAACTATGGAGTTCAAATAAGTTCAAAAAATGAAATCCCTTTGTAACAGACGAGTTTCCGTATGAAACCCTGATACTTCGAAAGATATTGTCTGTTTTGTACACGAAGTGCACCCAGTTTTTGCCGCAAGCCTCTGTACTTTCTTGCACATGCTATGTGGGAGAAATGATGATACCATACCAACTTGGAACATTTTCAGAGTTCATTTCAAATGCTTTTCAATTTCATGGTCTTATAGCTTAAAATAATCAGTAAATGCATGAAAAATAACAAATAAAGTCAGAAAGGGTTGTAAATTGATGATGTGGCTTTGAATGGTGCATTTTGAACACAGAAAAACTATGGAGTTCAAATAAGTTCAAAAAAATGAAATCCCTTTGTAACAAACCAGTTTTCCGTGTGAAACCCTGATACTTCGAAGGAGATTATCTGTTTTGTACATGAAGTGCATCCAGTTTTTGCCGTAACCCTCTGTAGTTTCTTGCACATGCTATGTCGGTGAAATGATGATACCATGCCAACTTGGAACCTTTTCAGAGTTCATTTCAAATGCTTCTCAATTTCATGGTCTTATAGCTCAAAATAATCAGTAAATGCATGAAAAATAACAAATGAAGTCAGAAAGGGTTGTCAATTGATGATGTCGCTTTGAATGGTGCATTTTGAACACAGAAAAACTATGGAGTTCAAATAAGTTCAAAAAGATGAAATCCCTTTGTAACAGACAAGTTTCCGTATGAAACCCTGATACTTCAAAGGAGATTGTCTGTTTTGTACACGAAGTGCATCCAGTTTTTGCCGTAACCCGCTGTACTTTCTTGCACATGCTATGTGGGTGAAATGATGATACCATACCAACTTGGAACCATTTCAGAGCTCGTTTCAAATGCTTTTCAATTTCATGGTCTTATTGCTCTAAATAATCTGTAATGCATGAAAAATAAGAAATGAAGTCGGAAAGGGTTGTAAATTGATGATGTGGCTTTGAATGGTGCATTTTGAACACAGAAAAACTATGGAGTTCAAATAAGTTCAAAAAAAATGAAATCCCTTTGTAACAGACGAATTTCCGTACGAAACCCTGATACTTCGAAAGAGATTGTCTGTTTTGTACACGAAGTGCACCCAGTTTTTGCCGCAAGCCTCTATACATTCTTGCACGTGCTATGTGGGTGAAATGATGATACCATGAAAACTTGGAACCTTTTCAGAGTTCATTTCAAATGCTTTTCAATTTCATGGTCTTATAGCTCTAAATAATCAGTAAATGCATGAAAATAAGAAATGAAGTCAAAAAGGGTTGTAAATTGATGATGTGGCTTTGAATGGTTCATTTTGAACACAGAAAAACTATGGAGTTCAAATAAGTTCAAAAAAATGAAATCCCTTTGTAACAGACGATTTTCCGTATGAAACCCTGATACTTCGAAAGAGATTGTCTGTTTTGTACATGAAGTGCACCCAGTTTTTGCCGTAACCCTGTGTACTTTCTTGCAGATGCTATGTGGGTGAAATGATGATACCATGCCAACTTGGAACCTTTTCAGAGTCCATTTCAAATGCTTTTCAATTTCATGGTCTTATAGCTCAAAATAATCAGTAAATGGATGAAAAATAACAAATAAAGTCAGAAAGGGTTGTAAATTGATGATGTGGCTTTGAATGGTGCATTTTGAACACAGACAAACTATGGAGTTCAAATAAGTTCAAAAAAATGAAATCCCTTTGTAACAGACAAGTTTCCGTATGAAACCCTGATACTTCGAAGGAGATTGTCTGTTTTTTACATGAAGTGCATCCAGTTTTTGCCGTAACCCGCTGTACTTTCTTGCACATGCTATGTGGGTGAAATGATGATACCATGCCAACTTGGAACCTTTTCAGAGCTCATTTCAAATGCTTTTCAATTTCATGGTCTTATTGCTCTAAATAATCATTAAATGCATGAAAAATAAGAAACGAAGTCAGAAAGGGTTGTAAATTGATGATGTGGCTTTGAATGGTGCATTTTGAACACAGAAAAACTATGGAGTTCAAATAAGTTCAAAAAATGAAATCCCTTTGTAACAGACGAGTTTCCGTATGAAACTCTGATACTTCGAAAGAGATTGTCTATTTTGTACATGAAGTGCACCCAGTTTTTGCCGCAAACCTCTGTACTTTCTTGCACATGCTATGTAAGTGAAATGATGATACCATGCCAACTTGGAACCTTTTCAGAGTTCATTTCAAATGCTGTTGAATTTCATGGTCTTATAGCTCTAAATAATTAGTAAATGCATGAAAATAACAAATGAAGACAAAAAGGGTTGTAAATTGAGGATGTGGCTTTGAATGGTGCATTTTGAACACAGAAAAACTATGGAGTTCAAATAAGTTCAAAAAATGAAACCTCTTTGTAACAGACGAGTTTCCGTATGAAACCCTGATACTTCGAAAGAGTTTGTCTGTTTTGTACATGAAGTGCACCCAGTTTTTGCCGTAACCCTCTGTACTTTCTTGCAGATGCTATGTAAGTGAAATTATGATACCATGCCAACTTGGAACCTTTTCAGAGTTCATTTCAAATGCTTTTGAATTTCATGGTCTTATAGCTCAAAATAATCAGTAAATGTATGAAAAATAACAAATAAAGTCAGAAAGGGTTGTAAATTGAGGATGTGGCTTTGAATGGTGCATTTTGAACACAGAAAAACTATGGAGTTCAAATAAGTTCAAAAAATGAAATCCCTTTGTAACAGACGAATTTCCGTATGAAACCGTGATACTTCGAATGAGATTGTCTGTTTTGTACACAAAGTGCACCCAGTTTTTGCCGCAAGCCTCTGTACTTTCTTGCACATGCTATTTGGGAGAAATGATGATACCATACCAACTTGGAACCTTTTCAGAGTTCATTTCAAATGCTTTTCAATTTCATGGTCTTATAGCTTAAAATAATCAGTAAATGCATGAAAAATAACAAATAAAGTCAGAAAGGGTTGTAAATTGATGATGTGGCTTTGAATGGTGCATTTTGAACGCAGAAAAACTATGGAGTTCAAATAAGTTCAAAAAAATGAAATCCCTTTGTAACAGACCAGTTTTCCGTGTGAAAACCTGATACTTCGAAGGAGATTATCTGTTTTGTACATGAAGTGCATCCAGTTTTTGCCGTAACCCTCTGTAGTTTCTTGCACATGCTATGTGGGTGAAATGATGATACCATGCCAACTTGGAACCTTTTCAGAGTTCATTTCAAATGCTTCTCAATTTCATGGTCTTATAGCTCAAAATAATCAGTAAATGCATGAAAAATAACAAATGAAGTCAGAAAGGGTTGTCAATTCATGATGTCGCTTTGAATGGTGCATTTTGAACACAGAAAAACTATGGAGTTCAAATAAGTTCAAAAAGATGAAATCCCTTTGTAACAGACAAGTTTCCGTACGAAACCCTGATACTTCAAAGGAGATTGTCTGTTTTGTACACGAAGTGCACCCAGTTTTTGCCACAAGCCTCTATACATTCTTGCACGTGCTATGTGGGTGAAATGATGATACCATGAAAACTTGGAACCTTTTCAGAGTTCATTTCAAATGCTTTTCAATTTCATGGTCTTATAGCTCTAAATAATCAGTAAATGCATGAAAATAAGAAATGAAGTCAAAAAGGGTTGTAAATTGATGATGTGGCTTTGAATGGTTCATTTTGAACACAGAAAAACTATGGAGTTCAAGTAAGTTCAAAAAAATGAAATCCCTTTGTAACAGACGATTTTCCGTATGAAACCCTAATACTTCGAAAGAGATTGTCTTTTTTGTACATGAAGTGCACCCAGTTTTTGCCATAACCCTGTGTACTTTCTTGCAGATGCTATGTGGGTGAAATGATGATACCATGCCAACTTGGAACCTTTTCAGAGTTCATTTCAAATGCTTTTCAATTTCATGGTCTTATAGCTCAAAATAATCAGTAAATGCATGAAAAATAACAAATAAAGTCAGAAAGGGTTGTAAATTGATGATGTGGCTTTGAATGGTGCATTTTGAACACAGACAAACTATGGAGTTCAAATAAGTTCAAAAAAATGAAATCCCTTTGTAACAGACAAGTTTCCGTATGAAACCCTGATACTTCGAAGGAGATTGTCTGTTTTTTACATGAAGTGCATCCAGTTTTTGCCGTAACCCGCTGTACTTTCTTGCACATGCTATGTGGGTGAAATGATGATACCATGCCAACTTGGAACCTTTTCAGAGCTCATTTCAAATGCTTTTCAATTTCATGGTCTTATTGCTCTAAATAATCATTAAATGCATGAAAAATAAGAAAC
>NC_041393.1:681291565-681295008 GCF_002162155.2 Triticum dicoccoides | reverse complement strand
TTCGAAGGAGATTGTCTGTTTTTTACATGAAGTGCATCCAGTTTTTGCCGTAACCCGCTGTACTTTCTTGCACATGCTATGTGGGTGAAATGATGATACCATGCCAACTTGGAACCTTTTCAGAGCTCATTTCAAATGCTTTTCAATTTCATGGTCTTATTGCTCTAAATAATCAGTAAATGCATGAAAAATAAGAAACGAAGTCAGAAAGGGTTGTAAATTGATGATGTGGCTTTGAATGGTGCATTTTGAACACAGAAAAACTATGGAGTTCAAAAAAGTTCAAAAAATGAAATCCCTTTGTAACAGACGAGTTTCCGTATGAAACCCTGATACTTCGAAAGAGATTGTCTATTTTGTACATGAAGTGCACCCAGTTTTTGCCGCAAACCTCTGTACTTTCTTGCACGTGCTATGTAAGTGAAATGATGATACCATGCCAACTTGGAACCTTTTCAGAGTTCATTTCAAATGATGTTGAATTTCATGGTCGTATAGCTCTAAATAATTAGTAAATGCATGAAAATAACAAATGAAGAAAGAAAGGGTTGTAAATTGAGGATGTGGCTTTGAATGGTGCATTTTGAACACAGAAAAACAATGGAGTTCAAATAAGTTCAAAAAATGAAACCTCTTTGTAACAGACGAGTTTCCGTATGAAACCCTGATACTTCGAAAGAGTTTGTCTGTTTTGTACATGAAGTGCACCCAGTTTTTGCCGTAACCCTCTGTACTTTCTTGCAGATGCTATGTAAGTGAAATGATGATACCATGCCAACTTGGAACCTGTTCAGAGTTCATTTCAAATGCTTTTGAATTTCATGGTCTTATAGCTCAAAATAATCAGTAAATGCATGAAAAATAACAAATAAAGTCAGAAAGGGTTGTAAATTGAGGATGTGGCTTTGAATGGTGCATTTTGAACACAGAAAAACTATGGAGTTCAAATAAGTTCAAAAAAATGAAATCCCTTTGTAACAGACGAGTTTCCGTGTGAAACCCTGATACTTCGAAAGAGTTTGTCTGTTTTGTACATGAAGTGCACCCAGTTTTTGCCGTAACCCTCTGTATTCTCTTGCACATGCTATGTGGGTGAAATGATGATACCATGCCAACTTGGAACCTTTTCAGAGTTCATTTCAAATGCTTTCCAATTTCATGGTCTTATAGCTCAAAATAATCAGTAAATGCATGAAAAATAAAAAATAAAGTCAGAAAGGGTTGTAAATTGATGATGCGGCTTTGAATGGTGCATTTTGAACATAGAAAAACTATGGAGTTCAAATAAGTTCAAAAAAATGAAATCCCTTTGTAACAGACGAGTTTCCATGTGAAACCTTGATACTTCGAAGGAGATTGTCTGTTTTGTACATGAAGTACATCCAGTTTTTGACGTAACCCTCTGTAGTTTCTTGCACATGCTATGTGGGTGAAATGATGATACCATGCCAACTTGGAACCTTTTCAGAGTTCATTTCAAATGCTTTTCAATTTCATAGTCTTATAGCTCAAAATAATCAGTAAATGCATGAAAAATAACAAATGAAGTCAGAAAGGGTTGTAAATTGATGATGTCACTTTGAAAGGTGCATTTTGAACACAGAAAAACTATGGAGTTCAAATAAGTTCAAAAAATGAAATCCGTTTGTAACAGACGAGTTTCCGTATGAAACCCAGATACTTCGAAGGAGATTGTCTGTTTTGTAGACGAAGTGCACCCAGTTTTTGCCGTAACCTGCTGTACTTTCTTCCACATGCTAGGTGGGTGAAATGATGATACCATACCAACTTGGAACCTTTTCAGAGTTCATTTCAAATGCTTTTCAATTTCATGGTCTTATTGCTCTAAATAATCCGTAAATGCATGAAAATAATAAATGAAGTCAAAAAGGGTTGAAAATTGAGGATGTGGCTTTGAATGGTGCATTTTGAACACAGAAAAACTATGGAGTTCAAATAAGTTCAAAAAAATGAAATCCCTTTGTAACAGACGAGTTTCCGTATGAAACCCTGATACTTCGAAAGAGTTTGTCAGTTTTGTACATGAAGTGCACCCAGTTTTTGACGTAACCCTCTATACTTTCTTGCAGATGTTATGTCGTTGAAATAATGATACCATGCCAACTTGGAACCTTTTCAGAGTTCATTTCAAATGCTTTTCAATTTCATGGTCTTATAGCTCAAAATAATCAGTAAATGCATGAAAAATAACAAATAAAGTCAGAAAGGGTTCTAAATTGATGAAGTGGCTTTGAATGGTGCATTTTGAACACAGAAAAACTATGGAGTTCAAATAAGTTCAAAAAATGAAATCCCTTTGTAACAGACGAGTTTTCCGTGTGAAACCCTGATACTTCGAAGGAGATTATCTGTTTTGTACATGAAGTGCATCCAGTTTTTGCCGTAACCCTCTGTAGTTTCTTGCACATGCTATGTGGGTGAAATGATGATACCATGCCAACTTGGAACCTTTTCAGAGTTTATTTCAAATGCTTTTCAATTTCATGGTCTTACAGCTAAAAATAATCAGTAAATGCATGAAAAATAACAAATGAAGTCAGAAAGGGTTGTCAATTGATGATGTCGCTTTGAATGGTGCATTTTGAACACAGAAAAACTATGGAGTTCAAATAAGTTCAAAAAGTTGAAATCCCTTTGTAACAGACGGGTTTCCGTATGAAACCCTGATACTTCGAAGGAGATTATCTGTTTTGTACACGAAGTGCATCCAGTTTTTGCCGTAACCTGATGTACTTTCTTGCACATGCTATGTGGGTGAAATGATGATACCATACCAACTTGGAACCTTTTCAGAGCTCATTTCAAATGCTTTTCAATTTCATGGTCTTATTGCTCTAAATAATCTGTATGCATGAAAAATAAGAAATGAACTCAGAAAGGGTTGTAAATTGATGATGTGGCTTTGAATGGTGCATTTTGAACACAGAAAAACTATGGAGTTCAAATAAGTTCAAAAAATGAAATCCCTTTGTAACAGACGAATTTCCGTATGAAACCCTGATACTTCGAAAGAGATTGTCTGTTTTGTACACGAAGTGCACCCAGTTTTTGCCGCAAGCCTCTATACTTTCTTGCACGTGCTATGTGGGTGAAATGATGATACCATGAAAACTTGGAACCTTTTGAGAGTTCATTTCAAATGCTTTTCAATTTCATAGTCTTAAAGCTCTAAATAATCAGTAAATGCATGAAAATAAGAAATGAAGTCAGAAAGGGTTGTAAATTGATGATGTGGCTTTGAATGGTTCATTTTGAACACAGAAAAATTATGGAGTTCAAATAAGTTCAAAAAAATGAAATCCCTTTGTAACAGACGATTTTCCGTATGAAACCCTGATACTTCGAAAGAGATTGTCTGTTTTGTACATGAAGTGCACCCAGTTTTTGCCGTAACCCTGTGTACTTTCTTGCAGATGCTATGT
>NC_041393.1:681287016-681291555 GCF_002162155.2 Triticum dicoccoides | reverse complement strand
ATGGTTCATTTTGAACACAGAAAAACTATGGAGTTCAAATAAGTTCAAAAAAATGAAATCCCTTTGTAACAGACGATTTTCCGTATGAAACCCTGATACTTCGAAAGAGATTGTCTGTTTTGTACATGAAGTGCACCCAGTTTTTGCCGTAACCCTGTGTACTTTCTTGCAGATGCTATGTGGGTGAAATGATGATACCATGCCAACTTGGAACCTTTTCAGAGTTCATTTCAAATGCTTTTCAATTTCATGGTCTTATAGCTCAAAATAATCATTAAATGCATGAAAAATAACAAATAAAGTCAGAAAGGGTTGTAAATTGATGATGTGGCTTTGAATGGTGCATTTTGAACACAGACAAACTATGGAGTTCAAATAAGTTCAAAAAAATGAAATCCCTTTGTAACAGACAAGTTTCCTTATGAAACCCTGATACTTCGAAGGAGATTGTCTGTTTTGTACATGAAGTGCATCCAGTTTTTGCCGTAACCCTCTGTACTTTCTTGCACATGCTATGTGGGTGAAATGATGTTACCGTGCCAACTTCAAACCTTTTCAGAGTTCATTTCAAATGCTTTTCAATTTCATGGTCTTATAGCTCTAAATAATCAGTAAATGCATGAAAAAATAACAAATGAAGTCGGAAAGGGTTGTAAATTGATGATGTGGCTTTGAATGGTGCGTTTTGAACACAAAAAAACTATGGAGTTCAAATAAGTTCAAAAAAATGAAATCCCTTTGTAACAGATGAGTTTCCGTATGAAACCCTGATACTTCGAAGGAGATTGTCTGTTTTGTACACGAAGTGCATCCAGTTTTTGCCGTAACCCGCTGTACTTTCTTCCACATGCTATGTGGGTGAAATGACGATACCATGCCAACTTGGAACCTTTTCAGAGCTCATTTCAAATGCTTTTCAATTTCATGGTCTTATTGCTCTAAATAATCAGTAAATGCATGAAAAATAAGAAACGAAGTCAGAAAGGGTTGTAAATTGATGATGTGGCTTTGAATGGTGCATTTTGAACACAGAAAAACTATGGAGTTCAAATAAGTTCAAAAAATGAAATCCCTTTGTAACAGACGAGTTTCCGTATGAAACCCTAATACTTCGAAAGAGATTGTCTGTTTTGTACACGAAGTGCACCCAGTTTTTGCCGTAACCCTCTGTACTTTCTTGCAGATGCTATGTGGTTGAAATGATGATACCATGCCAACGTGGAACCTTTTCAGAGTTCATTTCAAATGCTTTCCAATTTCATGGTCTTATAGCTCAAAATAATCAGTAAATGCATGAAAAATAACAAATGAAGTCAGAAAGGGTTGTAAATTGATGATGTGGCTTTGAATGGTGTATTTTGAACACAGAAAAACTATGGAGTTCAAATAAGTTCAAAAAAATGAAATCCCTTTGTAACAGACGATTTTCCGTATGAACCCTGATACTTCGAAAGAGATTGTCTGTTTTGTACATGAAGTGCACCCAGTTTTTGTCTGTTATGTGGTTGAAATGATGATACCATGCCAACGTGGAACCTTTTCAGAGTTCATTTCAAATGCTTTCCAATTTCATGGTCTTAAAGCTCTAAATAATCAGTAAATGCATGAAAATAAGAAATGAAGTCAGAAAGGGTTGTAAATTGATGATGTGCCTTTGAATGGTTCATTTTGAACACAGAAAAACTATGGAGTTCAAATAAGTTCAAAAAAATGAAATCCCTTTGTAACAGACGATTTTCCGTATGAAACCCTGATACTTCGAAAGAGATTGTCTGTTTTGTACATGAAGTGCACCCAGTTTTTGCCGTAACCCTGTGTACTTTCTTGCAGATGCTATGTGGGTGAAATGATGATACCATGCCAACTTGGCACCTTTTCAGAGTTCATTTCAAATGCTTTTCAATTTCATGGTCTTATAGCTCAAAATAATCAGTAAATGCATGAAAAATAAAAAATAAAGTCAGAAAGGGTTGTAAATTGATGATGTGGCTTTGAATGGTGCATTTTGAACACAGACAAACTATGGAGTTCAAATAAGTTCAAAAAACGAAATCCCTTTGTAACAGACAAGTTTCCGTATGAAACCCTGATACTTCAAAGGAGATTGTCTGTTTTTTTACATGAAGTGCATCCAGTTTTTGCCGTAACACTCTGTACTTTGTTGCACATGCTATGTGGGTGAAATGATGTTACCGTGCCAACTTCGAACCTTTTCAGAGTTCATTTCAAATGCTTTTCAATTTCATGGTCTTATAGCTCTAAATAATCAGTAAATGCATGAAAAATAACAAATGAAGTCGGAAAGGGTTGTAAATTGATGATGTGGCTTTGAATGGTGCGTTTTGAACACAAAAAAACTATGGAGTTCAAATAAGTTCAAAAAAATGAAATCCTTTTGTAACAGACGAGTTTCCGTATGAAACCCTGATACTTCGAAGGACATTGTCTGTTTTGTACACGAAGTGCATCCAGTTTTTGCCGTAACCCGCTGTACTTTCTTGCACATGCTATGTGGGTGAAATGATGATACCATGCCAACTTGGAACCTTTTCAGAGCTCATTTCTAATGCTTTTCAATTTCATGGTCTTATTGCTCTAAATAATCAGTAAATGCATGAAAAATAAGAAACGAAGTCAGAAAGGGTTGTAAATTGATGATGTGGCTTTGAATGGTGCATTTTGAACACAGAAAAACTATGGAGTTCAAATAAGTTCAAAAAATGAAATCCCTTTGTAACAGACGAGTTTCCGTATGAAACCCTGATACTTCGAAAGAGATTGTCTATTTTGTACATGAAGTGCACCCAGTTTTTGCCGCAAACCTCTGTACTTTCTTGCACGTGCTATGTAAGTGAAATGATGATACCATGCCAACTTGGAACCTTTTCAGAGTTCATTTCAAATGCTTTTGAATTTCGTGGTCTTATAGCTCTAAATAATCAGTAAATGCATGAAAATAACAAATGAATACAGAAAGGGTTGTAAATTGAGGATGTGGCTTTGAATGGTGCATTTTGAACACAGAAAAACTATGGAGTTCAAATAAGTTCAAAAAAATGAAATCCCTTTGTAACAGACGAGTTTCCGTATGAAACCCTGATACTTCGAAAGAGTTTGTCTGTTTTGTACATGAAGTGCACCCAGTTTTTGCCGTAACCCTCTGTACTCTCTTGTAGATGCTATGTGGTTGAAATGATGATACCATGCCAACTTGGAACCTTTTCAGAGTTCATTTCAAATGCTTTCCAATTTCATGGTCTTATTGCTCAAAATAATCAGTAAATGCATGAAAAATAACAAATAAAGTCAGAAAGGGTTGTAAATTGATGATGTGGCTTTGAATGGTGGATTTTGAACATAGAAAAACTATGGAGTTCAAATAAGTTCAAAAAAATGAAATCCCTTTGTAACAGACGAGTTTCCGTGTGAAACCCTGATACTTCAAAGGAGATTGTCTGTTTTGTACATGAAGTGCATCCAGTTTTTGCCGTAACCCTCTGTAGTTTCTTGCACATGCTATGTGGGTGAAATGATGATACCATGCCAACTTGGAACCTTTTCAGAGTTCATTTCAAATGCTTTTCAATTTCATGGTCTTATAGCTCAAAATAATCAGTAAATGCATGAAAAATAACAAATGAAGTTAGAAAGGGTTGTAAATTGATGATGTCGCTTTGAAAGTTGCATTTTGAACACAGAAAAACTATGGAGTTCAAATAAGTTCAAAAAATGAAATCCGTTTGTAACAGACGAGTTTCCGTATGAAACCTAGATACTTCGAAGGAGATTGTCTGTTTTGTAGACGAAGTGCATCCAGTTTTTGCCGTAACCTGCTGTACTTTCTTGCACATGCTATGTGGGTGAAATGATGATACCATACCAACTTGGAACCTTTTCAGAGCTCATTTCAAATGCTTTTCAATTTCATGGTCTTATTGCTCTAAATAATCAGTAAATGCATGAAAATAGTAAATGAAGTCAGAAAGGGTTGTAAATTGAGGATGTGGCTTTGAATGGTGCATTTTGAACACAGAAAAACTATGGAGTTCAAATAAGTTCAAAAAATGAAATCCCTTTGTAACAGACGAGTTTCCGTATGAAACCCTGATACTTCGAAAGAGTTTGTCTGTTTTGTACATGAAGTGCACCCAGTTTTTGCTGTAACCCTCTGTACTTTCTTCCAGATGCTATGTGGTTGAAATGATGATACCATGCCAACTTAGAACCTTTTCAGAGTTCATTTCAAATGCTTTTCAATTTCATGGTCTTATAGCTCAAAATAATCAGTAAATGCATGAAAAATAACAAATAAAGTCAGAAAGGGTTGTAAATTGATGATGTGGCTTTGAATGGTGCATTTTGAACACAGAAAAACTATGGAGTTCAAATAAGTTCAAAAAAATGAAATCCCTTTGTAACAGACGAGTTTTCCGTGTCAAACCCTGATACTTCGAAGGAGATTGTCTGTTTTGTACATGAAGTGCATCCAGTTTTTGCCGTAACCCTCTGTATTTTCTTGCACATGCTATGTGGGTGAAA
>NC_041393.1:681284403-681286418 GCF_002162155.2 Triticum dicoccoides | reverse complement strand
CAAGCCTCTGTACTTTCTTGCACGTGCTATGTGGGTGAAATGATGATACCATGAAAACTTGGAACCTTTTCAGAGTTCATTTCAAATGCTTTTCAATTTCATGTTCTTATAGATCTAAATAATCAGTAGATGCATGAAAATAAGAAATGAAGTCAGAAAGGGTTGTAAATTGATGATGTGGCTTTGAATGGTGCATTTTGAACACAGAAAAACTATGGAGTTCAAATAAGTTCAAAAAAATGAAATCCCTTTGTAACAGACAATTTTCCGTATGAACCCTGATACTTCGAAAGAGATTGTCTGTTTTGTACATGAAGTGCACCCAGTTTTTGCCGTAACCCTGTGTACTTTCTTGCAGATGCTATGTGGGTGAAATGATGATACCATGCCAACTTGGAACCTTTTCAGAGTTCATTTCAAATGCTTTTCAATTTCATGGTCTTATAGCTCAAAATAATCAGTAAATGCATGAAAAATAACAAATAAAGTCAGAAAGGGTTGTAAATTGATGATGTGGCTTTGAATGGTGCATTTTGAACACAGACAAACTATGGAGTTCAAATAAGTTCAAAAAAATGAAATCCCTTTGTAACAGACAAGTTTCCTTATGAAACCCTGATACTTCGAAGGAGATTGTCTGTTTTGTACATGAAGTGCATCCAGTTTTTGTCGTAACCCTCTGTACTTTCTTGCACATGCTATGTGGGTGAAATGATGTTACCGTGCCAACTTCAAACCTTTTCAGAGTTCATTTCAAATGCTTTTCAATTTCATGGTCTTATAGCTCTAAATAATCAGTAAATGCATGAAAAAATAACAAATGAAGTCGGAAAGGGTTGTAAATTGATGATGTGGCCTTGAATGGTGCGTTTTGAACACAAAAAAACTATGGAGTTCAAATAAGTTCAAAAAAATGAAATCCCTTTGTAACAGATGAGTTTCCGTATGAAACCCTGATACTTCGAAGGAGATTGTCTGTTTTGTACACGAAGTGCATCCAGTTTTTGCCGTAACCCGCTGTACTTTCTTGCACATGCTATGTGGGTGAAATGACGATACCATGCCAACTTGGAACCTTTTCAGAGCTCATTTCAAATGCTTTTCAATTTCATGGTCTTATTGCTCTAAATAATCAGTAAATGCATGAAAAATAAGAAACGAAGTCAGAAAGGGTTGTAAATTGATGATGTGGCTTTGAATGGTGCATTTTGAACACAGAAAAACTATGGAGTTCAAATAAGTTCAAAAAATGAAATCCCTTTGTAACAGACGAGTTTCCGTATGAAACCCTAATACTTCGAAAGAGATTGTCTGTTTTGTACACGAAGTGCACCCAGTTTTTGCCGCAAGCCTCTGTACTTTCTTGCACGTGCTTTGTGGGTCAAATGATGATACCATGAAAACTTGGAACCTTTTCAGAGTTAATTTCAAATGTTTTTCAATTTCATGTTCTTATAGATCTAAATAATCAGTAGATGCATGAAAATAAGAAATGAAGTCAGAAAGGGTTGTAAATTGATGATGTGGCTTTGAATGGTGCATTTTGAACACAGAAAAACTATGGAGTTCAAATAAGTTCAAAAAAATGAAATCCCTTTGTAACAGACGATTTTCCGTATGAACCCTGATACTTCGAAAGAGATTGTCTGTTTTGTACATGAAGTGCACCCAGTTTTTGCCGTAACCCTGTGTACTTTCTTGCAGATGCTATGTGGGTGAAATGATGATACCATGCCAACTTGGAACCTTTTCAGAGTTCATTTCAAATGCTTTTCAATTTCATGGTCTTATAGCTCAAAATAATCAGTAAATGCATGAAAAATAACAAATAAAGTCAGAAAGGGTTGTAAATTGATGATGTGGCTTTGAATGGTGCATTTTGAACACAGACAAACTATGGAGTTCAAATAAGTTCAAAAAAATGAAATCCCTTTGTAACAGACAAGTTTCCTTATGAAACCCTGATACTTCGAAGGAGATTGTCTGTTTTGTACATGAAGTGCATCCAGTTTTTG
>NC_041393.1:681277794-681284213 GCF_002162155.2 Triticum dicoccoides | reverse complement strand
CATGGTCTTATAGCTCTAAATAATCAGTAAATGCATGAAAAAATAACAAATGAAGTCGGAAAGGGTTGTAAATTGATGATGTGGCTTTGAATGGTGCGTTTTGAACACAAAAAAACTATGGAGTTCAAATAAGCTCAAAAAAATGAAATCCCTTTGTAACAGATGAGTTTCCGTATGAAACCCTGATACTTCGAAGGAGATTGTCTGTTTTGTACACGAAGTGCATCCAGTTTTTGCCGTAACCCGCTGTACTTTCTTGCACATGCTATGTGGGTGAAATGACGATACCATGCCAACTTGGAACCTTTTCAGAGCTCATTTCAAATGCTTTTCAATTTCATGGTCTTATTGCTCTAAATAATCAGTAAATGCATGAAAAATAAGAAACGAAGTCAGAAAGGGTTGTAAATTGATGATGTGGCTTTGAATGGTGCATTTTGAACACAGAAAAACTATGGAGTTCAAATAAGTTCAAAAAATGAAATCCCTTTGTAACAGACGAGTTTCCATATGAAACCCTGAGACTTCGAAAGAGTTTGTCTGTTTTGTACATGAAGTGCACCCAGTTTTTGCCGTAACCCTCTGTACTTTCTTGCAGATGCTATGTGGTTGAAATGATGATACCATGCCAACGTGGAACCTTTTCAGAGTTCATTTCAAATGCTTTCCAATTTCATGGTCTTATAGCTCAAAATAATCAGTAAATGCATGAAAAATAACAAATAAAGTCAGAAAGGGTTGTAAATTTATCATGTGGCTTTGAATGGTGCATTTTGAACACATAAAAACTATGGAGTTCAAATAAGTTCAAAAAAATGAAATCCCTTTGTCACAGACGAGTTTCCGTGTGAAACCCTGATACTTCGAAGGAGATTGTCTGTTTTGTACATGAAGTGCATCCAGTTTTTGTCGTAATCCTCTGTAGTTTCTTGCACATGCTATGTGGGTGAAATGATGGTACCATGCCAACTTGGAACCTTTTCAGAGTTCACTTCAAATGCTTTTCAATTTCATGGTCTTATAGCTCAAAATAATCAGTAAATGCATGAAAAATAACAAATGAAGTCAGAATGGGTTGTAAATTGATGATGTCGCTTTGAATGGTGCACGTTGAACACAGAAAAACTATGGAGTTCAAATAAGTTCAAAAAATGAAATCCCTTTGTAACAGACGAGTTTCCGTATGAAACCCTGATACTTCGAAAGAGTTTGTCTGTTTTGTACATGAAGTGCACCCAGTTTTTGCCGTAACCCTCTATACTCTCTTGCAGATGCTATGTGGTTGAAATGATGATACCATGCCAACTTGGAACCTTTTCAAAGTTCATTTCAAATGCTTTCCAATTTCATGGTCTTATAGCTCAAAATAATCAGTAAATGCATGAAAAATAAAAAATAAAGTCAGAAAGGGTTGTAAATTGATGATGTGGCTTTGAATGGTGCATTTTGAACATAGAAAAACTATGGAGTTCAAATAAGTTCAAAAAAATGAAATCCCTTTGTAACAGACGAGTTTCCGTGTGAAACCCTGATACTTCGAAGGAGATTGTCTATTTTGTACATGAAGTGCATCCAGTTTTTGCCGTAACCCTCTATAGTTTCTTGCACATGCTATGTGGGTAAAATGATGATACCATACCAACTTGGAACCTTTTCAGAGCTCATTTCAAATGCTTTTCAATTTCATGGTCTTATTGCTCTAAATAATCAGTAAATGCATGAAAATAATAAATGAAGTCAGAAAGGGTTGTAAATTGAGGATGTGGCTTTAAATTGTGCATTTTGCACACAGAAAAACTATGGAGTTCAAATAAGTTCAAAAAATGAAATCCCTTTGTAACAGACGAGTTTCCGTATGAAACCCTAATACTTCAAAAGAGTTTGTCTGTTTTGTACATGAAGTGCACCCAGTTTTTGCCGTAACCCTCTGCACTCTCTTGCAGATGCTATGTGGTTGAAATGATGATACCATGCCAACTTGGAACCTTTTCAGAGTTCATTTCAAATGCTTTCCAATTTCATGGTCTTATAGCTCAAAATAATCAGTAAATGCATGAAAAATAAAAAATAAAGTCAGAAAGGGTTGTAAATTGATGATGTGGCTTTGAATGGTGAATTTTGAACATAGAAAAACTATGGAGTTCAAATAAGTTCAAAAAAATGAAATCCCTTTGTAACAGACGAGTTTCCATGTGAAACCCTGATACTTCGAAGGAGATTGTCTATTTTGTACATGAAGTGCATCCAGTTTTTGCCGTAACCCTCTATAGTTTCTTGCACATGCTATGTGGGTGAAATGATGATACCATGCCAACTTGGAACCTTTTCAGAGTTCATTTCAAATGCTTTTCAATTTCATGGTCTTATAGCTCAAAATAATCAGTAAATGCATGAAAAATAACAAATGAAGTTACAAAGGGTTGTAAATTGATGATGTCGCTTTGAAAGGTGCATTTTGAACACAGAAAAACTATGGAGTTCAAATAAGTTCAAAAAATGAAATCCATTTGTAACAGACGAGTTTCCGTATGAAACCTAGATACTTCGAAGGAGATTGTCTGTTTTGTAGACGAAGTGCATCCAGTTTTTGCCGTAACCTGTTGTACTTTCTTGCACATGCTATGTGGGTAAAATGATGATACCATACCAACTTGGAACCTTTTCAGAGCTCATTTCAAATGCTTTTCAATTTCATGGTCTTATTGCTCTAAATAATCAGTAAATGCATGAAAATAATAAATGAAGTCAGAAAGGGTTGTAAATTGAGGATGTGGCTTTGAATTGTGCATTTTGAACACAGAAAAACTATGGAGTTCAAATAAGTTCAAAAAATGAAATCCCTTTGTAACAGACGAGTTTCCGTATGAAACCCTGATACTTCGAAAGAGTTTGTCTGTTTTGTACATGAAGTGCACCCAGTTTTTGCTGTAACCCTCTGTACTTTCTTGCAGATGCTATGTGGTTGAAATGATGATACCATGCCAACTTGGAACCTTTTCAGAGTCATTTCAAATGCTTTTCAATTTCATGGTCTTATTGCTCTAAATAATCTGTAATGCATGAAAAATAAGAAATGAAGTCGGAAAGGGTTGTAAATTGATGATGTGGCTTTGAATGGTGCATTTTGAACACAGAAAAACTATGGAGTTCAAATAAGTTCAAAAAATGATATCCGTTTGTAACAGACGAGTTTCCGTATGAAACCCTGATACTTCGAAGGAGATTGTCTGTGTTTGTACACGAAGTGCATCTAGTTTTTGCCGTAACCCGCTGTTCTTTCTTGCACATGCTATGTGGGTGAAATGATGATACCATACCAACTTGGAACCTTTTCAGAGCTCATTTCAAATGCTTTTCAATTTCATGGTCTTATTGCTCTAAATAATCTGTAATGCATGAAAAATAAGAAATGAAGTCGGAAAGGGTTGTAAATTGATGATGTGGCTTTGAATGGTGCATTTTCAACACAGAAAAACTATGGAGTTCAAATAAGTTAAAAAAATGAAATCCCTTTGTAAAAGACGAATTTCCGTATGAAACCCTAATACTTCGAAAGAGATTGTCTGTTTTGTACACGAAGTGCACCCAGTTTTTGCCGCAAGCCTCTGTACTTTCTTGCACGTGCTATGTGGGTGAAATGATGATACCATGAAAACTTGGAACCTTTTCAGAGTTCATTTCAAATGCTTTTCAATTTCATGTTCTTATAGCTCTAAATAATCAGTAGATGCATGAAAATAAGAAATGAAGTCAGAAAGGGTTGTAAATTGATGATGTGGCTTTGAATGGTGCATTTTGAACACAGAAAAACTATGGAGTTCAAATAAGTTCAAAAAAATGAAATCAGTTTGTAACAAACGATTTTCCGTATGAACCCTGATACTTCAAGAGAGATTGTCTGTTTTGTACATGAAGTGCACCCAGTTTTTGCCGTAACCTTTGTGTACTTTTTTGCAGATGCTATGTGGGTGAAATGATGATACCATGCCAACTTGGAACCTTTTCAGAGTTCATTTCAAATGCTTTTCAATTTCATGGTCTTATAGCTCAAAATAATCAGTAAATGCATGAAAAATAACAAATAAAGTCAGGAAGGGTTGTAAATTGATGATGTGGCTTTCAATGGTGCATTTTGAACACAGACAAACTATGGAGTTCAAATAAGTTCAAAAAAATGAAATCCCTTTGTAACAGACAAGTTTCCGTATGAAACCCTGATACTTCGAAGGAGATTGTCTGTTTTGTACATGAAGTGCATCCAGTTTTTGCCGTAACCCTCTGTACTTTCTTGCACATGCTATGTGGGTGAAATGATGTTACCGTGCCAACTTCAAACCTTTTCAGAGTTCATTTCAAATGCTTTTCAATTTCATGGTCTTATAGCTCTAAATAATCAGCAAATGCATGAAAAAGTAACAAATGAAGTCGGAAAGGGTTGTAAATTGATGATGTGGCTTTGAATGGTGCGTTTTGACCACAAAAAAACTATGGAGTTCAAATAAGTTCAAAAAAATGAAATCCCTTTGTAACAGATGAGTTTCCGTATGAAACCCTGATACTTCGAAGGAGATTGTCTGTTTTGTACACGAAGTGCATCCAGTTTTTGCCGTAACCCGTTGTACTTTCTTGCACATGCTATGTGGGTGAAATGACGATACCATGCCAACTTGGAACCTTTTGAGAGCTCATTTCAAATGCTTTTCAATTTCATGGTCTTATTGCTCTAAATAATCAGTAAATGCATGAAAAATAAGAAACGAAGTCAGAAAGGGTTGTAAATTGATGATGTGGCTTTGAATGGTGCATTTTGAACACAGAAAAACTATGGAGTTCAAATAAGTTCAAAAAATGAAATCCCTTTGTAACAGACGAGTTTCCGTATGAAACCCTGATACTTCAAAAGAGATTGTCTATGTTGTACACGAAGTGCACCCAGTTTTTGCCGCAAACCTCTGTATTTTCTTGCACGTGCTATGTGAGTGAAATGATGATACTATGCCAACTTGGAACCTTTTCAGAGTTCATTTCAAATGCTTTTCAATTTCATGGTCTTATAGCTCTAAACAATCAGTAAATGCATGAAAATAACAAATGAAGACAGAAAGGGTTGTAAATTGAGGATGTGGCTTTGCATGGTGCATTTTGAACACAGAAAAACTATGGAGTTCAAATAAGTTCAAAAAAATGAAATCCCTTTGTAACAGACGAGTTTCCGTATGAAACCCTGAGACTTCGAAAGAGTTTGTCTGTTTTTTACATGAAGTGCACCCAGTTTTGGCCATAACCCTCTGTACTTTCTTGCAGATGCTATGTGGTTGAAATGATGATACCATGCCAACGTGGAACCTTTTCAGAGTTCATTTCAAATGCTTTCGAATTTCATGGTCTTATAGCTCAAAATAATCAGTAAATGCATGAAAAATAACAAATAAAGTCAGAAAGGGTTGTAAATTTATGATGTGGCTTTGAATGGTTCATTTTAAACACATAAAAACTATGGAGTTCAAATAAGTTCAAAAAAATGAAATCCCTTTGTAACAGACGATTTTCTGTGTGAAACCCTGATACTTCGAAGGAGATTGTCTGTTTTGTACATGAAGTGCATCCAGTTTTTGTCGTAACCCCCTGTAGTTTCTTGCACATGCTATGTGGGTGAAATGATGATACCATGCCAACTTGGAACCTTTTCAGAGTTCATTTCAAATGCTTTTCAATTTCATGGTCTTATAGCTCAAAATAATCAGTAAATGCATGAAAAATAACAAATGAAGTCAGAATGGGTTGTAAATTGATGATGTCGCTCTGAATGGTGCATGTTGAACACAGAAAAACTATGGAGTTCAAATAAGTTCAAAAAATGAAATCCGTTTGTAACAGACGAGTTTCCGTATGAAACCCTGATACTTCGAAGGAGATTGTCTGTTTTGTACACGAAGTGCATCCAGTTTTTGCCGTAACCTGCTGTACTTTCTTGCACATGCTATGTGGGTGAAATGATAATACCATACCAACTTGGAACCTTTTCAGAGCTCATTTCAAATGCTTTTCAATTTCATGGTCTTATTGCTCTAAATAATCAGTAAATGCATGAAAATAACAAATAAAGTCAGAAAGGGTTGTAAATTGAGGATGTGGCTTTGAGTGGTGCATTTTGAACATAGAAAAACAATGGAGTTCAAATAAGTTCCAAAAAAATGAAATCCCTTTGTAATAGACGAGTTTCCGTATGAAACCCTGATACTTCGAAAGAGTTTGTCTGTTTTGTACATGAAGTGCACCCAGTTTTTGCCATAACCCTCTGTACTTTCTTGCAGATGCTATGTGGTTGAAATGATGATACCATGCCAACTTGGAACCTTTTCAGAGTTCATTTCAAATGCTTTTCAATTTCATGGTCTTATAGCTCAAAATAATCAGTA
>NC_041393.1:681269434-681277358 GCF_002162155.2 Triticum dicoccoides | reverse complement strand
GTGGGTGAAATGATGATACCATGCCAACTTGGAACCTTTTCAGAGTTCATTTCAAATGCTTTTCAATTTCATGGTCTTATAGCTCAAAATAATCAGTAAATGCATGAAAAATAACAAATAAAGTCAGAAAGGTTTGTAAATTGATGATGTGGCTTTGAATGGTGCATTTTGAACACACACAAACTATGGAGTTAAAATAAGTTCAAAAAAATGAAATCCCTTTGTAACAGACAAGTTTCCGTATGAAACCCTGATACTTCGAAGGAGATTGTCTGTTTTGTACATGAAGTGCATCCAGTTTTTGCCGTAACCCTCTGTACTTTCTTGCACATGCTATGTGGGTGAAATGATGTTACCATGCCAACTTCGAACCTTTTCAGAGTTCATTTCAAATGCTTTTCAATTTCATGGTCTTATAGCTCTAAATAATCAGTAAATGCATGAAAAAATAACAAATGAAGTCGAAAAGGGTTGTAAATTGATGATGTGGCTTTGAATGGTGCGTTTTGAACACAAGAAAACTATGGAGTTCAAATAAGTTCAAAAAAATGAAATCCCTTTGTAACAGACGAGTTTCCGTATGAAACCCTGATACTTCGAAGGAGATTGTCTGTTTTGTACACGAAGTGCATCCAGTTTTTGCCGTAACCCTCTGTAGTTTCTTGCACATGCTGTGTGGGTGAAATGACGATACCATGCCAACTTGGAACCTTTTCAGAGCTTATTTCAAATGCTTTTCAATTTCATGGTCTTATTGCTCTAAATAATCAGTAAATGCATGAAAAATAAGAAACAAAGTCAGAAAGGGTTGTAAATTGATGATGTGGCTTTGAATGGTGCATTTTGAACACAGAAAAACTATGGAGTTCAAATAAGTTCAAAAAATGAAATCCCTTTGTAACAGACGAGTTTCCGTATGAAACCCTGATACTTCGAAAGAGATTGTCTATGTTGTACATGAAGTGCACCCAGTTTTTGCCGCAAACCTCTGTATTTTCTTGCATGTGCTATTGATTGAAATGACGATACCATGCCAACTTGGAACCTTTTCAGAGTTCATTTCAAATGCTGTTCAATTTCGTGGTCTTATAGCTCTAAATAATCAGTAAATGCATGAAAATAACAAATGAAGACAGAAAGGGTTGTAAATTGAGGATGTGGCTTTGCATGGTGCATTTTGAACACATAAAAACTATGGAGTTCAAATAAGTTCAAATAAATGAAATCCCTTTGTAACAGACGAGTTTTCGTATGAAACCCTGAGACTTCGAAAGAGTTTGTCTGTTTTGTACATGAAGTGCACCCAGTTTTTGCCGTAACCCTCTGTACTTTCTTGCATATGCTATGTGGTTGAAATGATGATACCATGCCAACGTGGAACCTTTTCAGAGTTCATTTCAAATGCTTTCCAATTTCATGGTCTTATAGCTCAAAATAATCATTAAATGCATGAAAAATAACGAATAAAGTCAGAAAGGCTTGTAAATTTATGATGTGGCTTTGAATGGTGCATTTTGAACATAGGAAAACTATGGAGTTCAAATAAGTTCAAAAAAATGAAATCCCTTTGTAACAGACGAGTTTCCGTGTGAAACCCTGATACTTCGAAGGAGATTGTCTGTTTTGTACATGAAGTGCATCCAGTTTTTGTCGTAACCCTCTGTAGTTTCTTTCACATGCTATGTGGGTGAAATGATGATACCATGCCAACTTGGAACCTTTTCAGAGTTCATTTCAAATGCTTTTCAATTTCATGGTCTTATAGCTCACAATAATCAGTAAATGCATGAAAAATAACAAATGAAGTCAGAAAAGTTTGTAAATTGATGATGTGGCTTTGAATGGTGCATTTTGAACACAGACAAACTATGGAGTTAAAATAAGTTTAAAAAAATGAAATCCCTTTGTAACAGACAAGTTTCCGTATGGAACCCTGATACTTCGAAGGAGATTGTCTGTTTTGTACATGAAGTGCATCCAGTTTTTGCCGTAACCCTCTGTACTTTCTTGCACATGCTATGTGGGTGAAATGATGTTACCGTGCCAACTTCGAACCTTTTCAGAGTTCATTTCAAATGCTTTTCAATTTCATGGTCTTATAGCTCTAAATAATCAGTAAATGCATGAAAAAATAACAAATGAAGTCGGAAAGGGTTGTAAATTGATGATGTGGCTTTGAATGGTGCGTTTTGAACACAAAAAAACTATGGAGTTCAAATAAGTTCAAAAAAATGAAATCCCTTTGTAAGAGACGAGTTTCCGTACGAAACCCTGATACTTCGAAGGAGATTGTCTGTTTTGTACACGAAGTGCATCCAGTTTTTGCCGTAACCCTCTGTAGTTTCTTGCACATGCTATGTGGGTGAAATGACGATACCATGCCAACTTGGAACCTTTTCACAGCTCATTTCAAATGCTTTTCAATTTCATGGTCTTATTGCTCTAAATAATCAGTAAATGCATGAAAAATAAGAAACGAAGTCAGAAAGGGTTGTAAATTGATGATGTGGCTTTGAATGGTGCATTTTGAACACAGAAAAACTATGGAGTTCAAATAAGTTCAAAAAATGAAATCCCTTAGTAACAGACGAGTTTCCGTATGGAACCCTGATACTTCGAAAGAGATTGTCTATGTTGTACACGAAGTGCACCCAGTTTTTGCCGCAAACCTCTGTACTTTCTTGCATGTGCTATGTGAGTGAAATGATGATACCATGCCAACTTGGAACCTTTTCAGAGTTCATTTCAAATGCTTTTCAATTTCATGGTCTTATAGCTCTAAATAATCAGTAAATGCATGAAAATAACAAATGAAGACAGAAAGGGTTGTAAATTGAGGATGTGGCTTTGCATGGTGCATTTTGAACACAGAAAAACTATGGAGTTCAAATAAGTTCAAATAAATGAAATCCCTTTGTAATAGATGAGTTTTCGTATGAAACCCTGAGACTTCGAAAGAGTTTGTCTGTTTTGTACATGAAGTGCACCCAGTTTTTGCCGTAACCCTCTGTACTTTCTTGCAGATGCTATGTGGTTGAAATGATGATACCATGCCAACGTGGAACCTTTTCAGAGTTCATTTCAAATGCTTTCCAATTTCATGGTCTTATAGCTCAAAATAATCAGTAAATGCATGAAAAATAACAAATAAAGTCAGAAAGGGTTGTAAATTTATGATGTGGCTTTGAATGGTGCATTTTGAAACAGGAAAACTATGGAGTTCAAATAAGTTCAAAAAAATGAAATCCCTTTGTAACAGACGAGTTTCCGTGTGAAACCCTGATACTTCGAAGGAGATTGTCTGTTTTGTACATGAAGTGCATCCAGTTTTTGTCGTAACCCTCTGTAGTTTCTTGCACATGCTATGTGGGTGAAATGATGATACCATGCCAACTTGGAACCTTTTCAGAGTTCATTTCAAATGCTTTTCAATTTCATGGTCTTATAGCTCAAAATAATCAGTAAATGCATGAAAAATTACAAATGAAGTCAGAACGGGTTGTAAATTGATGATGTCGCTTTGAATGGTGCATTTTGAACACAGAAAAACTATGGAGTTCAAATAAGTTCAAAAAATGAAATCCGTTTGTAACAGACGAGTTTCCGTATGAAACCCTGATACTTCGAAGGAGATTGTCTGTTTTGTACACGAAGTGCATCCAGTTTTTGCCGTAACCTGCTGTACTTTCTTGCACATACTATGTGGGTGAAATGATAATACCATACCAACTTGGAACCTTTTCAGAGCTCATTTCGAATGCTTTTCAATTTCATGGTCTTATTGCTCTAAATAATCAGTAAATGCATGAAAATAACAAATGAAGTCAGAAAGGGTTGTAAATTGAGGATGTGGCTTTGAGTGGTGCATTTTGAACACAGAAAAACAATGGAGTTCAAATAAGTTCGAAAAAAATGAAATCCCTTTATAATAGACGAGTTTCCGTATGAAACCCTGATACTTCGAAAGAATTTGTCTGTTTTGTACATGAAGTGCAACCAGTTTTTGCCGTAACCCTCTGTACTTTCTTGCAGATGCTATGTGGTTGAAATGATGATACCATGCCAACTTGGAACCTTTTCAGAGTTCATTTCAAATGCTTTTCAATTTCATGGTCTTATAGCTCAAAATAATCAGTAAATGCATGAAAAACAAGAAATAATGTCAGAAAGGGTTGTAAATTGATGATGTGGCTTTGAATGGTGCATTTTGAACACAGTAAAACTATGGAGTTCAAATAAGTTCAAAAAATGAAATCCCTTTGTAACAGACGAGTTTCCGTGTGAAACCCGGATACTTCGAAGGAGATTGTCTGTTTTGTACATGAAGTGCACCCAGTTTTTGCCGTAACCCTCTGTAGTTTCTTGCACATGCTATGTGGGTGAAATGATGATACCATGCCAACTTGGAACCTTTTCAGAGTTCATTTCAAATGCTTTTCAATTTCATGGTCTTATAGCTCAAAATAATCAGTAAATGCATGAAAATTAACGAATAAAGTCAGAAAGGGTTGTAAATTGATGATGTGGCTTTGAATGGTGCATTTTGAACACAGACAAACTATGGAGTTCAAATAAGTTCAAAAAAATGAAATCCCTTTGTAACAGACAAGTTTCCGTATCAAACCCTGATACTTCGAAGGAGATTGTCTGTTTTGTACATGAAGTTCATCCAGTTTTTGCCGTAACCCTCTGTACTTTCTTGCACATGCTATGTGGGTGAAATAATGTTACCGTGCCAACTTCGAACCTTTTCAGACTTCATTTCAAATGCTTTTCAATTTCATGGTCTTATAGCTCTAAGTAATCAGTAAATGCATGAAAAAATAACAAATGAAGTCGGAAAGGGTTGTAAATTGATGATGTGGCTTTGAATGGTTCGTTTTGAACACAAAAAAACTATGGAGTTCAAATAAGTTCAAAAAAATGAAATCCCTTTGTAACAGACGAGTTTCCGTATGAAACCCTGATACTTCGAAGGAGATTGTGTGTTTTGTACACGAAGTGCATCCAGTTTTTGCCGTAACCCGCTGTACTTTCTTGCACATGCTATGTGGGTGAAATGATGATACCATGCCAACTTGGAACCTTTTCAGAGCTCATTTCAAATGCTTTTCAATTTCATGGTCTTATTGCTCTAAATAATCAGTAAATGCATGAAAAATAAGAAACGAAGTCAGAAAGTGTTGTAAATTGATGATGTGGCTTTGAATGGTGCATTTTGAACACAGAAAAACTATGGAGTTCAAATAAGTTCAAAAAATGAAATCCCTTTGTAACAGACGAGTTTCCGTATGAAACCCTAGTACTTCGAAAGAGATTGTCTATGTTGTACACGAAGTGCACCAAGTTTTTGCCGCAAACCTCTGTACTTTCTTGCATGTGCTATGTGAGTGAAATGATGATACCATGCCAACTTGGAACCTTTTCAGAGTTCATTTCAAATGCTTTTCAATTTCATGGTCTTATAGCTCTAAATAATCAGTAAATGCATGAAAATAACAAATGAAGACAGAAAGGGTTGTAAATTGAGGATGTGGCTTTGCATGGTGCATTTTGAACGCAGAAAAACTATGGAGTTCAAATAAGTTCAAAAAAATGAAATCCCTTTGTAACAGATGAGTTTCCGTATGAAACCCTGAGACTTCGAAAGAGTTTGTCTGTTTTGTACATGAAGTGCACCCAGTTTTTCCGTAACCCTCTGTACTTTCTTGCAGATGCTATGTGGTTGAAATGATGATACCATGCCAACTTGGAACCTTTTCAGAGTTCATTTCAAATGCTTTCCAATTTCATGGTCTTATAGCTCAAAATAATCAGTAAATACATGAAAAATAACAAATAAAGTCAGAAAGGGTTGTAAATTTATGATGTGGCTTTGAATGGTGCATTTTGAACACAGAAAAACTATGGAGTTCAAATAAGTTCAAAAAAATGAAATCCCTTTGTAACAGACGAGTTTCCGTGTGAAACCCTGATACTTCGAAGGAGATTGTCTGTTTTGTACATGAAGTGCATCCAGTTTTTGTCGTAACCCTCTGTAGTTTCTTGCACATGCTATGTGGGTGAAATGATGATACCATGCCAACTTGGAACCTTTTCAGAGTTCATTTCAAATGCTTTTCCATTTCATGGTCTTATAGCTCAAAATAATCAGTAAATGCATGAAAAATAACAAATGAAGTCAGAATGGGTTGTAAATTGATGATGTCGCTTTGAATGGTGCATTTTGAACACAGAAAAACTATGGAGTTCAAATAAGTTCAAAAAATGAAATCCGTTTGTAACAGACGAGTTTCCGTATGAAACCCTGATACTTCGAAAGAGATTGTCTGTTCTGTACACGAAGTGCATCCAGTTTTTGCCGTAACCTACTGTACTTTCATGCACATGCTATTTGGGTGAAATGATAATACCATACCAACTTGGAACCTTTTCAGAGCTCATTTCGAATGCTTTTCAATTTCATGGTCTTATTGCTCTAAATAATCAGTAAATGCATGAAAATAACAAATGAAGTCAGAAAGGGTTGTAAATTGAGGATGTGGCTTTGCATGGTGCATTTTTTGAACGCAGAAAAACTATGGAGTTCAAATAAGTTCAAAAAAATGAAATCCCTTTGTAACAGATGAGTTTCCGTATGAAACCCTGAGACTTCGAAAGAGTTTGTCTGTTTTGTACATGAAGTGCACCCAGTTTTTGCCGTAACCCTCTGTACTTTCTTGCAGATGCTATGTGGTTGAAATGATGATACCATGCCAACTTGGAACCTTTTCAGAGTTCATTTCAAATGCTTTCCAATTTCATGGTCTTATAGCTCAAAATAATCAGTAAATGCATGAAAAATAACAAATAAAGTCAGAAAGGGTTGTAAATTTATGATGTGGCTTTGAATGGTGCATTTTGAACACAGAAAAACTATGGAGTTCAAATAAGTTCAAAAAAATGAAATCCCTTTGTAACAGACGAGTTTCCGTGTGAAACCCTGATACTTCGAAGGAGATTGTCTGTTTTGTACATGAAGTGCATCCAGTTTTTGTCGTAACCCTCTGTAGTTTCTTGCACATGCTATGTGGGTGAAATGATGATACCATGCCAACTTGGGACCTTTTCAGAGTTCATTTCAAATGCTTTTCAATTTGATGGTCTTATAGCTCAAAATAATCAGTAAATGCATGAAAAATAACAAATGAAGTCAGAATGGGTTGTAAATTGATGATGTCGCTTTGAATGGTGCATTTTGAACACAGAAAAACTATGGAGTTCAAATAAGTTCAAAAAATGAAATCCGTTTGTAACAGACGAGTTTCCGTATGAAACCCTGATACTTCGAAGGAGATTGTCTATTTTGTACACGAAGTGCATCCAGTTTTTGCCGTAACCTACTGTACTTTCATGCACATGCTATTTGGGTGAAATGATAATACCATACCAACTTGGAACCTTTTCAGAGCTCATTTCGAATGCTTTTCAATTTCATGGTCTTATTGCTCTAAATAATCAGTAAATGCATGAAAATAACAAATGAAGTCAGAAAGGGTTGTAAAATGAGGATGTGGCTTTGAGTGGTGCATTTTGAACAAAGAAAAACAATGGAGTTCAAATAAGTTCGAAAAAAATGAAATCCCTTTGTAATAGACGAGTTTCCGTATGAAACCCTGATACTTCGAAAGAGTTTGTCTGTTTTGTACATGAAGTGCACCCAGTTTTTGCCGTAACCCTCTGTACTTTTTTGCAGATGCTATGTGGTTGAAATGATGATACCATGCCAACTTGGAACCTTTTCAGAGTTCATTTCAAATGCTTTCCAATTTCATGGTCTTATAGCTCAAAATAATCAGTAAATGCATGAAAAATAACAAATAATGTCAGAAAGGGTTGTAAATTGATGATGTGGCTTTGAATGGTGCATTTTGAACACAGAAAA
>NC_041393.1:681268232-681269315 GCF_002162155.2 Triticum dicoccoides | reverse complement strand
TGCATCCAGTTTTTGCCGTAACCCTCTGTAGTTTCTTGCACATGCTATGTGGGTGAAATGATGATACCATGCCAACTTGGAACCTTTTCAGAGTTCATTTCAAATGCTTTTCAATTTCATGGTCTTATAGCTCAAAATAATCAGTAAATGCATGAAAAATAACAAATGAAGTCAGAACGGGTTGTAAATTGATGATGTCGCTTTGAATGGTGCATTTTGAACACAGAAAAACTATGGAGTTCAAATAAGTTCAAAAAATGAAATCCGTTTGTAACAGACGAGTTTCCGTATGAAACCCTGATACTTCGAAGGAGATTGTCTGTTTTGTACACGAAGTGCATCCAGTTTTTGCCGTAACCTGCTGTACTTTCTTGCACATGCTATGTGGGTGAAATGATAATACCATACCAACTTGGAACCTTTTCAGAGCTCATTTCGAATGCTTTTCAATTTCATGGTCTTATTGCTCTAAATAATCAGTAAATGCATGAAAATAACAAATGAAGTCAGAAAGGGTTGTAAATTGAGGATGTGGCTTTGAGTGGTGCATTTTGAACACAGAAAAACAATGGAGTTCAAATAAGTTCGAAAAAAATGAAATCCCTTTGTAATAGACGAGTTTCCGTATGAAACCCTGATACTTCGAAAGAATTTGTCTGTTTTGTACATGAAGTGCACCCAGTTTTTGCCGTAACCCTCTGTACTTTCTTGCAGATGCTATGTGGTTGAAATGATGATACCATGCCAACTTGGAACCTTTTCAGAGTTCATTTCAAATGCTTTTCAATTTCATGGTCTTATAGCTCAAAATAATCAGTAAATGCATGAAAAACAACAAATAATGTCAGAAAGGGTTGTAAATTGATGATGTGGCTTTGAATGGTGCATTTTGAACACAGAAAAACTATGGAGTTCAAATAAGTTCAAAAAATGAAATCCCTTTGTAACAGACGAGTTTCCGTGTGAAACCCGGATACTTCGAAGGAGATTGTCTGTTTTGTACATGAAGTGCACCCAGTTTTTGCCGTAACCCTCTGTAGTTTCTTGCACATGCTATGTGGGTGAAATGATGATACCATGCCA
>NC_041393.1:681265327-681268046 GCF_002162155.2 Triticum dicoccoides | reverse complement strand
AGTTTCCGTATGAAACCCTGATACTTCGAAGGAGATTGTCTGTTTTGTACACGAAGTGCATCCAGTTTTTGCCATAACCCGTTGTACTTTCTTGCACATGCTATGTGGGTGAAATGATGATACCATGCCAACTTCGAACCTTTTCAGAGCTCATTTCAAATGCTTTTCAATTTCATGGTCTTATTGCTCTAAATAATCAGTAAATGCATGAAAAATAAGAAACGAAGTCAGAAAGGGTTGTAAATTGATGATGTGGCTTTGAATGGTGCATTTTGAACACAGAAAAACTATGGAGTTCAAATAAGTTCAAAAAATGAAATCCCTTTGTAACAGACGAGTTTCCGTATGAAACCCTAGTACTTCGAAAGAGATTGTCTATGTTGTACACGAAGTGCACCAAGTTTTTGCCGCAAACCTCTGTACTTTCTTGCACGTGCTATGTGAGTGAAATGATGATACCATGCCAACTTGGAACCTTTTCAGAGTTCATTTCAAATGTTTTTCAATTTCATGGTCTTATAGCTCTAAATAATCAGTATATGCATGAAAATAACAAATGAAGACAGAAAGGGTTGTAAATTGAGGATGTGGCTTTGCATGGTGCATTTTGAACACAGAAAAACTATGGAGTTCAAATAAGTTCAAAAAAATGAAATCCCTTTGTAACAGATGAGTTTCCGTATGAAACCCTGAGACTTCGAAAGAGTTTGTCTGTTTTGTACATGAAGTGCACCCAGTTTTTGCCGTAACCCTCTGTACTTTCTTGCAGATGCTATGTGGTTGAAATGATGATACCATGCCAACTTGGAACCTTTTCAGAGTTCATTTCAAATGCTTTCCAATTTCATGGTCTTATAGCTCAAAATAATCAGTAAATGCATTAAAAATAAAAAATAAAGTCAGAAAGGGTTGTAAATTTATGATGTGGCTTTGAATGGTGCATTTTGAACACAGAAAAACTATGGAGTTCAAATAAGTTCAAAAAAATGAAATCCCTTTGTAACAGACGAGTTTCCGTGTGAAACCCTGATACTTCGAAGGAGATTGTCTGTTTTGTACATGAAGTGCATCCAGTTTTTGTCGTAACCCTCTGTAGTTTCTTGCACATGCTATGTGGGTGAAATGATGATACCATGCCAACTTGGAACCTTTTCAGAGTTCATTTCAAATGCTTGTCAATTTCATGGTCTTATAGCTCAAAATAATCAGTAAATGCATGAAAAATAACAAATGAAGTCAGAATGGGTTGTAAATTGATGATGTCGCTTTGAATGGTGCATTTTGAACACCGAAAAACTATGGAGTTCAAATAAGTTCAAAAAATGAAATCCGTTTGTAACAGACGAGTTTCCGTATGAAACCCTGATACTTCGAAGGAGATTGTCTGTTTTGTACACGAAGTGCATCCAGTTTTTGCCGTAACCTACTGTACTTTCTTGCACATGCTATTTGGGTGAAATGATAATACCATACCAACTTGGAACCTTTTCAGAGCTCATTTCGAATGCTTTTCAATTTCATGGTCTTATTGCTCTAAATAATCAGTAAATGCATGAAAATAACAAATGAAGTCAGAAAGGGTTGTAAATTGAGGATGTGGCTTTGAGTGGTGCATTTTGAACACAGAAAAACAATGGAGTTCAAATAAGTTCGAAAAAAATGAAATCCCTTTGTAATAGACGAGTTTCCGTATGAAACCCTGATACTTCGAAAGAGTTTGTCTGTTTTGTACATGAAGTGCACCCAGTTTTTGCCGTAACCCTCTGTACTTTCTTGGAGATGCTATGTGGTTGAAATGATGATACCATGCCAACTTGGAACCTTTTCAGAGTTCATTTCAAATGCTTTCCAATTTCATGGTCTTATAGCTCAAAATAATCAGTAAATGCATGAAAAATAACAAATAATGTCAGAAAGGGTTGTAAATTGATGATGTGGCTTTGAATGGTGCATTTTGAACACAGAAAAACTATGGAGTTCAAATAAGTTCAAAAAAATGAAATCCCTTTGTAACAGACGAGTTTCCGTGTGAAACCCGGATACTTCGAAGGAGATTGTCTGTTTTGTACATGAAGTGCATCCAGTTTTTGTCGTAACCCTCTGTAGTTTCTTGCACATGCTATGTGGGTGAAATGATGATACCATGCCAACTTGGAACCTTTTCAGAGTTCATTTCAAATGCTTTTCAATTTCATGGTCTTATAGCTCAAAATAATCAGTAAATGCATGAAAAAGAACAAATAAAGTCAGAAATGGTTGTAAATTGATGATGTGGCTTTGAATGGTGCATTTTGAACACAGACAAACTATGGAGTTCAAATAAGTTCAAAAAAATGAAATCCCTTTGTAACAGACAAGTTTCCATATGAAACCCTGATACTTCGAAGGAGATTGTCTGTTTTGTACATGAAGTTCATCCAGTTTTTGCCGTAACCCTCTGTACTTTATTGCACATGCTATGTGGGTGAAATGATGTTACCGTGCCAACTTCAAACCTTTTCAGAGTTCATTTCAAATGCTTTTCAATTTCATGGTCTTATAGCTCTAAATAATCAGTAAATGCATGAAAAAATAACAAATGAAGTCGGAAAGGGTTGTAAATTGATGATGTGGCTTTGAATGGTGCATTTTGAACACAAAAAAACTATGGAGGTCAAATAAGTTCAAAAAAATGAAATCCCTTTGTAACAGACGAGTTTCCGTATGAAACCTTGATACT
>NC_041393.1:681264112-681265317 GCF_002162155.2 Triticum dicoccoides | reverse complement strand
TAGCTCAAAATAATCAATAAATGCATGAAAAATAACAAATAAAGTCAGAAAGGGTTTTAAATTGATGATGTGGCTTTGAATGGTGCATTTTGAACACGGAAAAACTATGGAGTTCAAATAAGTTCAAAAATATGAAATCCCTTTGTAACAGACGAGTTTCCGTGTGAAACCCTGATACTTCGAAGGAGATTGTCTGTTTTGTACATGAAGTGCATCCAGTTTTTGCCGTAACCCTCTATACTTTCTTGCACATGCTATGTGGGTAAAATGATGATACCATGCCAACTTGGAACCTTTTCGGAGTTCATTTCAAATGCTTTTCAATTTCATGGTCTTATAGCTGAAAATAATCAGTAAATGCATGAAAAAATAACAAATGAAGTCAGAAAGGGTTGTAAATTGATGATGTCGCTTTGAACGGTGCATTTTGAACACAGAAAAACTATGGAGTTCAAATAAGTTCAAAAAATGAAATCCCTTTGTAACAGATGAGTTTCCGAATGAAACCCTGATACTTCGAAAGAGTTTGTCTGTTTTGTACATGAAGTGCACCCATTTTTTGCTTTAACCCTCTGTACTTTCTTCCAGATGCTATGTGGGTGAAATGATGATACCATGCCAACTTGGAACCTTTTTAGAGTTCATTTCAAATGCTTTTCAATTTCATGGTCTTATAGCTCAAAATAATCAGTAAATGCATGAAAAATAACAAATAAAGTCAGAAAGGGTTGTAAATTGATGATGTGGCTTTGGATGGTGCATTTTGAACACCGAAAAACTATGGAGTCCAAATAAGTTCAAAAAAATGAAATCCCTTTGTCACAGACAAGTTTCCGTATGAAACCTGATACTTCAAAAGAGATTGTCTATTTTGTACATGAAGTGCACCCAGTTTTTGCCGCAAACCTCTGTACTTTCTTGCACGTGCTATGTGCGTGAACTGATGATACCATGCCAACTTGGAACCTTTTCAGAGTTCATTTCAAATGCTTTTCAATTTCATGGTCTTATAGCTCAAAATAATCAGTAAATGCATGAAAAATAACAAATAAAGTCAGAAAGGGTTGTAAATTGATGATGTGGCTTTGGATGGTGCATTTTGAACACAGAAAAACTATGGAGTCCAAATAAGTTCAAAAAAATGAAATCCCTTTGTAACAGACAAGTTTCCGTATGAAACCCTGATACTTCAAAAGAGATTGTCT
>NC_041393.1:681261464-681263457 GCF_002162155.2 Triticum dicoccoides | reverse complement strand
TTCAAAAAATGAAATCCCTTTGTAACAGATGAGTTTCCGAATGAAACCCTGATACTTCGAAAGAGTTTGTCTGTTTTGTACATGAAGTGCACCCAGTTTTTGCTTTAACCCTCTGTACTTTCTTGCACATGCTATGAGGGTGAAATGATGATACCATGCCAACTTGGAACCTTTTCAGAGTTCATTTCAAATGCTTTTCAATTTCATGGTCTTATAGCTCAAAATAATCAGTAAATGCATGAAAAATAACAAATAAAGTCAGAAAGGGTTGTAAATTGATGATGTGGCTTTGGATGGTGCATTTTGAACACAGAAAAACTATGGAGTCCAAATAAGTTCAAAAAAATGAAATCCCTTTGTAACAGACAAGTTTCCGTATGAAACCCTGATACTTCAAAAGAGATTGTCTATTTTGTACACGAAGTGCACCCAGTTTTTGCCGCAAACCTCTGTACTTTCTTGCACGTGCTATGTGCGTGAAATGATGATACCATGCCAACTTGGAACCTTTTCAGAGTTCATTTCAAATGCTTTTCAATTTCATGGTCTTATAGCTCTAAATAATCAGTAAATGCATGAAAATAACAAATGAAGTCAGAAAGGGTTGTAAATTTAGGATGTGGCTTTCAATGGTGCATTTTGAACACAGAAAAACTATGGAGTTCAAATAAGTTCAAAAAAATGAAATCCCTTTGTAACAAACGAGTTTCCGTATGAAACCCTAATACTTCGAAAGAGTTTGTCTGTTTCGTACATTAAGTGCACCCAGTTTTTGCCGTAACCCTCTATACTTTCTTGCAGATGCTATGTGGTTGAAATGATGATACCATGCCAACTTGCAACCTTTTCAAAGTTCATTTCAAATACTTTTCAATTTCATGGTCTTATAGCTCAAAATAATCAATAAATGCATGAAAAATAACAAATAAAGTCAGAAAGGGTTGTAAATTGATGATGTGGCCTTGAATGGTGCAGTTTGAACACGGAAAAACTATGGAGTTCAAATAAGTTCAAAAATATGAAATCCCTTTGTAACAGACGAGTTTCCGTGTGAAACCCTGATACTTCGAAGGAGATTGTCTGTTTTGTACATGAAGTGCATCCAGTTTTTGCCGTAACCCTCTGTACTTTCTTGCACATGCTATGTGGGTGAAATGATGATACCATGCCAACTTGGAACCTTTTCGGAGTTCATTTCAAATGTTTTTCAATTTCATGGTCTTATAGCTCAAAATAATCAGTAAATGCATGAAAAATAACAAATAAAGTTAGAAAGGGTTGTAAATTGATGATGTGGCTTTGAATGGTGCATTTTGAACACAGAAAAACTATGGAGTTCAAATAAGTTCAAAAAAATGAAATCCCTTAGTAACAGACGAGTTTCCGTATGAAACCCTGATACTTCAAAAGAGATTGTCTATTTTGTACACAAAGTGCACCCAGTTTTTGCCGCAAACCTCTGTACTTTCTTGCACGTGCTATGTGCGTGAAATGATGATACCATGCCAACTTGGAACGTTTTCAGAGTTCATTTCAAATGCTTTTCAATTTCATGGTCTTATAGCTCTAAATAATCAGTAAATGCATGAAAATAACAAATGAAGTCAGAAAGGGTTGTAAATTGATGATGTGGCTTTGAATGGTGCATTTTGAACACAGAAAAACTATGGAGTTCAAATAAGTTCAAAAAAATGAAATCCCATTGTAACAGACGAGTTTCCGTATGAAACCCTGATACTTCGAAAGAGTTTGTCTGTTTTGTACATGAAGTGCACCCAGTTTTTGCCGTAACCCTCTGTACTTTCTTGCAGATGCTATGTGGTTGAAATGATGATACCATGCCAACTTGGAACCTTTCCAGAGTTCATTACAAAAGCTTTTCAATTTCATGGTCTTATAGCTCAAAATAATCCGTAAATGCATGAAAAATAACAAATAAAGTCAGAAAGGGTTGTAAATTGATGAGGTGGCTTTGAATGGTACAGTTTGAACA
>NC_041393.1:681237847-681259875 GCF_002162155.2 Triticum dicoccoides | reverse complement strand
AATAAGTTCAAAAAATGAAATCCCTTTGTAACAGATGAGTTTCCGAATGAAACCCTGATACTTCGAAAGAGTTTGTCTGTTTTGTACATGAAGTGCACCCAGTTTTTGCTTTAACCCTTTGTACTTTCTTGCAGATGCTATGTGGGTGAAATGATGATACCATGCCAACTTGGAACCTTTTCAGAGTTCATTTCAAATGCTTTTCAATTTCATGGTCTTATAGCTCAAAATAATCAGTAAATGCATGAAAAATAACAAATAAAGTCAGAAAGGGTTGTAAATTGATGATGTGGCTTTGGATGGTGCATTTTGAACACAGAAAAACTATGGAGTCCAAATAAGTTCAAAAAAATGAAATCCCTTTGTAACAGACAAGTTTCCGTATGAAACCCTGATACTTCAAAAGAGATTGTCTCTTTTGTACATGAAGTGCACCCAGTTTTTGCCGCAAACCTCTGTACTTTCTTGCACGTGCTATGTGCGTGAAATGATGATACCATGCCAACTTGGAACCTTTTCAGAGTTCATTTCAAATGCTTTTCAATTTCATGGTCTTATAGCTCTAAATAATCAGTAAATGCATGAAAATAAGAAATGAAGTCAGAAAGGGTTGTAAATTTAGGATGTGGCTTTCAATGGTGCATTTTGAACACAGAAAAACTATGGAGTTCAAATAAGTTCAAAAAAATGAAATCCCTTTGTAACAAACGAGTTTTCGTATGAAACCCTGATACTTCGAAAGAGTTTGCCTGTTTCGTACATTAAGTGCACCCAGTTTTTGCCGTAACCCTCTATACTTTCTTGCAGATGCTATGTGGTTGAAATGATGATACCATGCCAACTTGCAACCTTTTCAAAGTTCATTTCAAATACTTTTCAATTTCATGGTCTTATAGCTCAAAACAATCAATAAATGCATGAAAAATAACAAATAAAGTCAGAAAGGGTTGTAAATTGATGATGTGGCTTTGAATGGTGCAGTTTGAACACGGAAAAACTATGGAGTTCAAATAAGTTCAAAAATATGAAATCCCTTTGTAACAGACGAGTTTCCGTGTGAAACCCTGATACTTCGAAGGAGATTGTCTTTTTTGTACATGAAGTGCATCCAGTTTTTGCTGTAACCCTCTGTACTTTCTTGCACATGCTATGTGGGTGAAATGATGATACCATGCCAACTTGGAACCTTTTTAGAGTTCATTTCAAATGCTTTTCAATTTCATGGTCTTATAGCTCAAAATAATCAGTAAATGCATGAAAAATAACAAATAAAGTCAGAAAGGGTTGTAAATTGATGATGTGGCTTTGGATGGTGCATTTTGAACACAGAAAAACTATGGAGTCCAAATAAGTTCAAAAAAATGAAATCCCTTTGTAACAGACAAGTTTCCGTATGAAACCCTGATACTTCAAAAGAGATTGTCTATTTTGTACACGAAGTGCACCCAGTTTTTGCCGCAAACCTCTGTACTTTCTTGCACGTGCTATGTGCGTGAAATGATGATACCATGCCAACTTGGAACCTTTTCAGAGTTCATTTCAAATGCTTTTCAATTTCATGGTCTTATAGCTCTAAATAATCAGTAAATGCATGAAAATAACAAATGAAGTCAGAAAGGGTTGTAAATTTAGGATGTGGCTTTCAAATAAGTTCAAAAAAATGAAATCCCTTTGTAACAAACGAGTTTCCGTATGAAACCCTGATACTTCGAAACAGTTTGTCTGTTTCGTACATTAAGTGCACCTAGTTTTTGCCGTAACCCTCTATACTTTCTTGCAGATGCTATGTGGTTGAAATGATGATACCATGCCAACTTGCAACCTTTTAAAAGTTCATTTCAAATACTTTTCAATTTCATGGTCTTATAGCTCAAAATAATCAATAAATGCATGAAAAATAACAAATAAAGTCAGAAAGGGTTGAAAATTGATGATGTGGCTTTGAATGGTGCAGTTTGAACACGGAAAAACTATGGAGTTCAAATAAGTTCAAAAATATGAAATCCCTTTGTAACAGACGAGTTTCCGTGTGAAACCCTGATACTTCGAAGGAGATTGTCTGTTTTGTACATGAAGTGCATCCGGTTTTTGCCGCAAACCTCTGTACTTTCTTGCACATGCTATGTGGGTGAAATGATGATACCATGCCAACTTGGAACCTTTTCGGAGTTCATTTCAAATGCTTTTCAATTTCATAGTCTTATAGCTCAAAATAATCAGTAAATGCATGAAAAATAACAAATAAAGTTAGAAAGGGTTGTAAATTGATGATGTGGCTTTGAATGGTGCATTTTGAACACAGAAAAACTATGGAGTTCAAATAAGTTCAAAAAAATGAAATCCCTTAGTAACAGACGAGTTTCCGTATGAAACCCTGATACTTCAAAAGAGATTGTCTATTTTGTACACGAAGTGCACCCAGTTTTTGCCGCAAACCTCTGTACTTTCTTGCACGTGCTATGTGCGTGAAATGATGATACCATGCCAACTTGGAACCTTTTTAGAGTTCATTTCAAATGCTTTTCAATTTCATGGTCTTATAGCTGTAAATAATCAGTAAATGCATGAAAATAACAAATGAAGTCAGAAAGGGTTGTAAATTGATGATGTGGCTTTGAATGGTGCATTTTGAACACAGAAAAACTATGGAATTCAAATAAGTTCAAAAAAATGAAATCCCTTTGTAACAGACGAGTTTCCGTATGAAACCCTGATACTTCGAAAGAGTTTGTCTGTTTTGTACATGAAGTGCACCCAGTTTTTGCCGTAACCCTCTGTACTTTCTTGCAGATGCTATGTGGTTGAAATGATGATACCATGCCAACTTGGAACCTTTTCAGAGTTCATCTCAAATGCTTTTCAATTTCATGGTCTTATAGCTCAAAATAATCCGTAAATGCATGAAAAGTAACAAATAAAGTCAGAAAGGGTTGTAAATTGATGAGGTGGCTTTGAATGGTGCAGTTTGAACACAGAAAAACTATGGAGTTCAAATAAGTTCAAAAAAATGAAATCCCTTTGTAACAGACGAGTTTCCGTGTGAAACCCTGATACTTCGAAGGAGATTGTCTGTTTTGTACATCAAGTGCATCCAGTTTTTGCCGTAACCCTCTGTACTTCCTTACACATGCTATGTGGGTGAAATGATGATACCATGCCAACTTGGAACCTTTTCGGAGTTCATTTCAAATGCTTTTCAATTTCATGGTCTTATAGCTCAAAATAATCAGTAAATGCATGAAAAAATAACAAATGAAGTCAGAAATGGTTGTAAATTGATGATGTCGCTTTGAACGGTGCATTTTGAACACAGAAAAACTATGGAGTTCAAATAAGTTCAAAAAATGAAATCCCTTTGTAACAGATGAGTTCCCGAATGAAACCCTGATACTTCGAAAGAGTTTGTCTGTTTTGTACATGAAGTGCACCCATTTTTTGCTTTAACCCTCTGTACTTTCTTGCACGTGCTATGTGCGTGAAATGATGATACCATGCCAACTTGGAACCTTTTCAGAGTTCATTTCAAATGCTTTTCAATTTCATGGTCTTATAGCTCTAAATAATCAGTAAATGCATGAAAAATAACAAATAAAGTCAGAAAGGGTTGTAAATTTAGGATGTGGCTTTCAATGGTGCATTTTGAACACAGAAAAACTATGGAGTCCAAATAAGTTCAAAAAAATGAAATCCCTTTGTAACAAACGAGTTTCCGTATGAAACCCTGATACTTCGAAAGAGTTTATCTGTTTCATACATGAAGTGCACCCAGTTTTTGCCGTAACCCTCTATACTTTCTTGCAGATGCTATGTGGTTGAAATGATGATACCATGCCAACTTGCAACCTTTTCAAAGTTCATTTCAAATACTTTTCAATTTCATGGTCTTATAGCTCAAAATAATCAATAAATGCATGAAAAATAACAAATAAAGTCAGAAAGGGTTGTAAATTGATGATGTGGCTTTGAATGGTGCAGTTTGAACACGGAAAAACTATGGAGTTCAAATAAGTTCAAAAATATGAAATCCCTTTGTAACAGACGAGTTTCCGTGTGAAACCCTGATACTTCGAAGGAGATTGTCTGTTTTGTACATGAAGTGCATCCAGTTTTTGCCGTAACCCTCTGTACTTTCTTGCACATGCTACGTGGGTGAAATGATGATACCATGAAAACTTGGAACCTTTTCAGAGTTCATTTCAAATGCTTTTCAATTTCATGGTCTTATAGCTCTAAATAATCAGTAAATGCATGAAAATAACAAGTGAAGTCAGAAAGGGTTGTAAATTGATGATGTGGCTTTGAATGGTTCATTTTGAACACAGAAAAACTATGGAGTTCAAATAAGTTCAAAAAATGAAATCCCTTTGTAACAGACGAGTTTCTGTATGAAACCCTGATACTTCGAAAGAGATTGTCTATTTTGTACATGAAGTGCACCCAGTTTTTGCCGCAAGGCTCTGTACTTTCTTGCACATGCTATGTGGTTGAAATGATCATACCATGCCAACTTGGAACCTTTTCAGAGTTCATTTCAAATGCTTTTCAATTTCATGGTCTTATAGCTCAAAATAATCAGTAAATGCATGAAAAATAACAAATAAAGTCAGAAAGGGTTGTAAATTGATGATGTGGCTTTGAATGGTGCAGTTTGAACACAGAAAAACTATGGAGTTCAAATAAGTTCAAAAAAATGAAATCCCTTTGTAACAGACGAGTTTCCCTGTGAAACCCTGATACTTCGAAGGAGATTGTCTGTTTTGCACATGAAGTGCATCCAGTTTTTGCAGTAACCCTCTGTACTTTCTATCACATGCTATGTGGGTGAAATTATGATACCATGTCAACTTGGAACCTTTTCAGAGTTCATTTCAAAAGCTTTTCAATTTCATGGTCTTATAGCTCAAAATAATCAGTAAATGGATGAAAAATAACAAATGAAGTCAGAAAGGGTTGTAAATTGAGGATGTCGCTTTGAATGGTGCATTTTGAACACAGAAAAACTATGGAGTTCGAATAAGTTCAAAAAATGAAATCCCTTTGTAACAGACGAGTTTCCGTATGAAACCCTGATACTTCGAAGGAGATTGTCTGTTTTGTACACGAAGTGTATCTAGTTTTTGCCGTAACCCGCTGTACTTTCTTGCACATGCTATGTGGGTGAAATGATGATACCATACCAACTTGGAACCTTTTCAGAGTTCATTTCAAATGCTTTTCAATTTCATGGTCTTATTGCTCTAAATAATCTGTAACTGCATGAAAAATAAGAAATGAAGTCAGAAAGGGTTGTAAATTGATGATGTGGCTTTGAATGGTGCATTTTGAACACAGAAAAACTATGGAGTTCAAATAAGTTCAAAAAATGAAATCCCTTTGTAACAGACGAATTTCTGTATGAAACCCTGATACTTCGAAAGAGATTGTCTGTTTTGCACACGAAGTGCACCCAGTTTTTGCCGCAAGCATTTGTACTTTCTTGAACGTGCTGTGTGGGTGAAATGATCATACCATGCCAACTTGGAACCTTTTCAGAGTTCATTTCAAATACTTTTCAATTTCATGGCCTTATAGCTCTAAATAATCAGTAAATGCATGAAAATAACAAATGAAGTCAGAAAGGGTTGTAAATTTATGATGTGGCTTTGAATGGTGCAGTTTGAACACAGAAAAACTATGGAGTTCAAATAAGTTCAAAAAAATGAAATCCCTTTGTAACAGACGAGTTTCCGTGTGAAACCCTGATACTTCGAAGGAGATTGTCTGTTTTGTACATGAAGTGCATCCAGTTGTTGCCGTAACCCTCTGTACTTTCTTGCACATGCTATGTGGGTGAAATGATGATACCATGTCAACTTGGATCCTTTTCAGAGTTCATTTCAAATGCTTTTCAATTTCATGGTCTTATAGCTCAAAATAATCAGTAAATGCATGAAAAATAACAAATGAAGTCAGAAAGGGTTGTAAATTGATGATGTCGCTTTGAATGGTGCATTTTGAACACAGAAAAACAATGGAGTTCAAATAAGTTCAAAAAATAAAATCCCTTTGTAACAGACGAGTTTCCGTATGAAACCCTGATACATCGAAGGAGATTGTCTGTTTTGTACACGAAGTGCATCAAGTTTTTGCCGTAACCCGCTGTACTTTCTTGCACATGCTATGTGGGTGAAATGATGATACCATACCAACTTGGAACCTTTTCAGAGCTCATTTCAAATGCTTTTCAATTTCATGGTCTTATTGCTCTAAATAATATGTAAATGCATGAAAAATAAGAAATGAAGTCAGAAAGGGTTGTAAATTGATGATGTGGCTTTGAATGGTGCATTTTGATCACAGAAAAACTATGGAGTTCAAATAAGTTCAATAAATGAAATCCCTTTGTAACAGACGAATTTCCGTATGAAACCCTGATACTTCGAAAGAGATTGTCTGTTTTGTACACGAAGTGCACCCAGTTTTTGCCGCAAGCCTCTGTACTTTCTTGCACGTGCTATGTGAGTTAAATGATGATACCATGAAAACTTGAAACCTTTTCAGAGTTCATTTCAAATGCTTTTCAATTTCATGGTCTTATAGCTCTAAATAATCAGTAAATGCATGAAAATAACAAATGAAGTCAGAAATGGTTGTAAATTGATGATGTGGCTTTGAATGGTGCATTTTGAACACAGAAAAACTATGGAGTTCAAATAAGTTCAAAAAAATGAAATCCCTTTGTAACAGACGAGTTTCCGTATGAAACCCTGATACTTCGAAAGAGATTGTCTGTTTTGTACATGAAGTGCACCTAGTTTTTGCCGTAAGCCTCTGTACTTTCTTGCAGATGCTATGTGGGTGAAATGATGATACCATGCCAACTTGGAACCTTTTCAGTGTTCATTTCAAATGCTTTTCAATTTCATGGTCTTATAGCTCAAAATAATCAGTAAATGCATGGAAAATTACAAATAAAGTAAGAAAGGGTTGTAAATCAATGATGTGGCTTTGAATGGTGCATTTTGAACACAGAAAAACTATGGAGTTCAAATAAGTTCAAAAAAATGAAATCCCTTTGTAACAGACAAGTTTCCGTATGAAACCCTGATACTTCGAAGGAGATTGTCTGTTTTGTACATGAAGAGCATCCAGTTTTGGCCGTAACCCTGTGTACTTTCTTGCACGTGCTATGTGGGTGAAATGATGTTACCATGCCAACTTCGAACCTTTTCAGAGTTCATTTCAAATGCTTTTCAATTTCATGGTCTTATAGCTCTAAATAATCAGTAAATGCATGAAAAATAAAAAATGAAGTCAGAAAGGGATGTAAATTGATGATGTGGCTTTGAATGATGCGTTTTAAACACAAAAAAACTATGGAGTTCAAATAAGTTCAAAAAATGAAATCCCTTTGTAACAGACGAGTTTCCGTATGAAACCCTGATACTTCGAAGGAGATTGTCTGTATTGTACACGAAGTGCATCCAGTTTTTGCCGTAACCCTCTGTACTTTCTTGCACATGCTATGTGGGTGAAATGATGATACCATGCCAACCTGGAACCTTTTCAAAGTTCATTTCAAATGCTTTTCAATTTCATGGTCTTATAGCTCTAAATAATCAGTAAATGCATCAAAAATAACAAATGAAATCAGAAACAAAATAAAATAAATAGGTAATTTGAAAAAAAATAATATAAACTTTAATAAAATAGATAAGTAGAAACAAAATAAAATAAAAAAATAAACTTTAATAACATAAATAAAATTTATGAAACTAAAATTATGAAAGTATTTTCTGTTCAAAACATTATAAGCAACCTCTAGTATTATTGAAACTAAAATTATATAAAATTGATGCAACTAAAATTATCAAAGTATTTTTTGTTCAATATCATTAAAAGCAAAAATAATTTTCATAAAGAACTTTTTTTGTTAGAAACTTTAATAGCAAAAAGAATTATCATAAAATAAAATTAATAAGTAATTTTAAATGAAATAAAATAAAATAAATAAGTATTTTGTTGTGAGTAGAAACCAAAAAAAGAAAGAAAAAAAGAAAAAAAGAAAACAAAAAAACTGGGAAAAAAATAAAAAATTGCCACCAACTGGGCCACCACGGCCTGAATACGACTAGAAACTCATCCATGTGCCAGGATTAAGGCACGCAGAAGCCCCATAAGGCCCATCAGGCATAGGAGTAACAATTAGGCCTGTAAGCCTGGAATGGAGAGGAGCTCGAGAGGGGTGCGGCCGTGGCGCTTAAAAACCACTGCGTGCCCCTCTCAACTAGCGAGGTGGGACTAAACTTTGGCCGTGACGTGGGCAGCACAGGGGCCTTTGGTCCCGGTTGGTGGCACCAACCGGGACTAAAGGGGACTAAAGGGGCGGTCGATATATATATATATATATATATATATATATATATATATATATATATATATATAGGGAAAATCCATCCTACCACCCGGTGGTAGTTACCCCATATGTCTCATATACTCCCATGTGGTACTATATATACTACTTTATCATTTTAAATATACTCATATAATATATCTAAGATATTTCAAAGCAAGTTACATGAAAAAATTACATATGAACCCATAGTTTTTGTTATATTTGTGAAATACGTACATATTTGTACGTAGAAAAGAACATACTCAAAACATAGTATATACTACCTAAAAATTAGTATATATACTACCTAATCATTGTTATATACTACATACTACACGTACATACTCTCAATTTTGACAGATACTGCATACAACATACAAAACGCAATGGTGGTAACTACCACTGCTTGTAGGAAACATTTGTCCTATATAGACGGTCTATTCTGCTAATATTAGCAGAATAACTATTCTGCACACCACTTCGGCACTGCACGCTCAATAGAAGCGCACTGCATCATTTTGATGATGAGCACTGCAATAGAGACTAGTGAATTTCGTGTCGAAAAAAATTGCACGCGGTGTTTTTTTAGTACTGTTTTCGCTCTAATTTTTTAACCGTTTATCGGAATGAGGCGTGTAATATACCATTGAAAAGCTATGGATTAGGCGCAACTTCAACATGTTGAACACTTTTCGAGATTCCACATGGTTTAGGAGCAGTTTTGAAAATAGTGCGGCGGATGACGAGTGGCAGCGGGCGTTTTTTCGCGTTTTTTCTAAACCGCTTGTCGGAATGAAGCAAATGATACGCTGTTGGATAGATATCGTCGAGGCACATCTTTTTAATATATAAATCTTTCTCTAATTCGTTACAGTTTAAGAGTAGTTTCAAATTTACTAAATCGCGGAATTCTGTTTTTCAAATTTTTTCAAATTTTCGGTACTGTTTTCGGTCCAGTTTTTGAACCGTTTATCGAAACGAGGCGTGTAATATATCGTTGAAAAGCGTTGGACGAGGCGCAACTTTCATATGTTGAAATGTTTTTGAGATTCCTTACGATTTTAAGTTAATTTTGAAAATCGTGTGGCGGACGACGAGTGGCAGCTGCTGGTTTTCGCGAAATTTTTACAAACGCTGCTCGGAATGATTCAAACGAAACGTCGTTGGAGAGATATCGACGAGGCGCAACTTTTTCATGTAGAACACTCTCTCTAATTCTTTATGGTTTAAGAGCAGTTTTAAATTTACCGAAATGCGGACACTCTGTTTTTCGCGACACCCAAATCAACGTGCGTACTTCATCCGACTAAAAACCGCACTGCATCGGACGAAATGCCGCACTGCATTAGACGGGGAAGAGAACTGCATGGTTTCTTTTTTGTGGGACGTAAATTTTTGAAGACGAGGAAGAAAACCGCACTGCTTTTAGACTGAAAACAGCACTGCATCAGACGGGGAAGAGAACTGCATGGTTTCTTTTATGTGGGACGTAAATTTTTGAAGACAAGGAAGAAAACCACACTGCTTTTAGACTGAAAACCGCACTGCATCAGACGGGCTAGCGGACTGCATGATTTCTTTTTTGTGGGACGCAAACTTTTGAAGACGAGGAATTAAACCGCACTGCGTTTAGACTAAAAACCGCATTGCATCAGACGGGCTAGCGGACTACATGATTTCTTTTTTCCTTTTCCATTTACATAAGAAGGGCTTCCTCGTGGGTTTTCTATTTTCCTTTTACATAGCGAATCACAAGTCATCACACAAACGAACTACATCAGATTTCTTCAATAATTACAAACTAAATTTTGCATTTTTTTCTCTTCTCCTGCAATAGCTAACTGAAGTCCACTTGATATTTTTCTAAATAAAAGAACAAAACAAAAAACAGTATCACCTAACAGCAGACCATAGCAGTGCACTGCACGCATACACACACCCCACTGCAATCATTTTTCAAAAGAAGTGAAACCACCGCACCTGACAATACATTTTTGTCATCTAAAAAACATATGACCGAGGGGGTGGACTGCACACATACACACACCGCTTTTTGCAAGCATACACACAAATGAACTGCATAGTTTCTTTTTACATTATCTCCACTGATATAACTCACAACCTTCTATAGCAATGAACCACACTATTTTTTCAGATGAGCTGCGTCGACGAGGCGTATTGCATCTAAAAAGATATGGACTTCTCCATGGATTTTCACAATGTACTGCAAAAAATATTCAGTGAGCTTCAAAACATATTCAAAGGAGCTGCAACCATCGGGGGAAGCAGTAGCAAACAGGGAGGAGCTCATCGAGGGGGAGGGGAACCAGATCGATGCTGGTTGGGAGCAGCACCTGATAGGAGAACTTCTCCTTCCTCCTCTATGCTCGTGGCCTAGCCCACTGGTGAGGGTGCATCCAGTGGGGAAGTCAAGGGCGCGGCACCAGTGGTGGTGCCCTTCGTGGAGGTGGTGGCCGCGTGTGGCCGGTGGTGGCAGCCCGGAGCCCTTCTGCCTCCCCTGGACGGATCTGGTGGTGGGGCCGCAACACGGGATCCAAACCACGGGGTAGGGGGGAGAAAGAAGTGGGCTCGGGCAGGGCCAGGGCGCCGGCGACGAAGGAAGTAGGGTCGGCGAGGTGGGGCTGACTGGGGAACACGCGTGGGGGATCCATGGATCCAGTGGATCCAGGCGCGGTGGAGGCCGGATCCGACGAGCGCCGACGTCCACGGCCACTGGAGGGGAGGGAAGGGCGCCAGTGGGAAGCCGGGCAGGTGCGGCAGAGGGATGCAGAGGAGGATTGCACGGAGGAGCTCCGGTAGTGGTCGTAGGGGGGCAGTGGGCGCCGGATCCGGTGAAGGGGGCCTCGTCGGGGGCCAGTGGCGACCGGATCCCGCCATCGCCGTGGAGTGCGCCGGCAGTTGGGAGGGCGCCGGCCCGAACCGGCCATGTTGGAGGAAGGAGGCGGGGTGGGGCAGGGCCCCGATGGAGCTGGAGGAAGGAGGAGGCACTGCAGCCAGGTCGTCGGTGGTGGGAGCACCGCCGCGGAGTAGGAAGTGGTCGGGGGTGCGGTGTCCTGACTCGAGGGGCTGGCGCAGATCTGACGCAGGGTAGGTGCGGGCGGACCGACTGGGGTGGGGGGAAGAAGGTGGAGAGGAGAGGTCGTGGGAGGAGAGGAAAGAGTGGGTGGGGTGGATCGGTTCGGCTGGCTCTGTCGGTTAGGGTGGTGTGCGGAATAAGGTTTAGGTGTGCAAAATAAGGTCTTAAGGGGTGTTATCATAATAGACCCACCCTATATATATATTGCCTACTACCGGGTGTAGTTACTCCCACTTATGTTTCATACGTTTTAGGTAGTATCTATCATATTGGAGAGTATGTACGCGTAGTATGTAGTATATAAGAATGTTTAGGTAGTATATATACTACTTTTTTGGTAGTATGTATCATATTTTGCGCATACTCTATTTCACGTATAAATATGTACGTATTTCACAAATACAATAAAATTATGACCTCACTTGCAATTTTTCATACAAATCACTTGGGAGTATCTTAAATATAGTATATGAACATACTGAAAATAATAAAATAGACTATACACCACCACATGATAGTATATGAGAAACGGGTGTAGCTACACCCGGTAGTAGGATGCATTTTCCCTATATATATATATATATATATATATATATATATATATATATATATATATATATATATATACATCTGGGCTATTCTGTTACGCGTAACAGAATATTATTCTGTTACCCTTTTTGAACTGACGGTTTCAGGTGGTTGTACTGATGTTTTTGAAGCGGTTGAACTAATGCTTTCAGTTGTGTTTAAAAGATCGTCTTCTTTAGTTCAAAAACTTTTTGTAGTTTTTTGTCGGAACGGGGCATGTAATATATCGTTGGAAAGCTCTTGACAACCATATTTCAAGTATGTTGAACATTTTTGCAAAATCATTATGGTTTAAGAGCAGTTTTGAAAAAACAGTTTTTTTCAAAACCGAAAACGTGAATCGTATTTTGGACTCAATTTTAAAAAGGTTTGTCGGAATTGAGCAAATAAAATGGCGTTGGAAAGCTGGTGAAAATCCGCATCTTCCATATATGTATTGTTTTTTCTAATTCTATAAGATTTAAAAGTAATTTGAAAAACGGTGAAATTCTGGGCGAAACATATTTTCACGATTTTTTGCAAACGGTTTGTCGGATTGACGTAAATGATACGGCGTTGGAAAGCTATAGAAAATGCGCAAATTTTTCGTATAGAAATGTTTTTCTAATTTCTTACGGTTTAAAAACGAATTCGAATACGGTCAAATTTGATTTTGAACGCGATTTTTTTAAAAACTTTATTGAAATATGGAAAATAGTATACCGTTGGATAGCTATCGAAAATTCGGAACTTAGTCATGTTGAACGTTTTCTCTACTTCGCAACCATTTAAGAGTAATTTTGAATACGGCATGACGGATCCTGATGTTTTCTCGTTTGAAAAACAGAGTAGTCGTACTGATATATGTGTATGTTTGTACTGAGCTATTTTTTGTAGGGTAATTTTGAATGGTTCTGAAAAATGGTAGTTGTACTGATGCTTGCACGGGTTTGTACTAAGCGTGTTTTCACTAACTAGACTTTCCTATGTTTTTTGGGTAATATTTTTCTCGTAAGTTTTCACGGTTTACTGTATCATCGCCCCTGTACTTGTATGGTTTGTATCATCGAACTGAATGATATTTTATTCAAAAAGAAAATGTGTTTTTTTGAACTCAACATTTTTTTTGACAACGATGTTCTGAACTTCTCTCATTTTACGACTTGTACTGAGGTGCTTACAAAGCAGGATTTTCATGGGGTTTCTTTTTTTCCTTGAATTTTTACAATTTGAATTTCTGTCATTTCTTTTATTCCGAACGGATCACCGTTTTTAACTTGTACTAAGGTACTTACTACGCCCAAACTGGGGTGGCTGTCGCGTGTCTCGGCGAGGAAGAAGACGAAGCTCGGGGGCGGGACTGGATTCGGCCGACGGCTGGTCCGGTCGGTAGGATGCTGTGCAAGGTGGGGGGTGACAGGCGCAGGGCGGCGGGGCTCAGAGTGGCGGCGCACGGCGGAGGGGCTTGGGATGGCGGCGCGGGGCGGAGATGGCAGTGCGCGACGGCGGAGGGAGGCTGGGATTGCGCGTGACAGCCGCCGGAGCCAGGGACGGGCCGCGACAGCCGCCGGAGGCCAGGATGGGCCGGCGAGCTCGTCGCATGGGAGGCGCGCGGGGAGGATCCGGCTCCCGTTGACGGGGAGGTGCGCGGGGAGGGGCCGGCGCCTGTCGGAGGGAAGGCGCGCGGGGAGGGCCCAGCGAGCCCGTCGGCGGGGAGGCATGCGGGCGGCCGGCCGGCGGGTCGGAGGAGCGACCCGTCACGGCGCCGCGGGCTCCCTCGCTCCAGCGGCCGCCATCGCTCGCTCGCCCGCGACGGCTGCCTCCGGCGGTAGGAGGCGGGCTAGGTTGGGGACGGGTCGGAGAGTTTCTCCTGTGGCCTGCGCATCGCGCCCTTATAGGGACCGAGGGTAACAGAATAATATTCTGTTATCGGTAACAGAATAGTCTAACCCTTGAAGCGTTGTGTCGAGGCCACCCCAAACCCTTTAAGCATTGTCGAGGCCACCCCAACCCCTAGAGAAGCAGCGTCGATGCCACTAATATGATTCCTTATTGTGATTAGCTAGCTAGTTCTACGTTTGCCACTAATATATATACATCTGTCACGTTTGAATAATAATTGACATGTTGTAAATATTTGTAGAAACTATGGAGCACCCCCGAGACGAAGCAATAGAAGCGATGTTGGGGGACATAATCGCAAAAGGAAGTGATGTCGTTGCGTCGTTTCTCAACGACACCGATGGTCTAGAAGGATGGGGTAGTGAAGAAGGCTATGATTCTGATGGCTCCAGTGACTGATTAATGCCGGTACAAGAAGAGGGCTATGATTATGATGGCTCTGGTGACCCAATGCAGGTACAACAAGGAGACCGTGATGACGGCTCCAGTGATAGAACCGAGTCCGGCCAGGTAAATATATATTACTTAAGCCCGTGTTGACTAGCTAATTGATGCATTCACTGTTTTCATATGTACACATATTAATTAACTCTCGTCTTTCTTCTTTTCTCTAGCCCTGCGGATCGAGCACAACTTTGGTAAAGAAACGAGGCCCGAAGAAAAAGTTGCGCTCGGATGAAAGGTTTGAGATCACAGCAATCGCGCGCGATGGCAAGCCGATTGAACCCATCTGGACAAGGGATGCATTGCATGCTCAGTGTGGGGTTCTTGTTAGGGAGAATATCCCAATCAGTATCCACCAATGTATAAAGCCTAAGAAAGAAGACCCTGAGGTGTCTTATGTCTCCGATATGCAGAAAGAAGATCCTTGGACAACGCTTAAGGAAAATTTCACCCTACCGCCAGAGGAGGATCCGGAGAAGCCAATTAAAGAGCAATTGATAAAGTCTCATGCTCTTAAGAAGATGGCAGAACTATTCAGGAGGTGCAAGAATGAGCTGAAAACAGAGTTTGTCGACGAAGACACCAGAATTCACCGGAAAGTATGAGAAGATCAGAGATCACTGGCCCGCATTTGTGGCCCACAAGACGTCGGAAAAGAGTAAGAAGATGTCAGCGGCAAACAAGAAAAATGCTGCCAAGAAGAAGCATCACCATCGCATGAGGTCAGGTGGCTACCTCAAAGCCCGACCTTTGTGGGACAAGGCTGAGAATGACCTGATTGCTAAAGGGGTCGAACCAGAGACATTGAACTGGCCAGACCGTTACCAGACTTGGTTCTTTGGGGTTGGCAGAACCTTGGACCCTGTATCAGGGAAGTGCTTTTGGACGGAAGAGCAACTGCAAATACCCATCAGGAGGCTTCAGGAGTATATCGAGAAAGAGCAACAAGCGACGTTCGTTCCAGACAGAGAGAAGGACGAGCTCACAATGGCCCTCGGGAATCCTGAGCACCCTAGACGGACACGAGGCACGCCAGGCTCCATTCCGTGGAAGGCTGGGTTTCTGGACGCAGGGGGTTACAAAAGCCAGGAGAGGAGGAAGAAAGTGGAGCATACCCAACTACAGGCGGTGCACGAAAGGGTACAAGGGCTAGAGGAACGAGAAGTAGATCGCAGCAAACGACCTGCCGAAGCTTCCCTTGAAGCTACCCCTCCATCTCAGCGGAGAAGCGGCGTGGCTTCCACCGAGCAGACTCAGCAGCTGGAGCCTGTCTTCACGGCTCCTGCTAGCTACCCCGTGGATGCTATCATAGAGTCTCAACATTGCCACCTTATTGCACGATGGATGACATTGAAAGTCAAGGCGGCTGTTGGCTCTGTTTTACCTACTGAACCTGGCACAACCTATCACGGCCGGTCGATTCCAGAAGGATATGCTAGGGTGATGGTGGATCAAATAACGGACGGATTTGAGGACCTTGAGCTTGACCACCCTACGGGTGAAGGGGAGATTCGGCTGGGTTCTTCTCTGAAGACTCCATGCCTATTGAGGAAGGAGCTCATCAACCTTCCGAACTGGACGCCTCCGCCTCCTCCTCCTCCTTCGATGAGTCAGGGAACTCCGCCTCCTCCTCCGCCTCCTCCGGCGAATGATCAGGGCACTCAGCCTCCTTCTCCGGTGCATGGCGGCACTCCACCTCCTTCTCCGCCTGCGCCGGCGCACCCGAGCAGCCAGCCTCCTTCTCCGCCTCGTCAACAAGGGAAGAAGAGACCCGCCGCCGCTCCGGCTACTCCGGCGCGTCGTCCTTCTCCTCCGCCTCGTAAGAAAGGAAAGACAGCCGCATCCGCTCCATCTGCTCCGGCATCTAGCAGTACAGCCAAAGGCTGGCAGTACAGATACGGTCCTTCTCTGAAGACTCCAGAGAAGTTACCATATGAGAGGAGCCAGGAGAAAAACACAAAGATCGTGCAAGCCAAAGTGACCAACTTCTTCGAAGGGGTGAAAGCAAAGAAAAATCCACCTCCAGAGGAGAAGATAGATCTGGCTGCCCTGAAGAAACCACCAAAGTCTCCGGTGAAAGACAACTATGAGCGCATTCTTACAATGTCATTTATCAAAGCGGAGCGGTCGGGAAGTACTGTCAGTGGTCAAAGGTTAGCAGAACGACGAGCTGGGAAAAAAGTTGCCCAGCTTGGCGAACAAGCAAACCAATCGTTCCCCCGCTCCAGCTGTCTAGTGTCATCGCGAATCATCCGGGCGGGACAATGGTGCCCGGTTATAACAATCTTGGAGATTACCTACCCGACGATGCACATTTTGATATAATGGAGGTGGACGAACACAAATACGAGTACGGGAAGCCTCTCGTCAAAGATGAAAGATCTCTAACAACGATGATGCGAAGATTCCATTATTGGTATATGAAAACCTGTAGAGAGTCTGAGGGGAGTAATATTTTGATGCTGAGAGTTAGAGAGGAACATGACCTCGTTGGAATTGAACTGTTGAATGTTCCATTTGAGGAGTTCTTCGAGTTTTTCAATCTAAAGGCCCTCGATAAGTTAATGATCACTTGCTACTGCCTGTAAGTAGTACTACTTCTATCATTAAGTCTCTATATATAGGTCAGCTCTTTCATTGCATGTATTTTTAATTATCCTCACTATATTATGCAGATTGAAGATCGCCGAATTGAAGAAAAGACAAATCGGTGATATTGGGTTCATTAACACAAATCTCATAGATGCATATATGGTTAAATTCCAGGCCAAAGATACCGAGGCCAAGCTGCTACAACCATTTGTATTACATCAAAACAAAGCTATAATACTCTTCCCTTACGAATTCCACTGAGTGTTACTGTCTTGTGCATATTCGGTTTCCCTTATCAGTCGAGGTTATAGTAATGTAATTGATGAGTTATGCATGCGTGCGCAGCTTCCACTATATTCTCCTAGAGATTAAGCTTGAGCAGGGACTAGTAACCGTCTTAGACTCGAGACGAAAAGATCCCAAGGAGTATGCATACATGACTGCAATTCTAGAGAAGTAAGTTAAATCGATCATTATCGCACCATATCGGCAACTTCAATTTGTTCATTTCCTGATATCAACTAATTGTTTTCTTTATCTGACAGGGTTTGGAATAAATTCACCTCAAAAACTTCGGGACTGCCAAAGAAGCTGCAATTTAGACACCCGAAAGTAAGTACTATAGTAGCATGTTCCACGCATCTCCTAGTGATTCAAGCGCTAGTTTCATCAATACCATTTAGCATGCTTGCTAATTATCAGTTTGATTGACCTCTATTTCTTGTAAAGTGGTTGTGGTAGGAACAAGGGAATAATTACTGTGGATACTACATTTGCGAGTCCATCCGCCACATGACCTATGAGCGAGGCTACTCCGACAAACAATATGAAGTGCGTAAATAATAATATTCACAATTTTATTTTATTGTCATCATTTGTGTTCGGTTTCATTTATTCATATATATGTATTGACCCCCTTCTTCAAATTAGATATTTCGGATGCAGGATGAACTCCTACCACCAGATCGTATGCATGCGAGGAATTCAATAGGAATTGGCGGCATTCTTTCTTGACCACGTGATTGCTAAAGATGGAGAATACCATGTGGACCCTGAGTTCATTTGGAATTAGGAGATTATATTGTAAGAGATAATTATATTGTATATATGTAGCCAGTAGCGTCAGATAGATATAGAAGAACTTGTTGTTCGACCAATCTCTCAGAGAAGGAGAGGTGGTCGATATCACTTCTCTCTGTATGCATATGTTCATGACAATCTTATGTTTCCTTCATTTGCTTACTAACTAGCGTGTCTAGTCCTCTCTATACATATAGTACGTAGCTTCGATCAAGCCCGGAGATAAGAGAGGACACTTCTCTATATTAATTAGGTAGCTAACACAATATATGAAACACCTAAATTAACCCGCAAAACCCCCTAACCCCCCCCCCCTAAAAACAAAGGCCTTGTTTGTAACCCTTCAGATTCTAACATAGTCGTCTTCCCCTTGCATGCCTTGTATAGAAGAATGGTGCTTTAATTATAAAACATGCGACAGCAGAGAGATGGAATAGGTGCTGAAGAATAGAAAGGCATGACATATTGACATGTATTCCCTCCATCCGGAAAAAAAATGGATGGGTCTAGGCGTATTTCAGTTCTAGATACATCCTTTTTTATCCATTTCGTCAACATGTAATCCGGACAGAGGGAGTATGGTGTAAGAGCTAGGGATACGACAGGACAACACAGCAAAAAAAACACTAGGTGAATGTTAAACTATATGCTAGCGGAATACATACAGAAATAACTAAGGCAACATACATGTGTATGATTGGGAAAATAAGATGGCATTGCAACAGAGCACTAGAACATCACTTCAATGTAAAAAACATTGTATGGCAGACAGAATAAGTACATACTGATGAATAACAATGCATAAGATATTCAGAAGCATGATGTCCAAATTAAGCAGATGGCATTGCGATAGAGTAGAACGACAGTACTTGAATTTGAAAACATGTTATCATGAATGGAATAGGTACTAAAAAACAGGAAGGCATGACATATTTACATGCATGATCAGCATGCTAAGCACATGGCATTGCAACAGAGTAGATACACTCCAGGACATTATATGCATGTTGTACCCATATCACAGGCCAAGTTAGAGCAAGGACCTTGTGGGGTGAAGAGGATTCATCATCTTTCTGCAAGTCTTCTGAAGAACTGCCTTTACATGTTCCATCATATTGGGTATCATTGACATCAAGTTTATTAGCCTTTACATTGCTCCGTGAGGTTCTTATGGATATATCAGTGTGTGCAATTATATCTAACATGCATGGAAGACAACTAGTAGTTAGATTTATGTAAATGAGTGCCTGTAGGAGACGACATAAATAGTAGGACTGGGGTTAACTAGCAGCAACAGGTCTCATAAAGTAAAGGGAGAACACAGATGAAAGCTACAGAATATGTATCGTTTGTACTCGAGATTAACTAGATGGCACACAAAATTATTAAAGAACAACATAGGTAATACTAGAAGTGGTATAATACTATAATCACCAGCCTGTGGGATAGCATTGGCTGATGGATGATAACTATGGAACAGCTTTACCTAAAGAACAAGTATCTTAGCTGAGCTATGGAATAGCATGAACTCCTGAACAAGACCCATAAGAGATCAGGATGAATATACAGTGAAATGTGATGATCTGTTTTCCGTGCTTAGATGAATAACAAAGCCATAAATGTTGGACACAAGTAAGATGAGGGTACAACCTATCTGGCTGCCATCCATAGGAGTGAGCATCATATGCTGACTTGTCGATGGCCCTGCAGTTGTTGTGGCTGCCCATGTCGGGCACACGAATTCGATGCAGGGAACTGTTGAGTGGGGACTGTAGCTCCCTTCTGGTGTATGCTTCCCTTGTTGGAGCAGCTGCGGTGAGTCGGAAGACGGTGTGTCTGAAGATGCACATAACGCATAATGTTAAGATCGACATATCTCTTTGACTTGAAGAAATACACTAAGAGATCAACAGCAAGGTACGAGAGTGGTCACACGTCTGTTGACTAAAGACTAAATTGGGGTCACACGATTTTATTTTATTTTGGTACTGTCCGATCTTTGCCGGGTGGCTTGATGGTCGTCTTGTGCCTCCCAGCTGACACTGTTCGGAATCCTCCCTGAAGAGCCAACGACCAACGGCAGAGCAGCCTACCTCCACCGTCTGTGGCCCCGACCAAAACTCCGCTCCCCGCCCCACCGCACTGCCGTGGTTGCGCCGCCCTCGAGCCAATCCACAAAGACTCCCCGTCATCCAGATCCGGCAGCGCCAGTACCTTCAACCCACGCAACTCTAAAAGATAGCCATCTAAGTGTTGCTTCCGCGGCGAACTTGCGGCCCCGCACCCTTACATTAGACACCAGCCAACCGGCAGCCTAGGAGCTCCGCCGCCTCGAGGGGTGCTGCTTCCCATTGGGAATCGATTAGCCCAGAATAAAAATTCAGATAACTGACGCCTAAATAAAGTGATTTGAGATGAGGGTGCGACCTATCTGGCGGCATGGTGAAGTAGGCAGGTCCAGCTGCCGAGTCGGTGAGGCCGGCGCGGTTTCCGTGGCGACCGGCGGCAAGGAAAGAGCGATGTCGCGACAGTCGACGGCTACACGAAAGCAGCACCAGGACTCTGGACAGATCCGAAGTTGGAGCCGCTTCGGCGCCGTGAACAACAGCGGGGGTGAGTCAGCTCCCGTACGGTTCACACGGCCGTCGTCGAGGTAGCACCAGCAGCACGGAGTAAGAGGCACATGGCCCAGTGCACGACGGCAATTGGCAGCGTCTCCGGTCTTAGGGAGGAAGGCGCTTGTGAAATTGGTGTGGTGGGGGGCGCCATGGAGGTGGGGCTGAGGTTTCGCGGCTCGGGAGAAGGGAGCTTCCCGGGGGGAAGGTGATTTGGCACCCACGAGGTATGAATGGGGGCGGGCAGGGGGGGGATTGGGAGGGGAGTGGAACCATGTCTTACAGACGCATTTGTTTGAAATGTGAGGGGGAGTTACAGTTCTACCCTTGCCTATAGGCTTCTCGGCTTCGGTCTGTGTACTGAGGGTCGGGGATAGTAGAGTTACTTTTCTTCTCCCCAAATAGTGGGCGGGAGCGATTTTGGGCGAGGAGGGCGTGTTTTGAACTATAGTGGGCGCGAGCAATTTCGGGCGAGGAGAGCGTTTTTGAAATAGTGGGCGCGAGCTATTTCGGGCGAGGAGAGTGTGTTTTCCCGACCATGGTTTATGAACTATTCGGCACATGTCATTTCGGCCGAGGAGAAGGCGCGCTTGGATGAAGTTACAAACCTACCCTCAATGTACAACGGGCCAATTGATGTGTATCCCACATAGGACAGTAATTTCGCATCTCCCATTTATTTGCTCGGGTGAATTCCACCGAGCAGAAAGGATGTTTAACGGTTCGTTCAAATTTTGGGAGAATGAGCATCCACGTCTACCTTACCAAGTCGATATGAATCAAATTTTGAAATATTAGCTTGCCACTTCTTTTTTAGATGGAGAGATGATGCTCGGGAGTAATGTGTTTTTACATGCTCGTTCCCAGCGATTTACTATATGACAGATAGTTGACCCACTCAAAAACGTGAATCAAACCCAAAATGAAATATCTCGATTCAATGAACTAGCTTGTTCAGTAGGTCAAAATAGTGAACTAAATCCAAAATCGAACATCTCAATCGAGTAGCATGTTGTACAGTAGTATAGTACTCCATGAACATGTTGAAAGTCAAAGTAATGAACTGATATACGCATATATCCGTTCATGTGTGGATTGCAGACAACATGTTCTCCAATTTAAATATTTGAATGCAAGTTTATATCGAAACATGGTTTATATCAGTCTTTGATGCATAAAACGCGACCTCCCCCTCTCCCGGACTCCTGTTCTATCTCTCTCTCTCTCACTCACTCTCTCGCCGACAATCTTCAATTATGTCGCACGCATCCGACACAAAAACCTTGTTGGTCCCTCTCCCTTTCTCTCCATCTCTCTCTATCTCTCTCTCTCTTTCTCTCTCACTCTCTCTCTCTCT
>NC_041393.1:681225058-681237586 GCF_002162155.2 Triticum dicoccoides | reverse complement strand
GGGGGGGTGGGGTGGTCTTTCTAGTTCGCATTCATATATACACCATCTATAGGTCTCTCTCGCACACTATGTATGATACTCTAGCTAGTCCAAGCTAGATATCTTGGGTGCACTCATCGTACACACACAAATTCCTTGGCTCTTTGCCCGTAACTCTCTCACGCACCACTATGTCGTCTCGGAGCTCTTCCCCCCTCCCTCAAACTCTCCATCCACCTGGAGCACACATACACATGCATATCTCACTCGCACTTGATAGGCCCATCTAAAACTCTATCTCTCTCCCTCGTTCTCTCTCCATCTCACACGCACACACACACACAATCTCATGCCCAGCTAGCCAAGTATGATGGTCTCTCACTGAATTGTAGGCACACGCAGTCCCTCCTATATGTATATGACTAGCTAATCTTAGTCTCCATCACAAACATGTGCATGGTCTATCTCGATTTCTCTCGGGGCATCTTTCTATCGCGCACGCACTCCCTCGATCTCCCACCCATATAGTCCCCTCACGATCTCGAGGGGATCTCTCTATCACAAACACACCCTCTCTCCCTCCCCATGCGTCCATGCCATCCATGTGTCCCTCTCGACCTTTTTTCCTTGTTGGCTAGACCTCTATTGGACATGTGCTACAGGGGTGTCTCTCTCCGTTGCAAACAATCACACACTAGCTATCTTCGTGTATGTCCTCGTCTCGCGTTTTCCATCTCGGAGATGCATGCGTGATATGTTCGCATAAGAAATGAAAAAACACTCACTCTCTCTAATTTATCGTTTGTTGTCACTTTCTCTTTCACAAACATACTCTTTTTGCACACTTATTCATTCTCCTTCACGCGCACTTGATCTGTCTCGACTGAGGCACTCTCCTCTGTCAAACATCACAAAGTTTAACCATGTACGTGGAGAAAAACAATTACATCTAGTACGGCAAACATATACCGTTAGATTCACCATGAGATGTAGTTTTGTATGATGTATCTTTGGTATTGTAGATATAAATAATATTTGCATTAACCTGATCAAAGTTTCCAAAGTTTGACTTCTAAAAAATTTACATGCACTGCATTATCGAGCGGATGGAATATCTCTTTCCCCCTCTCAGCTATCTGACGCACCACTCAGTCTTATCGGGGCTCCTCAATCTCTCTCAAACTTTATTGGTCAGTTTGGTTCGTGACCTGACCCTCATGCCTTGATGGCCGGTACTGCCTGGTGTTGACGTGAGATGTAAAATATTTCTGCCTGGCCAGGCTTGTGTGGTGCTGAAGTGTTTGGTTGATGCCTGGGTCAGGCAAAGCATCAACGTCCCATCAACCAGTCCATGCATCAATTATTTAATGCTAATATCCATCCATGTTGCTGTTAGCCTCGTGGCCGCACGACCAGGCACGGCCAGGCGTTCGAAATCGGTCGCTTGGGCCAGGCTACTTGCAGTGTCTGGAGTTTAGCCAGGCTAATTAAAGTGCAATGGAACCCAGCCCACGCGAGCTTTCTTTTTCACAGGGTAGCAACCAAACAAGCGTGCATGAAATCCAGCCACAACCCCAGGCCACGCAAAAGATGCTCACGACGCAAGCCAAACTGGCCTTATATCTCCCTGGTTCACACATACACATGTCTCGCTCGCGCTATACATATAGACCCATCCAACACTCTCCGCCCTTGTTCTCTCTCCATGTGACACGCACCCCCCTAAGTACCATAATCCCTCACTCAATCATAGGCTCTGTTTGGATCCATGGGTTAGAGTTAGTTTGGGTTAGTTTGGAGTCACCTAACCCAAAAAGATCCAAACAGGAGGGTTAGTTTAGCTTAGATGCATCTAACCCATCCAAAAAAACTAACCCATCCAAGAGGTGCTTATTTGGGTCAGTTCTTCTCGGGACCATTAATAAACACTTTTTTCTCTCGCTCTCCCCGCAGCAGATCCCTCCCCACTTCCTCGAACCTTCTCGTCCTCTCCCTCCCTCCCTCTCGCACAGCCCGCGAAGGTGCCTCGCCGTATCCGTGCTCCATCTAATCCTGCCATCCAAACACCTCTTTACTTAGAGTTAGTTTAGGGTATGAATCTAACTCAAACCTCTAACTGAGTTAGAGTATCCAAACAGGGCCATAGGCGCAAGCAATCCCCCCCCTCCTAAGTATGATTATCTCTTTCTAGCCATCAGGAACACACGTATTGTCTCCTTCCATCCATACGTCTATCTCGATATCTCTCGGGGAATCTTCTATCGCGCACACACCTTGTCACTCGATCTCCCACCCATGTAGTCCCATCACGATCTCCAGAGGATCTCTCTATGAAAAACATACACTCTCTCCTCCCCATGTCTGCATTTTCTCCGTTCGTCTCTCTCGACCTCTCTCCCTTGTTTGTCAGACCCCCTCTTGGCCACGTGCTAGGGGTCTTCCTCTCTCGGTTCCAAACAACCACACACTATCTCCTCACCTTGCCTCTGTTGTCGAAGATGCATGTGTGATATGTTTGCATAAGACACGCACACTTTTTCTCTACTTTTATCGTGTGTTGTCCATGTCTCTTTCACACACGCACACACACTTTTTCACTCTCACTCTCTCTCTCTCTCTCTCTCTCTCTCTCTCTCTCTAGGGACTCTGTCACATCCATAAGCATATGGATGTTTTGAAAAGTCAAACCTCAGAAAAGTTTGACCAGGTATATGTGGAGAAAAACATTTACATCTGGAACGATCATTAGATTCATCACAACATGTACTTACTTCATACTATCATTTATCTTTGGTATTGTAGATATAAGTAATTTCTTTATAAACTTGGTCAAAGTTTCAAAAGTTTGACTTAAAAAAATGTTGTAACTACATTATCGAACGGAGGGAGTAGCTCTTTCTCTCTCTCTGCTATCTCTCACGGGCCTCCCCTCTCACTCGAACTCTCTATTCCGACGGATTATACACTCACTGTGTCAGCGTATAGCTCTGTATATTGTTTAATTGACCGGTAAACCAATCCACATGCTGCGTTGTCAGCTCGTGTTTTGTATCTTGGTGTGCTGGCCCATGTGGTAGTGGGTGAACATAAGTAAACTAGAGACCCATCCGACACGCGGTGAAGTAAACAAAGTTGAAACCACTCGCGCACACCCAGCACGAAGGACACACTCGCGTAAATTGAGGGTGCATTGAGGACAAACTTCTTGCGCGCGAAGGACACACTCGCGCACAATTCACCATTGCACGGCGGCATGCACAGAAGGACGCACTCGCGCACACCCAGCACACAACACACACCAGCACACGTGTACACCGGCATCGCCGCCGGTTTAGATAGACGGCGAGGCAGCCAACAAGCGGAGGCGACTCGAGCCAAAACCGCATCCGGCGAGCCTGGACTAGATCAGCAGCCTCCCCGACGACATGCTGCTCGTCATCATCGGCCTCCTCCCACCAAATCTGGCGTGCGGACCGCCCTGCTCTCCCGGCGGTGGCGCCCCCTCTGGCGCTGCGTCCCCCTCAACCTCATTGTCGACAGCTGCCTCTGCGACCGGGATTGCAAACGCATGGCCGCAGTCTCCAAGATCCTTTCATCGCACCCTGGGCCAGCCAGACGCCTTGACATCTGCATGTTCAGTACCAACTGCAAGGTCCAACCCAAGTTCAACGAGTGGTTCTTATCCCCCGCCCTAGATCAGCTCGAGGAGCTCTGCTTTGAAGCTGGACGATGTCGCTCTTTGCCGCCGTCCGCGCTCCGCCTTACGACAACGCTGTGTCGGGCCAGCTTCAGCTCCTGTTATCTTCCCCAGATTAATGCCGCGCCCGCCCTTCTTCTCCCTCAAGTCAAGCAGCTCGACCTCTTCGACGTTGTCATCTCGAAGTAGGCTATGGAGCACCTGCTCCGCAGCTGTACTGCGCTCGAGCACCTTCGTCTTGAGCAGATCCACGAGTTCATTAGCCTCCACATCGCGTCAACGAATCTCCGATGGATTTATGTGTCTTGCTGGCCCCGCAACAAGACATCAATTGGGAAGATATCATTCCAGCTATTCCACGTTATGGTCATTGAGAATGCGCCTTTCCTTGAGAGATTGCTTGTATCAGATCTAGAAGGTCCAAAAAAATCAGGGCCATTGACGCGCCGAAATTGACAGCGTTGGTGTACTCGTCTGCCAAATTCTCTGTACTCTTTATTGGATCCGTAATCGTTCAGGTACAACACTCATCTTCTTCTCCATCTTCTTGAAATTCACATTTTTTAATTTCTTCTTTATGTATTTACGACCGTCTTCCAGAAAATGATTCCCACAAGCTTGACCCAGTCCATGCGCATAGTGAAGATCTTAGCACTAAAATCTATCGGCCCCAATCTGGTGTCATCTCCGGCACAGGGTCTTGTCACTTCACTGTGAGGACCAGCCCGTAATAATTTGACCAACGGGTAGTACAGTGCTAGTACTAGTAGCACCACCGTCTGGATTTAGGAGTACTACCACGTCCATCTGGATTTTAGTATTTGACTAGCAATATCTAGTAGTAATGCATGTCTCAAAAAATGTACTACTCCCTCTGTAAATAAATACACGGTGTTTTATTCCAACGGCGAGAGAACTTAATGTTTTTTTGCTAACTACTAATAGGATTACATGCAATGGACTAAACACTGCATGCCATGTTTGGTAGTCTCGAGTCATTGAAAGCATGCACGGCCCACATCTCTCATTGGTTGATATGTCACGAAATAAGAAACAAGGAGGGAGTTAATGCACCGTGCCTTAGGCGAGCCATAGTGGGGGTAACATAAGTAGTATCATGCACTTGGGACTCACAAACATGCTTATGTGGCAGGCAATTAAAGAAGAGAGAGATGGTTATAATAACATAGGTAGATACCGTAAGATAATAAATGTGATGCTACTATGTGTCATGCATGACAATAAATGAGACCACTTATGATAGTAATCTATGACACTATGCACTATAAAGATAGTAACATAGACAAGTAACATACGCATGTTACTAGTCTAGGTTACTCTCCACTATGACCAGGCTAAGTGTTTTGGGATTATTTGGTTTTCGTAATGTGACTTACACAACATTTTTTACATGCATTAACATTTTATTAGTTAAATCAAAGGTCAAAACTTGGCGCAAAATGCAAAGGGGACCAATAAACCAGTAAACATCAAACTTCTCTCATTTGGCCCCAACTAGAGGTCCGGTGAGATGACTATCTGCACCGGCACGGAGGGGGACGCAGCTTCATTGACTTACGGCAACTGCCATTGGGTGAATGACACGTGGGCCCAGGGGGTGGCTGCCCCACCTATCATACAGCCAAAGGCAGGTGCAGTAGAGGGCCGTGGAGTAGTACGAAAGCCTACGCACCTACGCACGCTAACCAAGGGCAAGAGTGATCACTCGAATCGCAAGATCAGTTGACCCATGGAGGCGATGAGCGCGAGCATCAGCCGGCTGTGCCAGATGGTCCATGACGCCGGCATACGGCCCAGCAACAAGGAACGTCTCCAGGTAGTATTGCTTGAGTCTGCCAGGGCGAGGGGCCGCTTGGACGATAGCTTCGTCTCCTTGTTTGACGAGGTCGTCGTCAGTTTCCTCGACAAGTTCACCGTTGTCAAGAAGCTCGTGGACAACTTTGACGTAAGCCTCCAGCCGACGCGCCCAGGCTCTGCGATGCCCGCCACCCTCAACGGCTACTATGGTGACAACCTCTTCGACGCACTGGTGGCCCTGCGACTGCCCGCCGTCGCGCCGGAGAATGTCCACCTTGAGGTCGCGCTCGCCACGCAGCGCCTGGCTTAGCAAGACACCATCAACATAATCACCCACGTCTACGCGCAAATCTTCCACAAGGACTACTACATGCAAGAGGAGGACGATAGGACGCTGGCCTTCTTGGACCCCAGGGCAACCTTGGACGGCACTGTTCAGAAGCACGTTGAGCTCGCCGCCAACGCCGCTGGTCCTCACACGTCGGTTGGTGACCCGGCGCACTAGGTCTTGAGGATGTCGTTGATGGATCCGTATGTATTTTTATCTTTCCGTCAAATCCATGTAGTAGTATATGATACTACAGTAATTATCTTACCTTTCGCATCAACTTCATAATTTTCGTACGTACTCCCACTACAAAAAAATACACTTCCGTGATGATACGTGTTTGTCACAGTAGGTCGCATTTTTTGTCATGCATGTACATCCATGACAAATTTATGACAGAATCAAGGTAGTCATACCTGTGCTGTCGTAGAAGTGTTCCATGACATTACCAAAATTATCATCACGGAAGTGTCCACTTCCATGACGATAAATCACGCGTCACAGAAGTGCTTTCGTCAAGGGTGACCGACACGTGGCATCCACCATAAAGGAACACCGTTAAGCTATCGGGTCGGGTTTTGGATCCGATAACCCGTTAACATCCCCGACCAATGGGGATTTTCCACGTGTAAAATCATCATTGGCTGGAGGAAACACGTGTCAGCTCACCGTTGGGACAGATGTCATCCACTCATTGGCCGGAAGACGCCTATGGTACGTCGACACGTGGCATGGCCCAATAGAGGCCCATTCCTGTGAAAAGGCCGACCCAGTAAAAATTAGCAGGCCAGCCCATATAAGGCCTACTTGTGTCAGGTCCATTTAAGCCCACGGCCCATACGAGATGAGCCAATTCGTCCCGTCAACGGCCCGTTAAAGATTTGACACCATTGCAGCCCATCGTCAGTTCGAGCCCGTTAACAGCCCGCTATATATCTGGGCTCAATATCGGCCCGATGAAATTTCGGCCTGTTAACGGCCCGTTTAATGGATGGGCCAATTTTCAGGATGTACATCTTTCGGCCTTTTAGCGACCCATTTAAATGTTGGGCTAGTTTCCCGCCCGGTGTGTCTTTCAGTCTGTTGACGGTCCATAAATCTGATGGGCCATTTGTTGTCGGACCTGAGTTTTGGCCTTTAGCGGCCCATTTTAGTGTTGGGCCCATTTTCTGGCCCGGTGTCACTTTCAGCGTGTTGACGGCCCATAAATCAGTTGGGCCCTTTTTAGTCGGACCTGAGTTTTGGCCTTTTAGCGACCCATTTAAGTGTTGGGCCAATTCCCGGCCCTGTGTGACTTTCGGCCTGTTAACGGACCATAAATGAGTTGGGCCATTTGTAGTCGGACCTTAGTTTTGGCCCTTTAATGGCCCATGCCCTTCATGGTCCAATACCAGCCCGGTTTCTCTTTCGGCCTGCTAAAGGCCCACAACACAGTTGGGCCATTTACAATACGACCTGACTTTCGGCCTCTTAGCGGCCTATGGTCTTCATGGTCCAGTACAAGCCCGCTGTCTCTTTCGGCCTGCTAGAGGCCTACAGTATAGTTGGGCCATATGTAGCCCAAACTTAGTAACGGCCTATTAACGGCCCGTGAAATAAACTGGGGCCACCTGGTGCCCGCTTCGATGTCGGCTTGTTAACGACCCGGGAGGTAAGAGGGCCGACCATTAACTTTCGGCCTAGTAACGGCCCATTAACTTAATGGGCCCACTAAAGTTCGTACATGTCTTTAGGCCAAATTAGATAATTAGAGCCCATTACGATGAGCAATAATGCACAGGACCAAAACCGATCATCCAAAGGTATGTCATACAGGGAATAACGTTGCACATCCAGCATATATTACAGGAAATTACATCCACTGGGCAATCAAAGATTGATGCCAGTGCAAACAAATGAGCAGAACCTAACCATCTACAATGTCACAATCTGCAACCTCAGCACAGATGACGCCCATAAGCATGTGGGCAAGTTCTTTCTGCTTTGCTACACTGTCTCTGAAAACATTGATCAGTTGTTGTGTCGCACGACTCTGCACCTCTGATTCATCCACCATTTCCATCATTGCTTCAGCCATTAATATTTCACAAACATACATTTATTCCGTTGCATTCGAGACAGAGGATACTAAACAGATTCAGATGGCGATTTTGGCAGGCTTGTATTATTGATAGTGGAGAGTGTCTCGACCACTGCATCATAACATAAATTAGGACGGGAACCAAACAGATTAATCATGAGTTATTGCCATATTACCTGGCCTAGATCTACTGGAAAGAAACAATGGGGTTGCCTTGCTGTTTTCAGAGTTTGTCTTCTTATCTTCAGCAGCCTGCACAAAATTAACACACTAGCATTGCTATCATTGGCCAAGTCAGATAATAGGAAAGCAACATTGACACAACGAACGTTTGGGCAAGTAGCCTACACCAAATTAACACAATATGGCACAACTATCATCATCCAGGTAAGGTAGTACGAAAGCAACATTGACACAATGAATGAATGGGCAACAAGAGAAGCACTACGATTCAGTAATGTGCGTGATATGAGATAGTACATTCATGCAACTCAGTATGCAAAACTACCAGGCAGTTTTCCTTACAAAAATCAACATTGGCGCCTTTAACATTTTGCTACAACTAATTTTAGATCAGATAAAGGTTAGATTCACGCGATTAACAAAATACATGTTGATGTAAAAATATAGTGATATACAACAGGTACTTACATCAGCATTGGAGCACAGAGAATTCCCGCAAGATATTTTCCTCGAATACGATCCCAATGGAGGAAGTCTTCTATCGTTTAACCTTATTTTCTAAAAGAGAAATGGGTAAGAAACATGTAGAAAATATGATCAGAATGCTATAAAATTTCATGATGCGAGGATACGCACACGCTTGTTAGAATGGAGTTGACATTCTTTTGCTGGACTGGAGCGGACTAGTTCTTTGGCCACTGGAATCTGCTTATTATCAGCGGGAGTTGGGTTTCTCTGTGCTGGAGCAATATCTATGAAAAATGGAGTTGGTTTATTATCTCCTGGCGTTTGGATCTTTTGCAAAGACCTGTTTTGTAACCCTTCAGATTCTAACAGAGCCGTCTTCCCCTTGGATGCCTTATATAGAAGAATGGTGATTCAGTTATAAAACATGCTACAACAGAGATGGAATAGGTATTGAAGAATAAAAAGGCATGACATATTGACATGTATTCCATCCATCCGGAAATAAATGGACGGGTCTAGGCGTATTTCAGTTCTAGATACATCCAGGTTTATCCATTTGTGCGACATTTAATCTGGACGGAGGGAGTATGATGTAAGAGCTAGCAATACGACAAGACAACACAGCAAAAAAAAGAAGTTGAATGTAAAACTATATGCTAGCGGAATACGTACAGAAATAATCAAGGCAACATACACGTGTATGATTGGGAAAATAAGATGGCATTGCAACAGAGCACTAGAACATCACTTCAATGTAAAAAAACATGGTATGGCAAACAAATGAAGTACATACTGATGAATAACAATTAATAAGATATTCAAAAGCATGATGTCCAAATTAAGCAGATGTTAAAAGTAAGCATGGTGTCCAAATAAGATATTCAAAAACACTGAAAAACCCACTTCAGAACCAAAGTATTCAAACCCACTGGTATGAGATAGTACACTCATGCAGCTCAGGATGCAAAACTACCAGGCAGTTTTCCTTACAAAAATCAACATTGTGGCCTTTAATCATACATTTTGCTACAACTAAATTTAGATCAGATAAAGGTTGGATTCACGCCGATTAACAAAATACATGCTGATGTAAAAATATAGTGATATACAACAGGTACTTACATCTACATTGGAGCACAGAGAATTCCTGCAAGAATCTTTACTCACAAACGATACCATTGCAGAAATTCTTCTATCTGTTAAGCTTATTTTCTAAAAGAGAGATGGGTAAGAAACATGTAGAAAATATGATCAGCATGCTATAAAATTTCATGATGCAAGGATACGCACACGCTTCTTAGAATTGAGTTGACATATTTTTGCTCGACGGGAGCGGACTAGTTCTTTGGCCACTGGAATCTGCTTATTATCAGTAGGAGTTGGGTTTCTCTATGTTGGAGCAGTATCTATAAAAACTGGAGTTGGTTTATTATCTCCTGGCATTTAGATCTTTTGCAAAGGCCTTGTTTGTAACCCTTCAGATTCTAACATAGTCGTCTCCCCCTTGCATGCCTTGTATAGAAGAATGGTGCTTTAATTAGAAAACATGCGACAGTAGAGAGATGGAATAGGTACTGAAGAATAGAAAGGCATGACATATTGACATGTATTCCCTCCATCCGGAAAAAATGGATGGGTCTAGGCGTATTTTAGTTCTAGATACATCCTTTTTTTATCCATTTCGGCAACATGTAATCCGTACGGAGGGAGTATGGTGTAAGAGCTAGGGATACGACAGGACAACACAGCAAAAAAAAACTAGTTGAATGTAAAACTATATGCTAGCGGAATACGTACAGAAATAACCAAGGCAACGTACACATGTATGATTGGGAAAATAAGATGGCATTGCAACAGAGCACTAGAACATCACTTCAATGTAAAAAAACATGGTATGGCAGACAGATGAAGTACATACTGATGAATAACTATTAATAAGATATTCAAAAGCATGATGTCCAAATTAAGTTGATGGCATTGCGATAGAGTAGAATGACAGTACTTGAATTTGAAAACATGTTATCATGAATGGAATAGGTACTGAAAAACAGGAAGGCATGACATATTTACATGCATGATCAGCATGCTAAGCACATGGTATTGCAACAGAGTAGATACACTCCAGGACATTATATGCATATTGTAACCATATCACAGGCCAAGTTAGAGCAAGGACCTTGTGGGGTGAAGAGGATTCATCATCTTTTTGCAAGTCTTCCGAAGAACTGCCTTTACATGTTCCATCATATTGGGTATCATTGACATCAAGTTTATCGGCCTTTACATTGCTCCGTGAGGTTCTTGTGGATATATCAGTGTGTGCAATTATATCTGACATGCATGGAACACAACTAGTAGTTAGATTTATGTAAATGAGTGCCTGTAGGAGACAACATAAGTAGTAGGACTGGGGTTAACTAGCAGCAACAGGTCTCATAAACTAAAGGGAGAACACAGATGAAAGCTATAGAATATGTATCGTTTGTACTCGAGATTAACTAGATGGCGCACAAAAGTATTAAAGAACAACATAGGTAATACTAGAAGTGGTATCATACTATAATCACCAGCCTGTGGGATAGCATTGGCTAATGGATGATAACTATGGAACAACGTTAACTAAAGAACAAGTATCTTAGTTGAACTATGGAATAGCGTGAACTCCTGAACAAGACCCGTAAGAGATCAACATGAATATACAGTGAAATGTGATGATCTATTTTCTGTGCTTAGATGAATAACAAAGCCATAAATGTTGCACACAAGTAAGATGAGGGTACAACCTATCTGGCTGCCATCCATAGGAGTGAGCACCATGTGCTGACTTTTTGATAGCCCTGCAGTTGTTGTGGCTGTCCATGTCGGGCACGCGCATTCGATGCAGGGAACTGTTGAGTGGGGACTATAGCTTCCTTCTAGTGTATGCTTCCCTTGTTGGAGCAGCTGCGGTGAGTCGGAAGACGATGTGTCTGAAGATGCAGATAACGCATGAAGTTAAGAACGACATATCTCTTTGATCCGAAGAAATAAACTAAGAGATCAATAGCAAGGTATGAGAGTGGTCACACGCCTGTTGACTAAAGACTAAATTGGGGTCACACAATTTTATTTTATTTTGGTACTGTCCGATCTACGCCGGATGGCTTGATGGCCGTTTTGTGCCTCCTGGCTGACACTGTTCGGAATCTTCCACGAAGAGCCAGCGACCAATGGTAGAGCAGCCTGCCTCCGCCGTCCGTGGCCCCGTCCAAAACCCCGCTCCCCGCCCCACCGCACTGCAGTGGTAGCGCTGCCCCGGGCCAATACACAAAGACTCCCCGTCATCCAGATCCGGCGGTGACAGTACCTTCAACCCACGCAACTCTAAAAGATAGCCATCTAAGCGCTGCTTCCACGGTGAACTTGCGGCCCCGCACCCTTACGTTAGACACCAGCCAACCGGCAGCCTAGGAGTTCCGCCGCCTCGAGGGGTGCTGGCCATTGGGAATCGATTGGCCCGGAATAAATATTTAGACAACTGACGCCTAAATAAAGTGATTTTAGATGAGGGTGCGACCTATCTGGCGGCATGGTGAAGTAGGCAGGTCCAGCTGTCGAGTCGGTGAGGCCGGAGCGGTTGCGGTGGTGACCGACGGCAGGGAAAGAACGATGTCGCGACGGTCGACGGCTACGCGGAAGAAGCGCCAGGACTCTAGACGGATCCGAAGTTGGAGCCGCTCCAGCACCGTGAACAACGGCGGGGGTGAATCAACTCCGGTACGGTTCACGCGGCCATCGTCGAGGCAGCACCAGCAGCACGGAGTAAGAGGCACACGGCCTAGTGCACGGCGGCAATTGGACAGCGTCTCCGGCATTAGGGAGGAGGGCGGCTGTGAAATTGGTGCGGTGGGGGCGCCATGGAGGTGGGGCTGAGGTTTCGCAGCTCGGGAGAAGGGAGCTTTACAGGGAGAAGGTGATTTTGCGCCCACGAGGTAT
>NC_041393.1:681193688-681224688 GCF_002162155.2 Triticum dicoccoides | reverse complement strand
AGTGGAACCATGTCTTACGGACGCATTTGTCTGAAATGTGAGGGGGAGTTACAGTTCTACCCTTGCCTATAGGGTTCTCGGCTTGGGTCTGTGTACTGAGGGTCGGGGATAGTAGAGTAACTTTGCTTCTCCCCAAATAGTGGGCGGGAGCGATTTCGGGCGAGGAGGGCGTGTTTTGAACTATAGTGGGCGTGAGCGAATTCGGGCGAGGAGAGCATGTTTTGAAATAGTGGGCGCGAGCTATTTCGGGCGAGGAGAGCATGTTTTGCCGACCATGGTTTATGAATTATTCGGCACATCTCATTTCGGCCGAGGAGAAGGCGCGCTTGGATGAAGTTACGAACCTAACCTCGATGTACAACGGGCAATTGATGCGTGTCCCACATAGGACGGTAATTTCCCGTCTCCCATTTATTTGCTCGGGCGAATTCCACCGAGCAGAGAGGATGTTTAATGGTTCGTTCAAATTTTTGGAGAACGAGCATCCACGTCTACCTTACCAAGTCGATTCGAATCAAATTTTGAAATATTAGCTTGCCACTTTTTTTTAGATGGAGAGATGATGCTCGGGAGTAATGTGTTTTTACATGCTCGTTGCTAGCGATTTACTATATGACAAATAGTTGACCCACTCAAAAACGCGAATCAAACCCAAAATGAAATATCTCGATTCAATGAACTAGCTCGTTCAGTAGGTCAAAATAGTGAACTAAATCCAAAATGGAACACCTCAATCGAGTAGCATGTTGTACAGTATTATAGTACTCCATGAACATGTTGAAAGTCAAATTAATGAACTTGTTTGATATACGCATATATCCGTTCATGTGTATATTGCAGACAACATGGTCTCCAATTTAAATATTTGAATGCAAGTTTATATCAGTCTTTGATGCATAAAACGCAACCTCCCCCTCTCCCGGACTCCTGTTCTCTCTCTCTCTCTCTCTCTCACTCTCTCGCCGACAATCTTCAATTCTGTCGCACGCATCCGACACAAAAACCTTCTTGGTCCCTCTCCCTTTCTCTCTCTCTCTCTCTGTGTGTGTGTGTGTGTGTGGAGGGGGGGCGGGTCTTTCTAGTCTGCATTCATATATACACCATCTATAGGTCTCTCTCGTACACTATGTATGATACTCTAGCTAGTCCAAGCTAGATATCTTGGGTGCACTCATCATACGCACGCAAATTCCTTGGATCTTTACCTGTAACTCTCTCACGCACCACTATGTCGTCTAGGAGCTCTTCCCCCCCTCTCTCAAACTCTCCATCCACCTGGGTCACATATACACATGTATATCTCACTCGCACTCGATAGGCCCATCTAAAACTCTATATCTCTCCATCGTTCTCTCTCCATCTCACACGCACACACACACACAATCTAATGCCCAGGTAGCCAAGTATGATGGTCTCTCACTCAATTGTAGGCACACGCAGTCCCCCATATATGTATATGACTAGCTCATCTTAGTCTCCATCACAAACATGTGCATGGTCTATCTCGATTTCTCTCGGGGCATCTTTCTATCGCGCACGCACTCCCTCGATCTCCCACCCATATTGTCCCCTCACGATCTCGAGGGGATCTCTCTATCACAAACACACCCTCTCTCCCTCCCCATGCGTCCATGCCATCCATGTGTCCCTCTCGACCTTTTTTCCTTGTTGGCCAGACCTCTATTGGACATGTGCTACAGGGGTGTCTCTCTCCGTTGCAAACAATCACACACTAGTTATCTTCGTGTATCTCCTCGCCTCGCTTTTCCATCTCGGAGATGCATGCGTGATATGTTCGCATAAAAAATGAAAAAACACACACTCTCTCTCTAATTTATTGTTTGTTGTCACTTTCTCTTTCACACACATACTCTTTTTGCACACTTACTCATTCTCCTTCGCACGCACTTGATCTGTCTCGACTGAGGCACTCACCTCCGTCCATAGCACATAGATTTATTGAAAAGTCAAACATCACAAAGTTTGACCATGTACGTGGAGAAAGAGAATTACATCTAGTACGGCAAACATAATACCATTAGATTCACCATGAGATGTAGTTTTGTATGATGTATCTTTGGTATTGTAGAAATAAATAACATTTGCATAAACCTGCTCAAAGTTTCCAAAGTTTGACTTCTAAAAAATTTACATGCACGGCATTATTGAGCGGATGGAATATCTCTTTCCCCCTCTCAGCTATCTGACCCACCACTCAGCCTTATCGGGGCTCCTCAATCTCTCTCAAACTTTATTGGCCAGTTTGGTTCGTGACCTGACCCTCATGCCTTGATGATCGGTACTGCCTGGTGTGGACGTGAGATGTACAATATTTCTGCCTGGCCAGGCTTGTGTGGTGCTGAAGCGTTTGGTTCATGCCTGGGCCAGGCAAATCATCAACGTCCCATCAATCAATCCATGCATCAATTATTTAATGCTAATATCCATCCATGTTGTTGTTAGCCTCGTGGCCGCACGACCAGGCACGGCCAGGCGTTCGAAATCGGTCGCTTGGGCCAGGCTACTTGCAGTGTCTAGAGTTCAGCCAGGCTAATTAAAGTACAAGGGAACCCAGCCCAGGTGGGCTTTCTTTTTCACAGGGTAGCAACCAAACAAGCGTGCATGAAATCCAGCCACAACCCCAGGCCACGCAAAAGATGCTCACGACGCAAGGCAAACGGGCCTTATATCTCCCTGGTTCACACATACACATGTCTCGCTCGCGCTAGACATATAGACCCATCCAACACTCTCCACCCTTGTTCTCTCTCCATGTGACACGCACCCCCCTAAGTACCATAATCCCTCACTCCATCATAGGCTCTGTTTGGATCCGTGGGTTAGAGTTAGTTTGGGTTAGTTTGGAGCCAACTAACCCAAAAAGATCCAAACAGGAGGGTTAGTTTAGGTTAGATGCATCTAACCCATCCAAGGGGTGCTTATTTGGGTTAGTTCTTCTCGGGACCACTAATAAACACTTTTTTCTCTCGCTCTCCCCGCAGCAGATCCCTCCCCACTTCCTCAAAGCTTCTCGTCCTCTCCCTCCCTCCCTCTCGCACCGCCCGTGAAGGTGCCTCGCCGTATCCGCGCTCCATCTAACCCTGCCATCCAAACACCTATTTACTTAGAGTTAGTTCAGGGTTAGAATCTAACTCTAACCTCTAACTGAGTTAGAGTATCCAAACAGGGCCATAGGCGCAAGCACTCCCCCCCTCCTAAGTATGATTATCTCTTACTAGCCATCAAGAACACACGTATTGTCTCCTTCCATCCATACGTCTATCTCGATATCTCTCGGGGCATCTTCTATCGCTCACACACCTTGTCACTCGATCTCCCACCCATGTAGTCCCATCACGATCTCCAGGGGATCTCTCTATGACAAACATACACTCTCTCCTCCCCATGTCTGCATTTTCTCCGTACGTCTCTCTCAACCTCTCTCCCTTGTTTGTCAGACCCCTCTTGGCCACGTGCTAGGGGTCTTCCTCTCTCAATTCCAAACAACCACACACTATCTCCTCACCTTGCCTCCGTTGTCGAAGATGCATGTGTGATATGTTTGCATAGCACATGCATGATTTTTCTCCACTATTATCGTGTGTTGTCCATGTCTCTTTCACACACGCACACACACTTTTTTAACTCTCTCTCTCTCTCTATCTCTCTCTCTCTATCTCTCTCTCTATCTCTCTCTCTCTCTCTCTCTCTCTCTCTCTCTCTCTCTCGTCAGGGACTCTGTCACGTCCATAAGCATATTGATGTTTTGAAAAGTCAAACCTCAGAAAAATTTGACTAGGTATATGTGGAGAAAAACATTTACATCTGGAAAGATCATTAGATTCATCACAACATGTACTTACTTCATACTATAATTTATCTTTGGTATTGCCGATATAAGTAATTTCTTTATAAACTTGGTCAAAGTTTCAAAAAGTTTGACTTTAAAAAAATGTTGTAACTATATTATCGAACGGAGGGAGTAGCTCTTTCTCTCTCTCTTTCTCTGCTATCTCTCACGGGCCTCCCCTCTCACTCGAACTCTCTATACCAGCGGATTATATGCTCACTGTGTCAGTGTATAGCTCTGTATATTGTTTAGTTGACTGGTCAACCAATCCACATGCTGCCTTATCAGCTCGTGTTCTGTATCTTGGTGTGCTGGCCCATGTGGCAGTGGGTGAAAATAAGTAAACTAGAGGCCCATCTGACACGCGGTGAAGGAAACAAAGTTGAAACCACTCGGGGTAGCACCCCGCACGCTAGTAAATTGAGATCGCATTGAGGACAAACTTCTTGCACGCGAAGGACGCACTCGCGCACAATTCACCACTGCGCGGCGGCATGCACAGAAGGATGCACTCGCGCACACCCAGCAAACAACACACACCAGCACACGTGTACACCAGCATCGCCGCCGGTTGAGATGGACAGCGAGGCAGCCAACAAGCGGAGGCCGCTCGAGCCAAAACCACATCCGGTGAGCCTGGACTTCATCAGCAGCCTCCCCAAGGACATGCTGCTCGTCATCATCGGCCTCCTCCCCACCAAATCTGCCGTGCGGACCGCCCTCCTCTCCCGGTGGTGGCGCCCCCTCTGGCACTGCGTTCCCCTCAACCTCACCATCGACAGCTGCCGCTGCGACGGAGATTGCAAACGCATGGCCGTGGTCTCCAAGATCCTTTCATCGCACCCTGGGCCAGCCAGATGCCTTGACATCCGTATGTTCAGTGCCAACTGCAAGGTCCAACCCAAGTTTGACGAGTGGTTCTTATCCCCCACCCTAGATCAGCTCCAGGAGCTCAGCTTTGAAGCTGGACGATGTCGCTCTCTGCCGCCGTCCGCGCTCCGCCTCACGCCAATGCTGCGCCGCGCCAGCTTCAGCTCCTGCTATGTTCCCAAGATTAATGCCGCGCCCGCCCTTCTTCTCCCTCAACTCATGCAGCTCGACCTCTTCGACGTTGTCATCTCGAAGAAGGCTATGGAGCACCTGCTCCACAGCTGTACTGCGCTCGACTACCTTCGTCTTGAGCAAATACATGGGTTCATTAGCCTCCACATCGCGTCGACGAATCTCCGATGGATTTATGTGTCTTGCTGGCCCCGCAACAAGACATCAATTGGGAAGAGATCACTCCAGTTGTTCCACATTATGGTCATTGAGAATGCGCCTTTCCTTAAGAGATTGCTTGTATCGGATCTAGAAGGTCCGACAAAAATCAGGGTCATTGACGCACCGAAATTGACAGTGTTGGTGTACTCGTCTGCCAAATTCTCCGAACTCTTTATTGAATCTGTATTCGTTCAGGTACAACAGTCATCTTCTTCTCCATCTTCTTGAAATTCACATTTTTAAATTTCTTCTTGATGTATTTACGACCGTCTTCCAGAAAATGATTCCCACAAGCTTGACCTAGTCCATGCGCACAGTGAAGATCTTAGCACTAAAATCTATCGGCCCCAATCTGGATCAAGTTGTTGGATTCCTTACATGCTTCCCATGCACGGAGAAGCTACTCATCGAGGTGAAACTTCTATCCTATTAGTAAACGGTAATCACAACATAGCTCAATTTTTTCGTAATTTTCCCAAATTACGATGACAAGTGTAGTGTTCAAAACTACATCTACGCACTACACCGAAAGAAATGTTTTTAGTATTTTTTCTCACGTGATCACCTGCATCATTTTTATGCTGTACTAGAATAGTAGCCTAGGCTAGTCATAGTGGAAAGTAACTTAGACTACTCCAGCAACTCTATGGTTAGCCTAAGGGCAAGTACTACCTCCGTCCTGGTTTACTCTTCCAATTTTGTAGTATCAAAATTTGACCAAAGATTTAACTGACAAAATGTTAATGCATGTCACTAAGAACTATATCGTTGGATTCGTATTTGAACATAATTTCAAATGGTGTAATTTTTAGTGACATGCATTGGCATTTTCTTAGGTAAATCTATGGTCAAAATTTTATACTAAATACGAGGTAGTATTCCCTCCGTCCCAAAATTCTTGTCTTACATTTGTTTAGATACGGATGTATCTAAAACTAAAATGTAACTAGATACATCCGTATTTAGACAAATTTAAGACAAGAATTTTCGGACGGAGGGAGTACAAAAGTGGGCTATGTAGGCCAAAACATGTGCCAAATTCACTTGTGATGCACTTGGCATCGATGCCCCTCCATTGCTCACTTGGTGCCCCAATCTGGAGCACCTACTTTGCTCCGGTGCCAAATTAACTCAAGCAATAAAAAAACATTGCATGGGAGAGAGGGAGAGGACTGAGGCAATAAAAAAACACTTGTTTGGGAGAGTGAGAGGCTTGTGTAGTTGGTTTGATTGATTTGTTTATACATGTGGGTCTGTGTGCACAGCGGTGCCAACTCTCTCACTTCGCGAGAGCGGTGCCAAAATCTTTTGATTTGACATCGATGCGTATTATGTGGCATACTTTTGCGAAATATGGCATCGGCCACATAGTGGAAGGAAACAAATGCCCAAGCTCTTCACGTGCTCCTAGTTAAATGAGAGGAAACAGAAACAGAGAGAGAGAGAGGGAGAGAGAGAGAATGAAAAAATATCACTAGCCAGCCAACCCTATCGTATGAGCGAATGATATTGGTACCTCTTGATGACACGGCAATCTTATGCAGCCAGCTGCTCTAATATGTTCTCTTCTTTTGCAGATAAAAAAAGACCCAAAAGTGAAAAATGTGCTACACTATAACAATCTCATCGAATGCCTTGATCTCCATCTTACAGAAATTTATTTGATCGACTACCAAGGCAGCACATCTGAGATTAAATTGGCCAGGTTCTTTGTTCTGGAGGCAAGTGTGCTCAAGGTAATGAGGTTTGGCATTCTCTGGCGCAACAATGAATGGCGTGCTGATCACCGCAAGCGTCTAGGCCTAACTGACAAAGTCTCCGCAGAAGCTGAATTTGTTTTTGAAACATCAAGTGGCCAGAGACTCGAAAACTTATTTGCCCATTAGTGACTTATCAGGGCGGTGGATTTTAGTTTGTACGGTAACGCTGCATCCACCTAAAGTAACGAAAGTTCTTACGTGAACTTCCTAGTAATTCCCTCTTCCTAGGTGCAACATTACTCCTAACATTTGTAATATCAGTTTGAAACTTGTAATATTGCCGTGTCCTATTCCTGCGTTTTCAAAATCCTGTGAATCAAACAGGTCCTGAGTTGGTGATGATGTTGTGCCTCCCATCTTTCACCAGTAGCCGTCGGATCTAAATCTGACACATACAAACCAAGCTTCTCCATTTTTGCAAAAAGATGCCCGCACTTGTTCCCTATTTACAAACAACTCCTTGTCTCTCACAATCAGCGTTATCTCCTCCCCACCACATCTAGAAGGCCATGGAAAAATCTAGCGCGATGGCTGCTGCCGGAGCAGTCCACCCCCAATCTTGGTGTTCCGTGCAATGCACGGGCATCTACGCATGGGAAAATATGTCGAACAGGGCTAGTTGTAAGCAGGCTAGCTCTACAGCCATGATGATAGTGACTGCAGACGGTGAGGTTGACTATGGTATGCCGAACACGGCGCCTATACTCAGGTGTCATCTCCGGCGCAGGGTCTTGTCACTTCACTGTGAGGAGCAGCACGTAATAATTTGACCAACGGGTAGTACAGTGCTAGTACTCCTAGGAGTACTACATTGGCAGTAGTACTACTAGTACTAGTAGCACCACCGTCTGGATTTAGGAGTACTACCACGTCCATCTGGATTTTAGTATTTCACTAGCAATATCTAGTAATGCATGTCACAAAAAATGTACTACTCCCTCTGTAAATAAATACATGGTGTTTTATTCCTATCGGTGAGAGAACTTAATGTTTTCTTGCCAACTAGAGTCTTAATAGAATTACATGCAATGAACTAAACACTGCATGTCATGTTTGGTAGTCTCAAGTCATTGAAAGCATGCACGGCCCACATCTCTCATTGCTTGATATGTCACGAAATAAGAAACAAGGAGGGAGTTAATGCATCGTGCCTAAGTGTTTTGGGATTATTTGGTTTTCGTAATGTGACTTACAAAACATTTTTGTTTACATGCATTAACATTTTATTAGTTAAATCAAAGGTCAAAACTTGGCGCAAAATGCAAAGGGGACCAATAAACCAGTAAACATCAAACTTCTCTCGTTTGGCCCCAACTAGAGGTCCGCTGAGATGACTATACTGCACCGGCATGGAGGGGGGCGCAGCTTCATTGACTTACGGCAACTGCCTTTGGGTGAATGACACGTGGGCCAGGGGGTGGTTGCCCACCTATCATATAGCCAAAGGCAGGTGCAGTAGAGGGCCAAGGAGTAGTATGAAATCCTACGCACCTATGCACGCTAACCAAGGGCAAGAATGATCACTTGAATCGCAAGATCAGTTGACTAGTAGAAGCTAAGCTAGACACAGGGAGGCGATGAGCGCGAGCATAAGCCGGCTATGCCAGATGGTCCATGACGCCGGCCTGCGGCCCGGCAACGAGGAACGTCTCCAGGTAGTATTGCTTGAGGCCGGCAGGGCGAGGGGCCGCTTGGACGACAGCTTCGTCTCCTTGTTCGACGAGGTCCTCGTCGGTTTCCTCGACAAGTTCACCGTCGTCAGGAAGCTCGCGGACGACTTTGACGTAAGCCTTCAGCCGACGCGCCCAGGCTATGCGATGCCCACCACCCTCAATGGCCACTATGGTGACAACCTCTTTGACGCACTCGTGGCCCTGCGACTGCCCGCCATCGCGCCGGAGAATGTCCACCTTGAGGTCGCGCTCGCCGCGCAGCGCCTGGCGCAGCAAGACACCATGGATATAATCACCCACGTCTATGCGCATGCAAGAGGAGGACGATAGGACGCTGGCCTTCTTGGACCACAGGGCAACCTTGGACGCACTGTTCAGAAGCACGTTGAGCTCGCCGCCAACGCCGCTGCTCCTCACACGTCGGTTGGTGACCCGGCGCACTAGGGCGTGAGGATGTCGTTGATGGATCCATATGTACTTTTATCTTTCCGTCAAATCCATGTAGTAGTATATGATACTACAGTAATTATCTTACCTTTCGCATCAACTTCATAATTTTCGTACGTACTCCATGCATGAACGGCGCTAGAACCAAACTTCTCATTACTCTAGGCAAAATCGTTATTTTCTATCTACCGATCGCACCATGGAGCAGAACCAAATTTTACAAGTTACGAGTTCAAAAGGAAAAGCCTACCGTGTTTGCATCGCACCCCCACACGGTTGGTCCGGCACGCCGCTCAAGCGGGAATGCGTGCGGTGTTGCATTTTCACTTACAAGTAGGACCGTAGTTGAGCAAACCGACTATCGGCAAACCCCCGTCCCGCCCACCGCGCGATGGCTGAGAAAACAGGAGGGAGAGGAGATGGCTGTAGCACGGACTCCAAGAAAATTGGTGTCGGATGGGACTCGTGTGGGTGGCGTGTGCCGTAGTGCTAGACGTGAATGCAAGTTATGGCCCATGACACCCCACTATATCGATCCTATATCGAGGTACATTATGTAGAACAAATTTCTTACAGTCCGTGCTCAGCACTCCTCTATCTCTCTTCCCAGCCATCCAGCGGACGCGCGAAGCCCATCGTCTGTTTGCTCACATGCGGTACCACATGTCAGTGAAAACGCAAGCGGACACACTGAACCTGCACATCTTTCACCTCGACGTGCTGGTGATGAAAAACAAATCCAAGAAAGACCCTCGGTGGCCGCTTTTGGAGTTACTCAAGAGTAGTAAGATTCTATCTATAGTTAACCCAAGATGCACATCTCGTGGCTTCAACTTATCAACTACCACTCTATTTTCTTTCATGACACAACCTGGATGCTGGATGTCCCACGTGTCGGCAAAAGGAGGAAGAACCCGGCCAAATCTTTTGTTGTGCTATCGGATTAGACTAGTTGTGCTAACTTAAAAATTTTATTGGGTACTCCCTCCGTTCCAAAATACTTGACTTCCATTTGTCCAAAAATGGATGTTCCTATATACTAAAACATGTCTAGATACATATATATTTTGACAAATAGAAGTCATGTATTTTGCAACGGAGGGAGTAGAATGGATGCAAGTTTTTGTATTGGGAAGAAGAGTACATCCATATATTGATAGAGCACAACTTAGTAGATGTTCTATCACTTTTAGTTAGCACAGAGGCTATAGATGAGATTAGTGCACTTGTTGATACTCCTACTTGGTATGCATGTTGCTGCTTAGACGTAGAGAAAAATGGACCGGAGGGAGTACTAGAATAGAGGCTAGACATGAGACTAGATGCGAGGAAGCAACGTCTACTTCTTTATAGTCGAAGAAGAAAGAAGCATGCAAAATCAAGCCTCCGTAGATCAACAATGAATGCATCGAGAAGGCACTAATCCAACTTACAAGAGTAGTAAAATGTATTCTTGTGGTTCTTGTTTTCTTTGTTCTTGCTTTTCTAGTCAAAATTATCGTTTGAGTTCGTGCAAAACGGAGGTCCGTTTGGGGTTCTGTGTTGTAGTTGGCCTTACAAGTGGGACCGCAGTTAAGGAAACCGACTATCGGCAAACCCCAACCTCGCCCGCCACGCGATGGCTGAGTTAGAGAAACGATGAGGTTGAAGAGATTGCTCTAGCACGGACTCCAAGAAATATGATGTCAGATGAAAGTCGTGCTGGTGGCGTGTGCCGTACTCCTGGATGTGAATGCTTGTTCTGGCCCATGCCACCCTACTACTCCTACTAGTTATTACTCTATACTACTAACTAGTATCGAGGATTCGAGGTGCTGGTTACGTAGTACAGTATGGCTACAGTAAAAACACCCGCACGACGCGCAAAGCATGTGAAGCTAGTACAAATAGTGTACTACTATTGTTAATTGGCCCCATCCGATAATCTATTACAATGCACGTACAATTATGTATTTGGAAAATATATTTTTTGCCTCATCACACCACTCACTCACAGAAGCAACTCGAAAGCCATTCATAAATTTAGTAAGTTTATCACAGGCATATCATTTTATTACATACAACAGGTCATCAACCCACATCGACAACGAGGATACATTATAAATACTAAAGTTTTCACCACACAACAAATAACAAGCAATGAAATGAACTTCAACTCAACCATTCCTCGGCGTTGGAAATGCTTGCTTTGAACCACAAGTGATTCTCTGGGACAGGCCATCCATTGTCGATCTGGAGACCAACGCAGGACTGATCATCCAGGCTGAAGCGGCCTACTATATCAGTACCAGGGTAGGGAACCACCCAAATGTCCAAGGTATAGACACAGTTCCTTCTCATAAATGGTAGTAACATTGTGTCAACAGCAGTTGGATCGCCTTTCACCATCATTGGATAGTTTTGTCCAAGGAAGAGCGAGTTTTCTCCAAGACTATCAAATCTGTACCAGGGAGAAGGAGTTGGAGCTAGCACACTAGTATCCATCCCGAATACCATGCAATGGGTGTTGGAATAGGTCCAGAGAGTGCGACCATGGGAGACTACACCTGCTTCCTTAGCAGTAACATCATCAGTGGGCTGTATACACACAAGAAGAGGCGATCCATCGGAATTAGTTGCCAGGGGCCAAATAGTATATGGGCGCTGCTCGTCCTCATGCTAGTGATCATCACCATCATCATCTCCCCCTTGGTTATAAAAATCTTCAATTATAGGTGGTGGAATGTTCACAGGACCTTGGAAACACAAGAAGAAGGTTAATTAGTAAGGCTGGGCATAGTGGGGGTAACATAAGTAGTATAATGCACTTGGGACTCGCAAACATAGGTAGATATCGTAACATAATAAATGTGATGCTACTATGTGTCATGCATGGCAATAAATGAGACCACCTATGATACTAATCTAAGATACTACGCACTATAGAGGTAGTAACATAAACTAGTAACATATGCATGTTACTAGTCTAAGTTACTCCCCTCCTATGATACTAATCTAACCCGCATGCATGTGGATGAAACAATTATAATTATGGTGGAAGACAAACGTACCGAAACAACGAGGATGCCATGCAAAAACAGTGCCATGAGTGGTGGCAGCAAACACAAGGCCCTCGTATTGAATTGCATCACAGTACTCATCCGTGTACAGAAACTGATTTTTGAGCAATATCCATCCAGTCAAACCACTGATGACAGCAGCAAGCTTGTCGAAGATAGCAACAACTTCATAGTTATTGTAATTCCAAGAGTGGTTGGGGACTCGAGAAATTGCTATCTTCCGTAGAAGACAGTCACCATGATTGTATTTGAACGTGCGTACAATACCAGTGTGCTCAACCTCTGTGCAGTCTGCTGAGATTTTTGGAAGTGGAACCCGGTCACGAGTGTACACATTCACAAGTTCCCACTCGCCGTTGGACCCAATGTAAACAACCCAATCTCCATTTACGCCTACCCAAGACTTTCCCTCAAGCGATGGCATCTTAACATCATACGTATCATTATCAAGTGGCATCAACTTGCACAGGGCGAGGCCTCCGTCATGACGGCGCCAGTCATCAGGGTCACGGCGAAGAAGATAGGGGAGATCAAACCGCTCCTTGACTCTTGGGTTCCCTATAATGGTGTTATTAGTTGAGTCAAGAATCGGCTTGAACGAACCTGCCATGCTAGCCGAGGTGATGACGTCGCACCGATCAATGAGTTCCTCCACCACGTCATCTTTCAGATCAGGGCAAGAATAACGGGGTCGTTTTCGTCCTGTTCCCTCCATGGAGAAGACGATCGAACAATGGCAGAAGAAAGGGTGAAGGGATGAAGGAAAATGGAGGAGGGAGATGAAGAGCGTGCGACAGCAGTTCCAAATCGAGAGGGAAAGGCGAAGAGTCGGTGCATGGGTGCCAGTTTGACACGGTTCACGAAGGGGCGCCCCGGTCTACACGTCGGTTCGGAAATACTCCTACTACTCGTCGTCGTCTCACTGATATGTGGAACGGGACCACATGTCAACGAGACATGGTGTGTAATTTCTTGTGCAAAATGCTCTCTGGCTGCGTTGGCCCGAGGTGCCGCATTAGTTATCGGCCTTTATTTTTTTAATGGCATGCCGTTTAGTTTTGAAGCACGACTAACAGGTACTGTACACAGAGAAAATATAAACTACTCTACCACTACTCCACCTCCAGTACTAGTAGTATAAAGAAGATATATAGGATGGAGCTTCAGTGCTTTCTTGCCAAGGGCTTCCCACTTGCTTCTCACACTATCACCCTCTCTCCAGATATAAAAAAGAAGGCCCCTCTCTCGCTCCTCACCGGTGGTCACAGATCTGCCGGCGAAGAAAAGGACGTGCAACGTTGACGCACTCGTCGTCCGCGAGCAAGGTCACGCACTGACGACAAGGCCGTCCTCTCAGACCTAGCGCCCGCGCGGGATCGCTGCTGTAGTGTGTGCAGAGGACGACGACCACGAGCGAAGCCACTTCTCGCCGACCCTCAGGTATGCTACCTCTTTTCGAACCATACCCTTGTTCTATTGCCCCATCTGGCACGTCGTTGCATGTGGATCTTTTTCCACTCCACCATCTTCCCAATTTGCTATCCTCTGCTCTGCTGGCCACGCAGACGAAAACCATAATTTGCACTATTAAAGGAAACCCTACTTCGTGCAGACTAATGCATGTCTGGGTTGAATAAGGAAAGGAAGGGAGACTGTACTGTGCAAGAGAGTAGGCATCGAACCCGCATCTAGGTTGAAAAGGGGAAAATCAGTAGCTAAGGAATGAGTCTCCTGTCTCTTGGTTGAAGAAGGGTAGAAAGGCATGACAACGCAATAGAGAATGACCAGGTCGATCAGTTTGTTGTCCTCACATAGGAAAAAGGTGGCTAAAGAGAACAAAAATGGGACATAATCCACATATGCTGCCTGGATATTTGTTGCTCTGGGCAACCATACCTCCCTCACCACTCTGCGTCCGTGGAGGTACATCATACTGGTGCGCCCACTGTCCGAATGGGCCTCCCATGCTCTTATTGCCACTTTTTTGCTGTTAGTATAACGCCAACAGTCAAGTAAAGAAATGCTACTACTAAAGTGATGCCACATTTAACTAATGTCGCTCTCAGTCTAATGCCATAGATAAATTTAAGCAGTGCCATTTAATGTCACTGGATCATTTCAGGGTTAGCTGTTGATTGTGGATGTATTAAAGATTTTTCAGCTAAGGCATTCTAATGCTGTTGCACAGCCAGTATACCAATGATGAAACTTGTCACTACCTTCAGATTTTTGCACGGTTAATGCTTATAGATTACATACCTCACTTTCATGAGATAACTTAATTTTTTTGTACAGTGTCACCAAAATGCCAAGGCGCTGATGTCATTTTTATTTTGGTTAAACTGCACAGACAATTATGAAGACAAGAGGAAAGGTCAAGAGTGGGCACCTCCTCCTCCGGCTGTTCTCTTGATTATCAAGAGGAAAGATCAAGTTTTTATGTTTGATTGATTATCAAGATTGGGATAGCAATTTTTAAGGTCCCCCCGAGTTCGAAATGATATTTACCTTGGAGGTACAAGGTTTGCAATTTTTTTATACTGTCATTAGTTAATAATGCTAGTTACCTTCAGACTTTTTTATTTGGTTTAATGCTCATGCACAGCTAGTATACCAATGCTGAAACTTGTTACCTTTACATTTTGTATTGTTCATTCTTATAGAAACCTTCCAGTGCTAGAGTTTATTGAAATCTGTTCAGTAAAACCATTGTACTGTACCCTGTAATAAACTAACTACTCTACTGTTGCACTAGCCACTGAATTAGTGTATATTTGTAGTATTCGAATGTTGTTGCATTAGCGTATGGACATAAATAAAGTGTGGCAAGCTTTCCCAGATATGTGCTCAAGAAAACTACTACCTGTTTTTCTAAATACTAGACGTTTGGGTACTTTAAATTGAACCGCGAAAACGTCTTATATTAAGGAACAGAGGGTGTAGAGTTCACTCATATTATCCCGGTAAAGCTAGTCACACCTTTGTTAAAATTAATGTTCATTATTTTATCAGAGGAGGTCTGTATGTTTGTCTCTAATGCCTGTCTACTACATACCCGACATCATGATGTAATGTTAAGTCATTTCCTTTTGTACAGTGTAACTAAATTGTCAAGGCGGTGATGGAATTTTATTTTAGTAGAACTGCACAAAATTTGCTTAAAAGAAGAGGAAAGGTCAGGAATGGCTCAGTTTTTCAGAAGAAAACTAGGTATGCCTTCCTGACATCAGCCGTTGTTGCTTTATTTATTCCCTCAAACAGGTGGTTAGAAACAGTCTTGCTACCTTTTCCCATTAAGAAATTGGAATTCTTATATTTGTGAGTCTATGCTTCAACTAGTGCCACTCTTATAGTAATCACACTTTCAATATCTATGCAAACAGGGATGCTCGATTTTAGTGGAGCTGCACAAAAAGTCCAACTCGTTCAACATTAGGAGCATGTTTTTTTCCAAACCTTTATATCCAATTGGTGGCACTATGAGCTGTTCATTACGAAGGTACATGGTTTGCTACTATCCTCTACTCTTTTTGTACTGTCATTAGATAGTAATACTAGTGGTTTGCATGTGAATTTATTGGCAGGGTGGACCTACATTAGAGGTGTAGGACAGGATTCAATGATTGGATGCTTAATTTCGGTTGTATCGATTTCACCTCTTCCATCACTGCGAACATGGTGTGGTATATGTTTACTAGCTGCTTGATATTTGTGCAGACAGAGATGTCTGCCCATTGCTATTTGGCAAACAAACAAAGTGTCCGCAATTTTGGTTGAACTGCACAAGAGAATAGTATAGTCACTGCATGCAGTGCCATTTGAAAATAGACACAAAGATTGGATAGTCACTTCATGGATTGGAGAAAAGTAGTACTGCACTATTTACTGGCCAATAGTTGGTGCTTCATTACTTTGGTCTGATTATACAATGGGCATCATTTTCCCTAAGTTAAAGTTTGTATTCCGAAAATAGTCTCGCGATGTGATCGATAGAAGACCAAATCATATTGCAGTGGATGTTCCTCCATCATGTGTGGTTCATTCTCATGGTTCCAGCTGTTGGTGAAACCACTTACGTTTGCAAGAGGAATTGTAGACTTCACAAACAAATTTGTCTTTCAGTCTGTACTGAATGTTGGCCAAGAGAAGCATCCATGTTTGTAGGAAGAATAGATGTTTTTTCTAGATCTTTGCTTTTGGAGCTACATATTTGTATATGATCTGTGAATCATTGAGATGCATTAACATGTTGATCTTATGTATGGGAATCGTACTAGTTAGTTTTAGTTGCGACGCAAGATCCGAACTGGCTGATCTTTGCTTTTGGAGCTACATATTGGTATATGATATGTAAATCATTGAGATGCATTAACAATTACTTATTTCTGTTCGCTCAGTGTTTACAAGTTACTGATCGATCACTAGCTAGCCTACAAATGCGCACCTGGCAGTTTTATTTGCGATGCAAGATGCGAAGTGGTAGTTTTTTGAATAAAAATGCCTACCTCTGAAGAAACTGACAAGCTACACTATCGATCCTACACGGATAAAAATGCCTACCTTTGAAGAAACTGACAAGCTACACTATCGATCCTACACGGATAAATAGCGTATCACGCACGTACTACCTCCTTTCCGGTTTGCAGGACTCAATTCAAGAAACGACCTACTTGATCCTACACGAATAAATAGTGGATCACGCACGTACTAGTACCTCCTTTCCTGTTTGCAGGGCTTAATTAAAACCTCTCACCAACCAAGGTACTCCCTCCGTCCGGGTTTGTTAGTCCCGTGAGCAAAGCAGCAAGACCAAGGCATGGCAATAATTAACGGCATACAGAAGTTTAAGCCTAATTAATTCCAGTGATTTAAGTGGATGCATGCGTGCCCTCGGCTGCGACTCGTTGCATGCTGCTTCGCGTACTGCCTGCGAGCGATTCTGAGTGCCTGCATGCAGCCGGCTGTAATTAAGGCAGCTAACTGATGCGAAAAAAGATATGCTTTAATTGTTGCGGGATTTTTAAATCCGTGAAATCATTATTGACAAGGAGGGAGATGATTCGAGTGCACTCGTTTGTCCGCCATGCCGGCGTGCGACCTAGACGGGGCGGGACGGCATAGTCATAATTTCAGTTTCCCTAGTTTTCCACGGCAAGCTAGCGCGCTAAGCCATTATGCATTCCCCCTATAAGTACTGTTTCCCGGCATTCTCCAGTGCCACCGTGACCCAACTTGCCATATCCTCATAAGCCCCCACCAGCCCGATGTCGCTCGCCACGTCCGCCATGCCCCCGCCCGTCCGCGGTAGGCGACGCCGGAGGCGGTCACCGCTGGAACTAGTGTTCAGTTTTTCACCGGAAGGCAGACGGAGGGAGGAGGCTTTCTATCTGTCTTTAGATGGCAATGAGCAGATTGAGGATTTGTTAGAGCGCGACCGCATGGCCGAGGAGAAGGAGTTGCTGGAGCGTGACTGCCTGGCGGAGGAGCAACGTAACACCGATTTGCGCCGCCAGCGGGACATGGAGCAGCAGCGCACCGACGCTCTGAGTCGCGAGCAGAGCACCCACAACTGGGCCGACTACGTGGAGGCCGGCACCCGGCAAATAGCCCTGGATGCTGTCGGGCACGCATGCGTTAACGACGCCGATTTTTACTACCAGCTCATCAAGTGGGTTTCCCGCTTGGAAGCCGAAGCTTCGGTGGACCACGCCGGCATGGAAAGGGCCAACGCGCGCGAGCAACGCGCCCTATCGCACCTCTGGCAAGTCCGAGGCGAGGCGCAGGACGCCGGTGCCGGCATTTAGCGTGTACCGCCGGCATCGTCTAGTTAGCTAAGAGTAAGTTAGTACTTGTCTAGTGGGAGTAGATAGTTAACTTGGCTATGATGGTTGTCAATGTGGAAGTTCAGTACTTTATATGTGGATTAGACCTGTTACTTTGCTCTGAATGTTGAACTTTCCGTTTGAACGTATGGAATGGGCTGTTATTTTTTTAAATGGGTTGTATTTGTCCTCCACGGGTTTAGAGGCTGACTTGTGGGCCTAGCAAGTTGACGCGTACACAATCAGGAGATGATTGTACGTGGAGAGGATGACAGCAGGGACCCGCCAAGGTCATGGCAGTACGCAAGCAAGTGCCTCCTTATTTCAAGCCAATAAAACAAATGGCTCCTCGTAGTGGATTTCTGACATCTAGGTCCCATGTCATTGTCAACGTAGTCAATAAACGAGAGAATTGCACAACGAGCGGCTGACACCAGGGACCCAGCAGCTCGCCCATTTATTTTTGTTTTGGGTTAATTTGATAAATGCCTCCGAGAAATGCCACTCCAATTCCCAAACTTTGAAAAATGCCATTTCATGCCATTTCTAGTGGCATTTTTCGAAGTCTGGAGTGGCATTTTCCAAAGTTTGCAAATTGCAGTGGCGTTTTTCAAAGTTTGCAAAAATTGCAGTGGCATTTTTCAAAGTTTGTAAATCGCACTGGCATTTTTATGAATCGCCATAATTGGACTGGCATTTATCTAATTTGTTTTTGAGACGGAAGCAGGGTGTCAACTGGGCTGTGCGGGACACTCTGGCCTATCTAGACAGCCTTTTCTTTTATGTTTACCACAAACCAGCCCAGTAGTTTTTTTTTCTTTCTGAAAATGGCTAGCCTAGTTTTTTTGTGATTTGTCAAGTAAGTCGCTTTATCAGGCCTGTTGGGCTGCAAATCTTTCAAGACGAGGAGAGCTTCATTCGGATGGCCGAGAAAATGGCCTATCGGTAATGAGAAATGGGTTGTACATTTTTAAAACACATCAAACCGGCAATTAGTTTCATATATCTTTTTTTCATTTTGAGATTTTAAATTGCATTGATTTTTATGCATGGACAATTTATTGTATTTTATATTCATATACATTTATTTTTAAAATCAGTCTGAACGTGACTCGAAATTTCGGGATTAAAAACAGTTCAGACCGCACCGACATATGCAGAATTTCGTATAATTTTTTAACCGTGGCCACAATATGGGCTGTAATGCTAACAAAAAGAATATGGGCTCCAAAAAACACATAAGAATTAGCAAATGGGCTGTAAACTATTTGAAATAATGGCAGATGGGCTGTATGTTGTTTTCCATAGATTTGAGGCTTTCCACAGATGGCCTGTATACTGTTGGATGTCCAATCAACGGCCGTCGTGCTTCTTCAATCTCTGCTCTTCCTGTTGCAGCTGCTCAAACAAGCGCCGGCGGGACTACCTGCTCCCTCCTCCATGCGGCCGGTTGTGCTGCCGTGCAGGCCTCACCGCCCCACCGTACTCCCATCGCGGGCCTAGCCATCCCTCTACTCACCCACAGTCCCACACCTGCTGTTATTCTCCGGCGACGGCACGAACTAGTAAACCCTTGTACAGTCGTACTCCCCTCCGCGTGGGAAACCACTGCCGAGTCTTCCCTGCCTCCGTGTCGTTCCCTTCCTAGGTCTCGCCGTCGTCCACCGCCCTGGTGCTCTTGGCGTGGCGTGGCCAACGTGGTCAACGACAGACATGCATCTGAAGTGGACTGTACGTGGAGAGGCTGACAGCTGGGTCCACGGCCGCACGCAAGGAAATGCCTCCTTATTATGCGCAAAATAATGATTCCTCCACCTGACATCTAGGACCCACCGAAAGGGCCTCTATATTTTGCGGAAAAAATGTTACTGCCGCTGACAGCTCGGACCCACCAGCTATATCTTCACATGCAAGGAAGTGCCTCCTTATTACGCCCAAAAAAAGAATACTCCCCATACGATGTCCACTAAGTTGACGGGGCCTACTAAGTTGACGGGGACGAAGGGCTTTGTCAACTTAGTAAATATGCACGATACTAGCTCGACTAACCGTACGATGTCCATCCAACGGCCGTAGTGCTTCCTCAACCTCTGGTCTTCTTGCTCCAGCCGCCCAAAGCAGCGCCAGTCGTGCCGCCTACTCCTGCCTCCCGTGGCCGGCTGTGCTGCCGCAGAGGCCTCACCGCCTCCATACTACTCCCACCGCTTGCCAGGCCATCCCTCCACTCCACTCACCCACACCCGCTGTTATTCTGTGGCGACGGCAGCGCAGCCGAACCAGTGAACCCTCGTACTCCTCTCCGCGTGGGCATCCACTGCCGCGTCTTCCCCGGCTTCGCATCGTTCCCTTCCTAGGCCTCGCCGTCATCCACCACTGTGGTGCTCTTGGCGCGGCGTGGTCAATGTGGTCAATGACCGAATTCCATCGGAAGAATACTGTACGTGAAGAGGCTGACACCTGGGTCCACGACAGCCGCAAGGAAGTGCCTCCTTATTACGCGGAAAATAATTATTCCTCCACCTGACAGCAGGGACCCACCGGACGGGCCACCAGTATTTCACGAAAAAAAACGTTTGCCCCTGACTGCTGGGACCCACCCGACGGGCCACTGTATTTCGCAAAAAAAAAACGTTCCCCCTGCTGTTAGCTCGGACCCACCGGAAGTGCCTCCTTATTACGCACAAAAAAATGAATACCCCCTGCTAGCTGGGACCCACCTTTGTGGGAGGCTGACTTTTGGGCATACTAAGTTGACGGGGACGGAGGGCTTTGTCAACTTAGTCAATATAAACGATTCTAGCTCCAGTGACCGTACGATGTCCATCCAACGGTCGTAGTGCTTCTTCAACCTCTGGTCTTCTTGCTCCAGCCGCCCAAAGCAGCACCGGTCGTGCCGCATGCTCCTGCTTCCTGTGGTCGGATGTGCTGCCGCGGAGGCCTCACCGCCCCCTACTATTCCCACCGCTGGCCAGGCCCTGCAGTGATGGCAGCCTCACACCGCAGCCGAACCAGTGAACCCTCGTACTCCTCTCCGCGCAGGTTTCCACTGCCGCGTCTTCCCCGGTTCCGCATCGTCCCCTTCCTAGGCCTCGTCGTCGTCCACCGCCGTGGTGCTCTCCGCGCGGCGTGGTCAACGTGGTCAAGGAACGACTTCCATCGGAAGAGTACTGTACGTGGAGAGGCTAACAGCTGGGTCCACGGCCATAGCCCAGTTTTTTTGTGATTTGCCAAGTAAGTCGCTTTGGCAGGCCTCTTGGGCTATAAATCTTTCAAGACGAGGAGAGCTTTCATTCGGCTGGCCGAGAAAATGGCCCATCAGTAATGAGAAATGGGTTGTACATTTTTAAAACACATCAAACCGGCAATTAGTTTCAAATATATTTTTTTCATTTCAAGATTTTAAATTACATTAATTTTTATGCGTGGAGAATTTGTTGTATTTTATAATGATATACATTTATTTTTAAAATCAGTTTGAATGTGAGTCGAGATTTCGGGATTAAAAACAGTTCGGACCGCACCGAAATATGCAAAATTTCGTATAATTTTTTAACCGTGGCCACAATATGGGTTGTAATGCTAACGAAAAGAATATGGGCTCCAAAAAAAACCTTAAGAATTAGCAAATGGGCTGTAAATTATTAGAAATAATGGCAGATGGGTTGTATGCTGTTTTCCACAGATTTGAGGCTTTCCTAAAAAAAGGTTGAGGCACAAGCAGTGATAGTTGGATGTCCATCCAACGGCCGTCGTGCTTCTTCAATCTCTGCTCTTCCTGCTCCAGCCACTCAAACAAGCGCTGGCGGGACTGCCTGCTCCCTCCTCCCCGCGGCCGGCTGTGCTGCCGCGCAGGCCTCACCGCCCCACCGTACTCCCATTGCTGGCCTAGCCATCCCTCTACTTACCCACACCTGCTGGGCTCATGGGGAGGCAACGGAATGCGTCGTGTTCATGGGGAGGCAACGGAATGCGTCGTGTTCATCGGGAGGCAACGAAACGCGTGGGAGCCAACCGGCTGGGTCGGAATGGAATGCGTGGTCATGTTCATCGGGAGGGCTTGGACGGAACAGGCGATGGAAACGAGGCCTGGCGTACCGCAGAACGGAGGAAACAGACCTCCTACGTTTGGAACGGGGTCCTGTTGATCGGGAGGGGTGTGGCGTACGCACAAAAAAATGAATACCCCCCCCCAGCTACCTGTGACCCACCTTGGTGGGAGGCTGACTTGTGGACCTACTAAGTTGACGGGGACGGAGGGCTTTGTCAACTTAGTCAATATAAATGATTCTAGCTCCAGTGACCGTACGATGTCCATCCAATGGCCGTAGTGCTTCTTCAACCTCTGGTCTTCTTGCTCCAGCCGCCCAAAGCAGCGCCGGCCGTGCCGGATATGCTGCCGTGGAGGCCTCACTGCCCCCTACTATTCCCACCACTGACCAGGCCCTGCGGCGACGGCAGCCTCACACCGCAGCCGAACCAGTGAACCCTCGTATTCCTCTCGGCGCGGGCTTCCACTGACGCGTCTTCCCGGCTCCCCGTCATCCCCTTCCTACGACTCACCGTCGTCCACCGCCCTGGTGATCTCGGCGCGGCGTGGTCAACGTGATCAAGGAACGATTTCCATCAGACGTGGACTGTATGTGGAGAGGCTGACAGCTGGGTCCACGGCCGCAGCAAGGAAGTGCCTCCTTATTACACGGAAAATAATTATTTCTCCACCTGACAGCGGGGGCACACCGGACGGGCCACCGTATTTCGTGAAAAAAAAACATTTCCCCCTGACTGCTGGGACCCACCAGCTACACCTTCGCACGCAAGGAAGTGCGTCCGGGCAAAAAAAACGATTGGCCCCTCTGACTGCTGGGACCCACCAGCTACATTTTCGCACGCAAGGAAGTGCCTGACAGTCTGGACCCACCTAGTCGAAGCGTACATAGCATTGCCATTCTGGTCGCGAACGTGTACGTACATACTGGTCGTTGTAGAGGCGCACACGTGTCATAGTAGAGGCGCGCATGTAACATGTACACGTACGTACAGCGGCCAGGGTGCAATAAAGAAAATAGGGCCACGTATGTGTACATACGGGCGGGGTCTCGAACGCCTAGTCGCGCATACGTACGGCGAGGGCTCGTGTTCCTGGGGAGCCAACGGAATGCGTCGTGTTCATGGGGAGGAAACGGAATGCATCGTGTTCATCGGGAGGCAACGGAATGCGTTTTGTTCATGGGGATGCAACGGAATGCATCGTGTTCATCGGGAGGAAACGAAACGCATGGGAGCCAATCGCCTTGGACGGAACAGGCAATGGAAACGAGGCCTGGCGTACCGCACAACAGAGGAAACGGACCTCCTACGGTCGAATCGGGGTCCTGTTGATCGGGAGGGGTGTGGCATACCGCAAAACGGAGGAAACGGACCTCCTACGGTCGAAACGAGGGTCCTGTTGATCGGGAGGGGTGTGGCGTACCGCAAAACGGACAAAACGGACTTGTGTTGGAGCGCTACGGTCGAATCCGGGTCCTGTTCATCGGGAGGGGTGTGGCGTACCGCAAAACGGATGAAACGGACTTGTGTTGGAGCGCTACGGTCGAAACGGGGGGGAGGGGTGTGGCGAATCGCAAAACGGGACTCCACGGGATACTGTTCATCTCCATCGTCGACCTCCTCCAGCCTCCACGGGCTACTGTCGACCTCCTCCAGCCTCCACGGGCTCCTGTTCATCCAGCCTCCACCGCGTGCTACTCCACCGGCTACTGTTCAACCACCCCTCCACGGGCACCCCTCCACCGTCTAGTGTTCATCCGGCCCTCCACACCACAGGGTCCTGTTGAACCACCCCTCCACGGCCACCCCTCCACCGTCTACTGTTCATCTAGCCCTCCACACCACGGGTTCCTGTTCATCCAGAGGCAACGCCACCGCTCACTGTTCATCCACCCCCCCCACAACACTCACTGTTCATCCCAAAGGCAGCATCGATCGGCTTCAGTTAGCAGCAGTAGCGAATGAATCGCTCCATCGGGTTCAGTTAATAACCATCGTTCGATCGCTCTGGTTCAGTAACGCGTAGCCTGCAGTGCAATCGCTCGGGTTCACTTAGAGCCCAATGCCTCGCTCGACTTCAGTTAGAGCCAACGCCTCGCACACACGCGCGTACGTACGAGAGAAACGTGCATCGCTCCGCCCCCGACCTCCCACTGTAACCGGCAACTCCCCGAAATTTTCCTCCCCGTCGCTTCTACCACAGTTTTTTCCGTCATGGACGGCCCAAAGAATGTCATGCAGCTGCGTCTCTGGCCCGCCTAGGACGAAAAACCCATTTTCTGTCATGATTTTTTGTCATAGAAGTAGGAGCCCACCACATCTATGACGATACCGGGTTTTGTCACAATTAACGTCATAGAAGTGTCATATGTATGACAGAAAAAAATTTCGTTCGGCCCAAAATGTCATGGATGTGTCTTTTTTTGTAGTGTCCATGCATGAATGGCGTAATAACCAAACTTCTCATTACTCTAGGCAAAATCGTTATTTTCTATCTATCGATCGCGCCATGGAGCATAACCAAATTTTACAAGTTACGAGTTCAAAAGGAAAAGCCTGCCGTGTTCACGTCGCACCTCCACACGGTTGGTCCGGCACGCCGCTCAAGTGGGAATGCATGCGGTGTTGCATTTTCACTTACAAGTGGGTCCGCAGTTGAGCAAACAGACTATCGGCAAACCCCCACCCCACCCACCGCGCGATGGCTGAGAAACCAGGAGGGAGAAGAGATGGTTGTAGCACGGACTCCAAGAAAATTGGTGTCGGATGGGACTCGTGTTGGTGGCGTGTGCCGTACTGCTAGATGTGAATGCTAGTTATGGCCCATGCCAGCCCACTATATCGAGCCTATATCGAGGTACGTAGAACAAATTTCCTGCAGTCTGTGCTCAGCCCTCCTCTATCTCTCTTCTCAGCCAGCCAGCGGACGCGCGGAGCTCATCGTCTGTTTTCTCACATGCGGTCCCACATGTCAGTGAAAATGCAAGCGGACCCACTGAACCTGCACATCTTTCACCTTGACATGCTGGTGATGAAAAACAAATCCAAGAAAGATCTTCGGTGGCCGCTTTTGGAGTTACTCAAGAGTAGTAAGATTCTATTTACAGTTTAACACAAGATGCACATCTCGTGGCTTCAACTACCACTCTATTTTATTTCATGACACGACCTGGATGCTGGATGTCCCACGTGTCGGCAAAAGGAGGAAGAACCCGACCAAATCTTCGGTTGTGCTCTCGGATTAGACTAGTTGTGCCAACTTAAAATTTTTATTGTGTACTCCCTCCATTCCAAAATACTTGACTTCCATTTGTCCAAAAATGGATTTCCCTATATACTAAAACATGTCTAGATACATATATATTTTGACAAATAGAAGGCATGTATTGTGCAACGGAGGGAGTAGAATGGATGCAAGTTTTTGTATTGGGAAGAAGAGTACATCCATATATTGATAGAGCGCAATTTAGTAGATGTTCTATCACTTTTAGCTAGCACAGAGGATATAGATGAGATTAGTGCACTTGTTGATACTCCTACTTGGTATGCGTGTTGCTGCTTAGACGCAGAGAAAAACGGACCGGAGGGAGTACTAGAATAGAGGCTAGACATGAGACTAGATGCGAGGAAGCAACGTCTACTTCTTTACACTCGAAGAAGAAAGAAGCACACAAGATCGAGCCTCCGCAGATCAACAATGAATGCATCGAGAAGGCACTAATCCAACTTACAGGAGTAGTAAAATGTATTCTTGTGGTTCTTGTTTTCTTTGGTCTTGCTTTTCTGGTCAAAATTATCGTTGGAGTTCGTGCAAAACGGAGGTCAGTTTGGGGTCGTGCGTTGCAGTTGGCCTTACAAGTGGGACTGCAGTTAAGGAAACCGACTATCGGCAAACCCCCACCTCACCCGCCACGCGATGGCTGAGTTAGAGAAACGATCAGGTTGAAGAGATTGCTCTAGCACGGACTCCAAGAAATATGGTGTCAGATGGAAGTCGTGCTGGTGGCGTGTGCCATACACTTGGACGTGAATGCTTGTTCTGGCCCATGCCACCCTACTACTCCTACTACTTACTATATATTACTACTATTATCGAGGATTCGAGGTGCTGGTTACGTAGTACAATATGGCTACAGTAAAAACACCCACACAACGCGCGAAGCATATGAAGCTAGTACAAATAGTGTACTACTATTGTTGATTGGCCTCATCCGATAACCTCTTACAATGCACGTACAATTATGTATTCGGAAAATATTTTTTGCCTCGTTGCACCACTCACTCACAGAAGCGACTCGAAAGCCATTCAAAAATTTAGTAAGTTTATCACACGCATATCATTGTATTACATACAAAAGGTCATCAACCCACATTGACAGCGAGGATACATTATAAATACTAAAGTTTTCACCACATAACAAATAACAAGCAATGAAATGAACTTCAACTCAACCATTCCTTGGTGTTGGAAATGCTTGCTTTGAACCACCAGTGATTCTCTAGGACGGGCCATCCATTGTCGATCTGGAGACCAACACAGGACTGATCATCCAGGCTCGAGCGGCCTACTATATCAGTACCAGGGTGTCACATCCTAGCTGGTTCATGCATTGGAGTGTTGCATCATGTTTACTTTTCCAGAAAACTTGAAATGGGGATGACAAAACCCCCAGCACCCCCCCTGAAAACAACTAGAGTTTACTAAAATTATTTTCAATGAACCTGAAATGCCCTTCTAAAAATCTACCCTTTTGTTTTGGGTTAGAACCTCTGACAAAATGGGTTCACAGTTTGCTAGGACAAATAAGGTCATTGGATTAAATCATTACTATTTGCATTTTGGCATATAAATGCTATAAAATATTTTAAATGCCCAAATAATTCTGAAAATAAGTGTGGGCTGTTGGAAATAATATAAACAGAGCCCCTGATTATTTTCAGGAATTTTAAAGATGCCTAAGTATTTTTAATAAAGCCACACAGTTACAGAAAAATAGAAAACAGAAAATAAAAGAGAAGGAGGGAACTTACCTGGCCGCAGCCCACCTGGGAGGCCCAACACTGTGTTGGCCCATGCCAGCCAGCTGCTTCGTCCTCGCCAGGCAGGCACAGAGGTGACGCCGATGAGCGCGAGCTCGCCACGGCGCCACCTGCTTGCCGACCCGCGCCCGTGGACACCTGGGCAGGCTCCACGTTGCCGCCCCGACCCCGCAGACACCTCACACGCCCCCTGCCTCTCTCCCTCGCTCTCCCGCACCATGGCCGACGCTGCTGCGCCCACGCCACCGTAGTTCTCGCGCCCTCCATTGTCCCCGCGCCGCGCCACCAAGTCAAACAGCTTCGACGTCGTCGTCTCTGTCGAGCAGCGCGAGCCCCGAGCGCTCGCGCGCCCTGCTTCGTCCTCTTCGAGCTCGACTTAGTCAGTTGTTTCTATAATTTGATCTCCTTGCACTCTTCTTCCTCTAGTTGAGTACCGATGCTCACGTCAGATCCCTTGTGGACCATCAGGCCCATTGTTGGATTTTATCCGTCAGCATCCTTCATATTCAATAACCTTGTGAGCCTTCCCTTGGATACATAATGCCCTTGGTAATTGTATCATCTACTTTCTCAACCTTGCTCTACTTTCGAGCTTGTGTTATTTACTCTTGAAACTTGTGGTATACGTTTCTAAGAAGCCCCTGTGGGTTGAACATATGCCTTCTCTAAACCGTGTGAACCCGAAAGTTTTCACGAGTCATACTCTTCTGGTGCTTCACCAGACAAAATTTCAACACTGCAACTTCATCGAACGTGAGAAGTGAATTAAAGGTTATGCATTGGAGAAGTGGGAGTCGACCTTGAACTTGTGTTCATGCCCATGGACACGATGTAGATCTTATCATTAAAGCTTCTTTTAAATAAATTATTCCTTTGGTATAAGTTCATCTTATATCTAGGATCTGGCCTTTTGCAACCGTGGTTCCGACCATGATTGTTCTTCTTTGATCTCATTTCTCGGACAAGTTAAAACAATTGTCTTCTATGGATCAATACACCAGTCCCACCTTTACTTTGATCTTGTGTCGAGTATTACCCCTCTGGTATCTCGAGATTATCATGGAACTGCATAACTCCTTATGAGTTCTTCATCAAGTGCTACCTTCCCACTGATTCCAATTTTTCGCGGGCTCTGAGTTATTGAACACAAAAAGACACCAATAACTGAACCGAGTCTGCTCTTCGGTTCAACAACTCTTCAGTAAGCTTCTATAAGTACGAGTTGGTACCCGATCACGCCATTCCTAGCCTATTTGGCTATATCGTTGTCGTGACGAATTCTAACGGGGCTACCTGGTCCTTATTTTCGGAGCACCAATTTTCGACGATGAACTAACCTTACGTCGATTGTCCTCGTCATACCCTTTCACCTTAAACAACAAGCTTGAGTTCGAGTTTGTGTCGTAACGGTGGTTCCAATAACCTCTTGCTTCATCATTCCTTTGACTTGATGTCGTCGCTGATTGACTACATCTGCATGAAATCTCTCGACAGTTGTGTCGTGATCATCATCAACCTTATGAGCTCTTCCAGGAATTCAATTGAATTCATGATGGGTAATACCATCCTTGCCCCTTGATGATTGCTGTTCTCATCGACCACTTTATTGCCTTCCGTTCAACACAACTTGTTCGTGTTTGGTGTAAACCTTGAGATCACTGCTACCCAGCAGTCGATCTTCCTTACCTCGGTAGTATTACCATCTCTTTTTGTGAAGAATGTGGTGAGAATTTCACCACCTCTTAATAATTCTTCATAACATAATACTTCTTGCCATCTTCGTTCATTCCTTGGTCCCCGTATTGTTTTCAACCGGAATACCGACAATGGAGCTATGACGTGTGAATTCAAAACTTCTAACAACCCTATTGTTGTGAAGTGAATGGGCAATAGTTCATTCTAAGTCCTTCGCTAATTGAATCACCATTCTGACATTGGTCGTGCAACCCAACCCATATTTCGGGCGCACCTTTCAACCAATGTTTAATTGTGTATGTTTTCCTCGAGCATACTTCCTTATATCATTTGATCTGACAAATGTTATCTCCTTGTTCACTTAATGGTGGAAATCCATCTTTTGGGAATCTCGGTGAATTGCCGTTGAGTTCACCAGACACCTCCTTGTCCTCTCCTTGGGTTAATGATGGACTCTTATTAACGGAAATCACTTCGTAGTTCATTTCCCCGAGAATCTTACAATGTCATCTCGTCAATTTGTGTTGCACCTTTTCTTCTCAGGTATCCTAAGTCTGAGGTATCCTCACACCAATCGGATCTGAATCTCGGTCAGATATGATGGTTGGGACAATTTTCCAAGAGTCATGAAGTTGATCCTTTGATGACCCGGTAACATGATGTCATGCCTAGCACCCCCCCCCCCCGGCTGGAGGACCTATCATTATAGATTCCTTTTCAGCAAGGTTATCCATTCGTCCATGAGGAAATTGTAAGACTTATTCTACAAGTTATTCCTGATGGATCCTTCGTGTTTCCAAACTCTGATCTTCACCTGAAGACCATGTCAATGCTATCTCGAAGCATGTCAATGGTACTCCGATTTTCAACAGGAACATTTGAAGCACGATGCTAAATTTTATTTATCACTTATCCTAACACCGTTGTATGGGTAATATCATGAGATTCCTTCCCCCTTACCTAAATGGTTTTCTACTTTATATCCTGTCATGGATATCATGCTCTACTTGTCATTAGGAAGGATATACCCCTGAAATATGTGTTTAAACACATTTTCCTTTCCATTGTTCTGTTTAATCTGATGATCATATTTTCCTTCCATTGTTGGTTTAACCTTTATTGTGATCTATATGATCTGAGAAGTAATATTTTCCTGCTTATGTAAACACCTTGTTGTACAATTCTGTCAGTAAGACCCTGTTACTTTTGTTGATGACATTCCGGTAACCACCGATGGACGAGAACTTTGCCTACTGGTCCGCCTCGTTCAACGAGCAGGAAAATGGTTCTCTTCGTCCCTCGCCCTTGGTACCGACATTGTTGCCGACATAACTGACATGCTACTCTCTGACATGCCTTGCTATCGTGATCGTACAAGATGTCAGCCCCCCTTTCTACATTTAACCCACATGGTGGGCCCATAACCCACAGGTCCCAGGAACGAAACCTGACTCTCCTGTACAACCTGTTGTCAAAGTTATTCCTCGTGCTTGGCTTTGTATGTAATTCACGGGCCACTTGCCTGTTGATCTATTCTGGTATCAGACACAAAACTTATTACCATTGCTCTGGACCCCTTTTACACTTTGTTTCAGGCATCGGATGATTGCCTACCCGCTTGAAACTTCTCATGGTACCTTCTTACTTGCTCTCGATATTTTCTTGAGTTCCAGTTCGAGAGTTACTTTCCGCCACCTTCCCCTATGTTAGCTACCAGATAGTCAACCTTGCATAGGTTCGTTCTGCCGGAATACCCCCTTACCTATTCGTAAGTACGTTGGAGTTCCCGAGAAAAGGGCGGCATCACCATGATGACCTGTAGCAGAGAAATGATGATGTCAAGGTAATGGATCGACCTCTTCAAGAAGAACAACCAAGACTGAGAAGATTCGTTAGGATTTCGTAACCAGACCTTTCCCCCTTACTCCCCTCTTAAATCTCGGGATGAGATTTCTTGTAGTGGAGGAGAATTGTGACGCCCGGGAAATTAAGCTACAGTGATCCTCTGCTAGTGATGCCACGTCACCTCAATTATAGTTGCTAATCTTGAGTTAGTTCAAAACCGGTCCAAAATTCAAAATTCAAATTAATGATAACAATAAAAGTTTTCAAAAATTAAAACTAAAAAGTTCGGTGGTTGTCTAATATTACAAAGTTAATTATGGTGGGGTGCACACATTTATGTAAAGTGTCTGGATATTATTAAATGAATTAAAACAGAAAAGGAAAAAAAAGAAAAGAAAAACAAAACAAAAGGAGAAAAAGGGAAACCCCCCCCCTGGCCCAACTGGGCCAAGCCCACCTGGGCCAAGCCCACCTGGCCCAGCCGGCCAGCCCCCTGGCC
>NC_041393.1:681187025-681192508 GCF_002162155.2 Triticum dicoccoides | reverse complement strand
GGGCTGACCGGTCCACCCCCTACCTATGACATGGGGGCCCCACCCCCAGGACGTTTTTAAAATAAAAGAAATGGGAAAGGAATTTAGATAAATATAATTAATAAAAATAATAATGAATAAAATTAATTAATTAATTAATTAAGTAAATAATTAATTTAATTAATCCTGATAAATTAAACCTAATGACTAATTAACCTAATTAACTACTATTAATTAAACTTAACTAAGATAATTAGTTAACAGAGTATGACGAACGGGACCCACATGTCAGGGTTGACCTAGTCAACCCTGTTGATTGCTGACGTCAGCATGGCATCATGCTGACGTCATAATTCCATTTTTCGAATTAACTAATTAGTTGATTAAATTCCAGAAATTAATAAAATCTTTAAAAAAATCATATCTTTTAATCCGTAACTCGGATTAAAATATTTTCAATGTGAAAGTTGCTCAGAGCGACGAGACGAATCCGGATACGCGGTCCGTTCGTCCGCCACACACCCCTAACCTATCGAACCCACAACTTTCCCCCTCCGGCTCCTCTGCCCGAAAACACGAAACACCGGGAATACTTTCCCGGGGGTTTTCCCCCCTTCACCGGTATCACCTACTACCGCGTTAGGGCACACCGAACACCGCGTATTGCCTTGATATATTTTGTGGTGCTTTGTTTGCTCCATATTCATTATTTCTTCCCCCTCTTCTCTCCGGTAGACTACGAGACCGACGCTGCTGCTGACCAGTTCGACTACGGAGTTGACGACCCCTCTCTCTTGCCAGAGCAACCAGGCAAGCCCCCCCCCTTGATCACCAGATATCGCCTAATCTTCTCTATACTGCTTGCATTAGAGTAGCATAGCATGTTACTGCTTTCTGTTAATCCTATTCTGATGCATAGCCTGTCATTGATGCTACAGTCATTGATACCTTACCCGCAATCCTAAATGCTTAGTATAGGATGCTAGTGTTCCATCAGTGGCCCTACACTCTTGTCCGTCTGCCATGCTATACTACTGGGCTGTGATCACTTCGGGAGGTGATCACGGGCATATACTATATACTTTAGACTGTTACATTACCTATGATACTGTTCGGAGTTGGGGGCTGAAAGGACAGGTGGCTCCATCCCGGTAGAGGTGGGCCTGGGTTCCTGACGGCCCCCGACTGTTACTTTGTGGCGGAGCGGCAGGGCAGGTTGAGACCGCCTAGGAGAGAGGTGGGCCTGGCCCTGTTCGGCGTTCGCGGATACTTAACACGCTTAACGAGATCTTGGTATTTGATCTGAGTCGGCTACGAGCCTATACGCACTAACCATCTACGCGGGAGTAGTTATGGGTATCCCGGCGTCGTGGTATCAGCCGAAGCCTTCTTGACGTCAGCGACTGAGTGGCGCGCGCAGGGTTGGACTGCGTTAACGCAACTTCCTTTGTAATGGAGGTTGCTAGTTCTGCTCACCGGCCGCGTACGCAACGTGCAGGTGTGCAATGGGCAATGGGCCCAGACCCCTACGCGCATAGGATTTAGACAGGCGTGCTGACCTCTCTGTTGTGCCTAGGTGGGGCTGCGACGTGTTGATCTTCCGAGGCCGGGCATGACCCAGGAAAGTGTGTCCGTCCAAATGGGATCGAGCGTGTTGGGTTATGTGGTGCACCCCTGCAGGGAAGTTAATCTATTCGAATAGCCGTGATCTTCGGTAACAGGACGACTTGGAGTTGTACCTTGACCTTATGACAACTAGAACCGGATACTTAATAAAACACACCCTTCCAAGTTCCACAGACAACCCGGTGATCGCTTTTCCACAGGGCGACGAGGGGAGGATCGCCGGGTAGGGTTATGCTATGCGATGCTACTGGAGATGCTATTTGGAGATGCTACTTGGAGATGCTATTTGGAGATGCTACTTGGAGAGGCTACTTGGAGGACTTCAATCTACCCTCTTCTACATGCTGTAAGGCGGAGGCTGCCAGAAGCGTAGTCTTCGACAGGATTAGCTATCCCCCTCTTATTCTGGCATTCTGAAGTTCAGTCCACTGATATGGCCTCCTTACACATATACCCATGCATATGTAGTGTAGCTCCTTGCTTGCGAGTACTTTGGATGAGTACTCACGGTTGCTTTTCTCCCTCTTTTCCCCCTTTCCCTTCTACCTGGTTGTCGCAACCAGATGCTGGAGCCCTGGAGCCAGACGCCACCATCGACGATGACCCCCTACTACACCGGAGGTGCCTACTACTACGTGCAGCCCGCTGACGACGACCAGGAGTAGTTAGGAGGATCCCAGGCAGGACGCCTGCGCCTCTTTCGATCTGTATCCCAGTTTGTGCTAGCCTTCTTAAGGCAAACTTGTTTAAATTATGTCTGTACTCAGATATTGTTGCTTCCGCTGACTCGTCTATGATTGAGCACTTGTATTCGAGCCCTCGAGGCCCCTGGCTTGTATTATGATGCTTGTATGACTTATTTTTATTTGTAGAGTTGTGTTGTGATATCTTCCCGTGAGTCCCTGATCTTGATCGTACACATTTGCGTGCATGATTAGTGTACGATTGAATCGGGGGCGTCACAAGTTGGTATCAGAGCCGACTGCCTGTAGGAATCCCCCTTTCCAACTCCTTGGCCGAAGTCGAGTCTAGTCGTTGAAAAACTTTTACTAACATGGCTGTGTGGCCCATCGGCCCACGTCGCCATCGGGTGGTAGTAGGATCTTTTACTCCTCGACCTATACTATGGGACTCTGATCTCTCTACTATTCGGGTTAAATGAATTTGCTAACTCTAAGATTAGGATCTCGTGATCGCATCCACCCGGAGAGCCCCTTACTGCAGAGGATCGCCTGCTACATCAGAAGATTCCGAAGATACTCTCTGATGTTCTCTCGAGACTTTGTGCCCATCACTTTTGCTATTCCTGACCACCGATAAATCCGTATGGATAACTACTTACACTTGCCATTCATATGATCATCCCCCATTGATCTTGTTATTACAAGATACCCCAAAGTTTTCTCTATTGTTCCGAGAATACTTTGTGCCTATTGCCTAGCAGTTCTTTGCCACATGAATACCCCCTTCAAATAAATTCTTGCACTTATCTAGTATCCGCTCATCCCCCAGTTGTTCATGTGTTACACAAAAGTCTTCGAAATACCACCCAATATTCCGAAAATCCTCAGCAACCTATTGCTCTGGAATTTCTTGTTTGCTTTCATTATGATTAATCCCGTAAGTATAGAAATCTTATAGGCATTCCTTGTCATTATCATTTTGAGTCTGTTGACTCAATATGTTGCGAATACACGCAATCATCATTGATCCTTATAAATTACCTTTCTGGCTGAGCTTCCATTCTTTTAACTGGAATTGGTTCTCGACCAATCCAATTGTCGTTGATTGTACCCTAAGGCTATTCAACTTATCCATCCCTAATCAGAGCATTGCTTCTGATCCCTTGAATTGGAAATCATAATTCCTTTGCATTTGACAATTGAGTTAGTCAGTTGTTTCTATAATTTGATCTCCTTGCACTCTTCTTCCTCTAGTTGAGTACGATGCTCACGTTAGATCCCTTGTGGACCATCAGGCCCATTGTTGGATTTTATCCGTCAGCATCCTTCATATTCAATAACCTTGTGAGCCTTCCCTTGGATACGTAATGCCCTTGGTAATTGTATCATCTACTTTCTCAACCTTGCTCTACTTTCGAGCTTGTGTTATTTACTCTTGGAACTTCTGGTATACGTTTCTAAGAAGCCCCTGTGGGTTGAACATATGCCTTCTCTAAACCGTGTGAACCCGAAAGGTTTCACGAGTCATACTCTTCTGGTGCTTCACCAGATAAAATTTCAACACTACAACTTCATCGAACGTGAGAAGTGAATGAAAGGTTATGCATTGGAGAAGTGGGAGTCGACCTTGAACTTGTGTTCATGCCCATGGACACGATGTAGATCTTATCATTAAAGATTCTTTTAAATAAATTATTCCTTTGGTATAAGTTCATCTTATATCTAGGATCTGGCCTTTTGCAACCGTGGTTCCGACCATGATTGTTCTTCTTTGATCTCATTTCTCGGACAAGTTAAAACAATTGTCTTCTATGGATTAATACACCAGTCCCACCTTTACTTTGATCTTGTGTCGAGTATTACCCCCCTGGTATCTCGAGATTATCATGGAACTGCATAACTCCTTATGAGTTCTTCATCAAGTGCTACCTACCCACTGATTCCAATTTTTCGCGGGCTCTGAGTTATTGAACACTCAAAGACACCGATAACTGAACCGAGTCCGCTCTTTGGTTCAACAACTCTTCAGTAAGCTTCTATAAGTACGAGTTGGTACCCGATCACGCCATTCCTAGCCTGTTTGGCTATATCTTTGTCGTGACGAATTCTAACGGGGCTACCTGGTCCTTATTTTCCGAGCACCAATTTTCGACGATGAACTAACCTTACGTCGATTGTCCTCGTCATACCCTTTCACCTTAAACAACAAGGTTGAGTTCGAGTTTGTGTCGTAACGGTGGTTCCAATAACCTCTTGCTTCATCATTCCTTTGACTTGATGTCGTCGCTGATTGACTACATCTGCATGAAATCTCTCGACAATTGTGTCGTGATCATCATCAACCTTATGAGCTCTTCCAGGAATTCAATTGAATTCATGATGGGTAATACCATCCTTGCCCCTCGATGATTCCTGTTCTCATCGACCACTTTATTGCCTTCCGTTCAACACAACTTGTTCGTGTTTGGTGTAAACCTTGAGATCACTGCTACCCAGTAGTCGATCTTCCTTACCTCGGTAGTATTACCATCTCTTTTTGTCAAGAATGTGGTGAGAATTTCACCACCTCTTAATAATTCTTCATAACATAATACTTCTTGCCATCTTCGTTCATTCCTTGGTCCCCGTATTGTTTTCAACCGGAATACCGACAATGGAGCTATGACGTGTGAATTCAAAACTTCTAACAACCCTATTGCTTTGAAGTGAATGGGCAATAGTTCATTCTAAGTCCTTCGCTAATTGAATCACCATTCTGACATTGGTCGTGCAACCCAACCCATATTTCGGGCGCACCTTTCAACCAATGTTTAATTGTGTATGTTTTCCTCGAGCATACTTCCTTATATCATTTGATCTGACAAATGTTATCTCCTTGTTCACTTAATGGTGGAAATCCATCTTTTGGGAATCTCGGTGAATTGCCGTTGAGTTCGCCAGACACCTCCTTGTCCTCTCCTTGGGTTAATGATGGACTCTTGTTAACGGAAATCACTTCGTAGTTCATTTCCCCGAGAATCTTACAATGTCATCTCGTCAATTTGCGTTGCACCTTTTCTTCTCAGGTATCCTAAGTCTGAGGTATCCTGACAACAATCGGATCTGAATCTCGGTCAGGTATGATGGTTGGGACAATTTTCCAAGAGTCATGAAGTTGATCCTTTGATGACCCGGTAACATGATGTCATGCCTAGC
>NC_041393.1:681185175-681186885 GCF_002162155.2 Triticum dicoccoides | reverse complement strand
GCTGGAGGACCTATCATTATAGATTCCTTTTCAGCAAGGTTATCCATTCGTCCATGAGGAAATTGTAAGACTTATTCTACAAGTTATTCCTGATGGATCCTTCGTGTTTCCAAAGTCTGATCTTCACCTGAAGACCATGTCAATGCTATCTCGAAGCATGTCAATGGTACTCCGATTTTCAACAGGAACATTTGAAGCACGATGCTAAATTTTATTTATCACTTATCCTAACACCGTTGTATGGGTAATATCATGAGATTCCTTCCCCCTTACCTAAATGGTTTTCTACTTTATATCCTGTCATGGATATCATGCTCTGCTTGTCATTAGGAAGGATATACCCCTGAAATATGTGTTTAAACACATTTTCCTTTCCATTGTTCTATTTAATCTGATGATCATATTTTCCTTCCATTGTTGGTTTAACCTTTCTTGTGATCTATATGATCTGAGAAGTAATATTTTCCTGCTTATGTAAACACCTTGTTGTACAATTCTGTCAGTAAGACCCTGTTACTTTTGTTGATGACATTCCGGTAACCACCGATGGACGAGAACTTTGCCTACTGGTCCGCATCGTTCAACGAGCAGGAAAATGGTTCTCTTCGTCCCTCGCCCTTGGTACCGACATTGTTGCCGACATAACTGACATGCTACTCTCTGACATGCCTTGCTATCGTGATCGTACAAGATGTCAGCCCCCCTTTCTACTTTTAACCCACATGGTAGGCCCATAACCCACAGGTCCAAGGAACGAAACCTGACTCTCCTGTACAACCTGTTGTCAAAGTTATTCCTCGTGCTTGGCTTTGTATGTAATTCACGGGCCACTTGCCTGTTGATCTATTCTGGTATCAGACACAAAACTTATTACCATTGCTCTGGACCCCTTTTACACTTTGTTTCAGGCATCGGATGATTGCCTACCCGCTTGAAACTTCTCATGGTACCTTCTTACTTTCTCTCGATATTTTCTTGAGTTCCAGTTCGAGAGTTACTTTCCGCCACCTTCCCCTATGTTAGCTACCATATAGTCAACCTTGCATAGGTTCGTTCTGCCGGAATACCCCCTTACCTATTCGTAAGTACGTTGGAGTTCCCGAGAAAAGGGCGGCATCACCATGATGACCTGTAGCACAGAAATGATGATGTCAAGGTAATGGATCGACCTCTTCAAGAAGAACAACCAAGACTGAGAAGATTCGTTAGGATTTCGTAACCAGACCTTTCCCCCTTACTCCCCTCTTAAATCTCGGGACGAGATTTCTTGTAGTGGAGGAGAATTGTGACGCCCGGGAAATTAAGCTACAGTGATCCTCTGCTAGTGATGCCACGTCACCTCAATTATAGTTGCTAATCTTGAGTTAGTTCAAAACCGGTCCAAAATTCAAAATTCAAATTGATGATAACAATAAAAGTTTTCAAAAATTAAAACTAAAAAGTTCGGTGGTTGTCTAATATTACAAAGTTAATTATGGTGGGGTGCACACATTTTTGTAAAGTGTCTGGATATTATTAAATGAATTAAAACAGAAAAGGAAAAATAAGAAAAGAAAAATAAAACAAAAGGAGAAAAAGGGAAACCCCCCCCCCTGGCCCAACTGGGCCAAGCCCACCTGGCCCAGCCGGCCAGCCCCCTGGCCCGGCCCACCCCCTCACTCCCATATCCCCCTCCCCCGGTCGGCAAACCCTAGCCGACCACCCCATTCC
>NC_041393.1:681176720-681184438 GCF_002162155.2 Triticum dicoccoides | reverse complement strand
GCTCGCCGGCGCCGTTTCCGGCCGAGTCCGGCCGTGGCCTTGCCACCAATGGACGCGGCGTCCTCTCCCCATTCGAACGCACCCACCCGCGGCCCCTTTTGGCCGCCGGGCGACGATTCCGGCGAAGTCCGGTGCCCCCTCCGCCGCGGACGCCCACCGGAGCCCCCAACGCCGGCTGCCGACGTGGCCGCTCGGGGCCACCACCTGGGCCACTGACTGGTGGGCCCAGGGCCCCCCCGCCGCCCTGATTGACTCGGTCAGCTGGGCTGACCGGTCCACCCCCCTGCCTATGACATGGGGGCCCCACCCCCAGGACGTTTTTAAAATAAAAGAAATGGGAAAGGAATTTAGATAAATATAATTAATAAAAATAATAATGAATAAAATTAATTAATTAATTAATTAATTAAGTGAATAATTAATTTAATTAATCCTGATAAATTAAACCTAATGACTAATTAACCTAATTAACTACTATTAATTAAACTTAACTAAGATAATTAGTTAACAGAGTATGACAAACGGGACCCACATGTCAGGGTTGACCTAGTCAACCCTGTTGACTGCTGACGTCAGCATGGCATCATGCTGACGTCATAATTCCATTTTTTGAATTAAATAATTAATTTATTAAATTCCAGAAATTAATAAAATCTTTAAAAAAATCATATCTTTTAATCCGTAACTCGGATTAAAATATTTTCAACGTGAAAGTTGCTCAGAGCGACGAGACGAATCCGGATACGCGGTCCGTTCGTCCGCCACACACCCCTAACCTATCGAACCCGCAACTTTCCCCCTCCGGCTCCTCCGCCCGAAAACACGAAACACCGGGAATACTTTCCCGGGGGTTTTCCCCCCTTCACCGCTATCACCTACTACCGCGTTAGGGCACACCGAACACCGCGTATTGCCTTGATATATTTTGTGGTGCTTTGTTTGCTCCGTATTCATTATTTCTTCCCCCTCTTCTCTCCGGTAGACTACGAGACCGACGCTGCTGCTGACCAGTTCGACTACGGAGTTGGCGACCCCTCTCTCTTGCCAGAGCAACCAGGCAAGCCCCCCCTTGATCACCAGATATCGCCTACTCTTCTCTATACTGCTTGCATTAGAGTAGCGTAGCATGTTACTGCTTTCCGTTAATCCTATTCTGATGCATAACCTGTCATTGCTGCTACAGTCATTGATACCTTACCCGCAATCCTAAATGCTTAGTAAAGGATGCTAGTGTTCCATCAGTGGCCCTACACTCTTGTCCGTCTGCCATGCTATACTACTGGGCTGTGATCACTTCGGGAGGTGATCACGGGCATATACTATATACTTTACACTGTTACATTACCTGTGATACTGTTCGGAGTTGGGGGCTGAAAGGACAGGTGGCTCCATCCCGGTAGAGGTGGGCCTGGGTTCCCGACGGCCCCCGACTGTTACTTTGTGGCGGAGCGGCAGGGCAGGTTGAGACCGCCTAGGAGAGAGGTGGGCCTGGCCCTGTTCGGCGTTCGCGGATACTTAACACGCTTAACGAGATCTTGGTATTTGATCTGAGTCGGCTACGAGCCTATACGCACTAACCATCTACACGGGAGTAGTTATGGGTATCCCGGTGTCGTGGTATCAGCCGAAGCCTTGTTGACGTCAGCGACTGAGTGGCGCGCGCCGGGTTGGACTGCGTTAACGCAACTTCCTTTGTAATGGAGGTTGCTAGGTCTGCTCACCGGCCGCGTACGCAACGTGCAGGTGTGCAATGGGCGATGGGCCCAGACCCCTGCGTGCATAGGATTTAGACCGGCGTGCTGACCTCTTTGTTGTGCCTAGGTGGGGCTGCGACGTGTTGATCTTCCGAGGCCGGGCATGACCCAGGAAAGTGTGTCCGGCCAAATGGGATCGAGCGTGTTGGGTTATGTGGTGCACCCCTGCAGGGAACTTAATCTATTCGAATAGCCGTGATCTTCGGTAACAGGACGACTTGGAGTTGTACCTTGACCTTATGACAACTAGAACCGGATACTTAATAAAACACACCCTTCCAAGTTCCACAGACAACCCGGTGATCGCTTTTCCACAGGGCGACGAGGGGAGGATCGCCGGGTAGGGTTATGCTATGCGATGCTACTTGGAGATGCTATTTGGAGATGCTACTTGGAGATGCTATTTGGAGATGCTACTTGGAGAGGCTACTTGGAGGACTTCAATCTACCCTCTTCTACATGCTGTAAGGCGGAGGCTGCCAGAAGCGTAGTCTTCAACAGGATTAGCTATCCCCCTCTTATTCTCGCATTCTGCAGTTCAGTCCACTGATATGGCCTCCTTACACATATACCCATGCATATGTAGTGTAGCTCCTTGCTTGCGAGTACTTTGGATGAGTACTCACGGTTGCTTTTCTCCCTCTTTCCCCCTTTCCCTTCTACCTGGTTGCCGCAACCAGATGCTGGAGCCCTGGAGCCAGACGCCACCATCGACGACGACCCCCTACTACACCGGAGGTGCCTACTACTACGTGCAGCCCGCTGACGACGACCAGGAGTAGTTAGGAGGATCCCAGGCAGGAGGCCTGCGCCTCTTTCGATCTGTATCCCAGTTTGTGCTAGCCTTCTTAAGGCAAACTTGTTTAACTTATGTCTGTACTCAGATATTGTTGCTTCCACTGACTCGTCTATGATTGAGCACTTGTATTCGAGCCCTCGAGGCCCCTGGCTTGTATTATGATGCTTGTATGACTTATTTTTATTTGTAGAGTTGTGTTGTGATATCTTCCCGTGAGTCCCTGATCTTGATCGTACACATTTGCGTGCATGATTAGTGTACGATTGAATCGGGGGCGTCACAATTTGTTGGAGCGCGACCGCATGGCCGAGGAGAAGGAGTTGCTGGAGCGCGACTTCCTGGCGGAGGAGCAACGTAACACCGATTTGCGCCGCCAGCGGGACATGGAGCAGCAGCGCACCGACGGTCTGAGTCACGAGCAGAGCGCCCACAACTGGGCCGACTACGTGGAGGCCGGCGCCCGGCAAATAGCCCTGGATGCTGTCGGGCACGCATGCGTTAACGACGCCGATTTTTACTACCAGCTCATCAAGTGGGTTTCCCGCTTGGAAGCCGAAGCTTCGGTGGACCACGCCGGCATGGAAAGGGCCAACGCGCGCGAGCAACGCGCCCTATCGCACCTCTGGCAAGTCCGAGGCGAGGCGCAGGACGCCGGTGCCGGCATTTAGCGTGTACCGCCGGCATCGTCTAGTTAGCTAAGAGTAAGTTAGTACTTGTCTAGTGGGAGTAGATAGTTAACTTGGCTATGATGGTTGTCAATGTGGAAGTTCAGTACTTTATATGTGGATCAGACCTGTTACTTTGCTCTGAATGTTGAACTTTCCATTTGAACGTATGGAATGGGATGTTATTTTTTTAAATGGGTTGTATTTGTCCTCCACGGGTTTAGAGGCTGACTTGTGGGCCTAGCAAGTTGACGCGTACACAATCAGGAGATGATTGTACGTGGAGAGGATGACAGCAGGGACCCGCCAAGGTCATGGCAGTACGCAAGCAAGTGCCTCCGTATTTCAAGCCAATAAAACAAATGGCTCCTCGTAGTGGATTTCTGACATCTAGGTCCCATGTCATTGTCAACGTAGTCAATAAAACGAGAGAATTGCACAACGAGCGGCTGACACCAGGGACCCAGCAGCTCGCCCATTTATTTTTGTTTTGGGTTAATTTGATAAATGCCTCCGAGAAATGCCACTCCAATTTCCAAACTTTGAAAAATGCCATTTCATGCCATTTCTAGTGGCATTTTTTGAAGTCTGGAGTGGCCTTTTCCAAAGTTTGCAAATTGCAGTGGCATTTTTCAAAGTTTGCAAAAATTGCAGTGGCATTTTTCAAAGGTTGTAAATCGCACTGGCATTTTTATGAATCGCCATAATTGGAGTGGCATTTATCTAATTTGTTTTTGAGACGTAAGCAGGGTGTCAACTGGGCTGTGCGGGACACTCTGGCCTATCTAGCCAGCCTTTTCTTTTATGTTTACCACAAACCAGCCCAGTAGTTTTTTTTCTTTCTGAAAATGGCTAGCCTAGTTTTTTTGTGATTTGTCAAGTAAGTCGCTTTATCAGGCCTGTTGGGCTGCAAATCTTTCAAGACGAGGAGAGCTTCATTCGGATGGCCGAGAAAATGGCCTATCGGTAATGAGAAATGGGTTGTACATTTTTAAAACACATCAAACCGGCAATTAGTTTCATATATCTTTTTTTCATTTTGAGATTTTAAATTGCATTGATTTTTATGCATGGACAATTTATTGTATTTTATATTCATATACATTTATTTTTAAAATCAGTCTGAATGTGACTCGAAATTTCGGGATTAAAAATAGTTCAGACCGCACCGACATATGCAGAATTTCGTATAATTTTTTAACCGTGGCCACAATATGGGCTGTAATGCTAACAAAAAGAATATGGGCTCCAAAAAACACATAAGAATTAGCAAATGGGCTGTAAACTATTTGAAATAATGGCAGATGGGTTGTATGCTGTTTTCCATAGATTTGAGGCTTTCCACAGATGGCCTGTATACTGTTGGATGTCCAATCAACGGCCGTCGTGCTTCTTCAATCTCTGCTCTTCCTGCTGCAGCTGCTCAAACAAGCGCCGGCGGGACTGCCTGCTCCCTCCTCCACGCGGCCGGTTGTGCTGCCGCGCAGGCCTCACCGCCCCACCGTACTCCCATCGCGGGCCTAGCCATCCCTCTACTCACCCACAGTCCCACACCTGCTGTTATTCTCTGGCGACGGCACGAACTAGTAAACCCTTGTACAGTCGTACTCCCCTCCGCGTGGAAAACCACTGCCGAGTCTTCCCTGCCTCCGTGTTGTTCCCTTCCTAGGCCTCGCCGTCGTCCACCGCCCTGGTGCTCTTGGCGTGGCGTGGCCAACGTGGTCAACGACAGACATGCATCTGAAGTGGACTGTACGTGGAGAGGCTGACAGCTGGGTCCACGGCCGCACGCAAGGAAATGCCTCCTTATTACGCGCAAAATAATGATTCCTCCACCTGACATCTAGGACCCACCGAAAGGGCCTCTGTATTTTGCGGAAAAAATGTTACTGCCGCTGACAGCTCGGACCCACCAGCTATATCTTCACATGCAAGGAAGTGCCTCCTTATTACGCCCAAAAAAAGAATACTCCCCATACGATGTCCACTAAGTTGACGGGGCCTACTAAGTTGACGGGGACGAAGGGCTTTGTCAACTTAGTAAATATGCACGATACTAGCTCGACTAACCGTACGATGTCCATCCAACGGCCGTAGTGCTTCCTCAACCTCTGGTCTTCTTGCTCCAGCCGCCCAAAGCAGCGCCGGTCGTGCCGCCTACTCCTGCCTCCCGTGGCCGGCTGTGCTGCCGCAGAGGCCTCACCGCCTCCATACTACTCCCACCGCTTGCCAGGCCATCCCTCCACTCCACTCACCCACACCCCCTGTTATTCTGTGGCGACGGCAGCGCAGCCGAACCAGTGAACCCTCGTACTCCTCTCCGCGTGGGCATCCACTGCCGCGTCTTCCCCGGCTTCGCATCGTTCCCTTCCTAGACCTCGCCGTCATCCACCACTGTGGTGCTCTTGGCGCGGCGTGGTCAATGTGGTCAATGACTGAATTCCTTCGGAAGAATACTGTACGTGAAGAGGCTGACACCTGGGTCCACGACAGCCGCAAGGAAGTGCCTCCTTATTACGTGGAAAATAATTATTCCTCCACCTGACAGCAGGGACCCACCGGACGGGCCACCAGTATTTCACGAAAAAAAACGTTTGCCCCTGACTGCTGGGACCCACCCGACGGGCCACTGTATTTCGCAAAAAAAAACATTCCCCCTGCTGTTAGCTCGGACCCACCGGAAGTGCCTCCTTATTACGCACAAAAAAATGAATACCCCCCTGCTAGCTGGGACCCACCTTTGTGGGAGGCTGACTTTTGGGCATACTAAGTTGACGGGGACGGAGGGCTTTGTCAACTTAGTCAATATAAACGATTCTAGCTCCAGTGACCGTACGATGTCCATCCAACGGTCGTAGTGCTTCTTCAACCTCTGGTCTTCTTGCTCCAGCCGCCCAAAGCAGCACCGGTCGTGCCGCATGCTCCTGCTTCCTGTGGCCGGATGTGCTGCCGCGGAGGCCTCACCGCCCCCTACTATTCCCACCGCTGGCCAGGCCCTGCAGCGATGGCAGCCTCACACCGCAGCCGAACCAGTGAACCCTCGTACTCCTCTCCGCGCAGGCTTCCACTGCCGCGTCTTCCCCGGTTCCGCATCGTCCCCTTCCTAGGCCTCGTCGTCGTCCACCGCCGTGGTGCTCTCCGCGCGGCGTGGTCAACGTGGTCAAGGAACGACTTCCATCGGAAGAGTACTGTACGTGGAGAGGCTAACAGCTGGGTCCACGGCCATAGCCCAGTTTTTTTGTGATTTGCCAAGTAAGTCGCTTTGGCAGGCCTCTTGGGCTATAAATCTTTCAAGACGAGGAGAGCTTTCATTCGGCTGGCCGAGAAAATGGCCCATCAGTAATGAGAAATGGGTTGTACATTTTTAAAACACATCAAACCGGCAATTAGTTTCAAATATTTTTTTTTCATTTCAAGATTTTAAATTACATTAACTTTTATGCGTGGAGAATTTGTTGTATTTTATAATGATATACATTTATTTTTAAAACCAGTTTGAATGTGAGTCGAGATTTCGGGATTAAAAACAGTTCGGACCGCACCGAAATATGCAAAATTTCGTATAATTTTTTAACCGTGGCCACAATATGGGTTGTAATGCTAACGAAAAGAATATGGGCTCCAAAAAAAACCTTAAGAATTAGCAAATGGGCTGTAAATTATTAGAAATAATGGCAGATGGGTTGTATGCTGTTTTCCACAGATTTGAGGCTTTCCTAAAAAAAGATTGAGGCACAAGCAGTGATAGTTGGATGTCCATCCAACGGCCGTCGTGCTTCTTCAATCTCTGCTCTTCCTGCTCCAGCCACTCAAACAAGCGCTGGCGGGACTGCCTGCTCCCTCCTCCCCGCGGCCGGCTGTGCTGCCGCGCAGGCCTCACCGCCCCATCGTACTCCCATCGCTGGCCTAGCCATCCCTCTACTTACCCACACCTGCTGGGCTCATGGGGAGGCAACGGAATGCGTCGTGTTCATGGGGAGGCAACGGAATGCGTCGTGTTCATCGGGAGGCAACGAAACGCGTGGGAGCCAACCGGCTGGGTCGGAACGGAATGCGTGGTCATGTTCATCGGGAGGGCTTGGACGGAACAGGCGATGGAAACGAGGCCTGGCGTACCGCAAAACGGATGAAACGGACTTGTGTTGGAGCGCTACGGTCGAAACGGGGGGGAGGGGTGTGGCGAACCGCAAAACGGGACTCCACGGGATACTGTTCATCTCCATCGTCGACCTCCTCCAGCCTCCACGGGCTACCGTCGACCTCCTCCAGCCTCCACGGGCTCCTGTTCATCCAGCCTCCACCGCGTGCTACTCCACCGGCTACTGTTCAACCACCCCTCCACGGGCACCCCTCCACCGTCTAGTGTTCATCCAGCCCTCCACACCACGGGGTCCTGTTGAACCACCCCTCCACGGCCACCCCTCCACCGTCTACTGTTCATCTAGCCCTCCACACCACGGGTTCCTGTTCATCCAGAGGCAACGCCACCGCTCACTGTTC
>NC_041393.1:681159157-681176464 GCF_002162155.2 Triticum dicoccoides | reverse complement strand
CTCACTGTTCATCCCGAAGGCAGCATCGATCGGCTTCAGTTAGCAGCAGTAGCGAATGAATCGCTCCATCGGGTTCAGTTAATAACCATCGTTCGATCGCTCTGGTTCAGTAACGCGTAGCCTGCAGTGCAATCGCTCGGGTTCACTTAGAGCCCAACGCCTCGCTCGACTTCAGTTAGAGCCAACGCCTCGCACACACGCGCGTACGTACGAGAGAAACGCGCATCGCTCCGCCCCCGACCTCCCACTATAACCGGCAACTCCCTGAAATTTTCCTCCCCGTCGCTTCTACCACGGTTTTTTCCGTCATGGACGGCCCAAAGAATGTTATGCAGCTGCGTCTCTGGCCCGCCTAGGACGAAAAACCCATTTTCTGTCATGATTTTTTGTCATAGAAGTAGGAGCCCACCACATCTATGACGATACCGGGTTTTGTCACAATTATCGTCATAGAAGTGTCATATGTATGACAGAAAATTTTTCGTTCGGCCCAAAATGTCATGGATGTGTCTTTTTTTGTAGTGTCCATGCATGAATGGCGTAATAACCAAACTTCTCATTACTCTAGGCAAAATCGTTATTTTCTATCTATCGATCGCGCCATGGAGCATAACCAAATTTTACAAGTTACAAGTTCAAAAGGAAAAGCCTGCCGTGTTCACGTCGCACCTCCACACGGTTGGTCCGGCACGCCGCTCAAGTGGGAATGCGTGCGGTGTTGCATTTTCACTTACAAGTGGGTCCGCAGTTGAGCAAACAGACTATCGGCAAACCCCCACCCCACCCACCGCGCGATGGCTGAGAAACCAGGAGGGAGAAGAGATGGTTGTAGCACGGACTCCAAGAAAATTGGTGTCGGATGGGACTCGTGTTGGTGGCGTGTGCCGTACTGCTAGACGTGAATGCTAGTTATGGCCCATGCCAGCCCACTATATCGAGCCTATATCGAGGTACGTAGAACAAATTTCCTGCAGTCTGTGCTCAGCCCTCCTCTATCTCTCTTCTCAGCCAGCCAGCGGACGCGCGGAGCTCATCGTCTGTTTGCTCACATGCGGTCCCACATGTCAGTGAAAATGCAAGCGGACCCACTGAACCTGCACATCTTTCACCTCGACGTGCTGGTGATGAAAAACAAATCCAAGAAAGATCTTCGGTGGCCGCTTTTGGAGTTACTCAAGAGTAGTAAGATTCTATTTACAGTTTAACACAAGATGCACATCTCGTGGCTTCAACTACCACTCTATTTTATTTCATGACACGACCTGGATGCTGGATGTCCCACGTGTCGGCAAAAGGAGGAAGAACCCGACCAAATCTTCGGTTGTGCTCTCGGATTAGACTAGTTGTGCCAACTTAAAAAATTTATTGTGTACTCCCTCCATTCCAAAATACTTGACTTCCATTTGTCCAAAAATGGATTTCCCTATATACTAAAACATGTCTAGATACATATATATTTTGACAAATAGAAGGCATGTATTGTGCAACGGAGGGAGTAGAATGGATGCAAGTTTTTGTATTGGGAAGAAGAGTACATCCATATATTGATAGAGCGCAATTTAGTAGATGTTCTATCACTTTTAGCTAGCACAGAGGATATAGATGAGATTAGTGCACTTGTTGATACTCCTACTTGGTATGTGTGTTGCTGCTTAGACGCAGAGAAAAACGGACCGGAGGGAGTACTAGAATAGAGGCTAGACATGAGACTAGATGCGAGGAAGCAACGTCTACTTCTTTACACTCGAAGAAGAAAGAAGCACACAAGTCGAGCCTCCGCAGATCAACAATGAATGCATCGAGAAGGCACTAATCCAACTTACAGGAGTAGTAAAATGTATTCTTGTGGTTCTTGTTTTCTTTGGTCTTGCTTTTCTGGTCAAAATTATCGTTGGAGTTCGTGCAAAACGGAGGTCAGTTTGGGGTCGTGCGTTGCAGTTGGCCTTACAAGTGGGACTGCAGTTAAGGAAACCGACTATCGGCAAACCCCCACCTGACCCGCCACGCGATGGCTGAGTTAGAGAAACGATCAGGTTGAAGAGATTGCTCTAGCACAGACTCCAAGAAATATGGTGTCAGATGGAAGTCGTGCTGGTGGCGTGTGCCATACTCTTGGACGTGAATGCTTGTTCTGGCCCATGCCACCCTACTACTCCTACTACTTACTATATAGTACTACTATTATCGAGGATTCGAGGTGCTGGTTACGTAGTACAATATGGCTACAGTAAAAACACCCACACAACGCGCGAAGCATGTGAAGCTAGTACAAATAGTGTACTACTATTGTTGATTGGCCTCATCCGATAACCTCTTACAATGCACGTACAATTATGTATTCGGAAAATATTTTTTGCCTCGTTGCACCACTCACTCACAGAAGCGACTCGAAAGCCATTCATAAATTTAGTAAGTTTATCACACACATATCATTGTATTACATACAAAAGGTCATCAACCCACATTGACAGCGAGGATACATTATAAATACTAAAGTTTTCACCACATAACAAATAACAAGCAATGAAATGAACTTCAACTCAACCATTCCTCGGCGTTGGAAATGCCTGCTTTGAACCACCAGTGATTCTCTAGGACGGGCCATCCATTGTCGATCTAGAGACCAACACAGGACTGATCATCCAGGCTGGAGCGGCCTACTATATCAGTACCAGGGTGTCACATCCTAGCTGGTTCATGCATTGGAGTGTTGCATCATGTTTACTTTTCCAGAAAACTTGAAATGGGGATGACAAAACCCCCAGCACCCCCCTGAAAACAACTAGAGTTTACTAAAATTATTTTCAATGAACCTGAAATGCCCTTCTAAAAAGTCTACCCTTTTGTTTTGGGTTAGAACCTCTGACAAAATGGGTTCACAGTTTTCTAGGACAAATAAGGTCATTGGATTAAATCATTACTATTTGCATTTTGGCATATAAATGCTATAAAATATTTTAAATGCCCAAATAATTCTGAAAATAAGTGTGGGCTGTTGGAAATAATATAAACAGAGCCCCTGATTATTTTCAGGAATTTTAAAGATGCCTAAGTATTTTTAATAAAGCCACACAGTTACAGAAAAATAGAAAACAGAAAATAAAAGAGAAGGAGGGAAATTACCTGGCCGCAGCCCACCTGGGAGGCCCAACACTGTGCTGGCCCATGCCAGCCAGCAGCTTCGTCCTCGCCAGGCAGGCACAGAGGTGACGCCGATGAGCGCGAGCTCGCCACGGCGCCACCTGCTTGCCGACCCGCGCCCGTGGACACCTGGGCAGGCTCCACGTTGCCGCCCCGACCCCGCAGACACCTCACACGCCCCCTGCCTCTCTCCCTCGCTCTCCCGCACCATGGCCGACGCTGCTGCGCCCGCGCCACCGTAGTTCTCGCGCCCTCCATTGTCCCCGCGTCGCGCCACCAAGTCAAACAGCTTCGACGTCGTCGTCTCTGTCGAGCAGCCCGAGCCCCGAGCGCTCGCGCGCCCTGCTTCGTCCTCTTCGAGCTCGACTTCACCGAGCACCGCCGCAGATCCCCTTCGCCGTTTCCGCCGCACCAGCTCGTCCCCGACCGCGTCGTCTGCACCGTCGTGTTTGCCGTGAGCTGCTACACCTCTCCATCCCTCTCTTTCTCGCTCTTGAGCCGTGCATCGACCACACCGAGCTCGGCCGCACTCGCCGCCGCCACCGCAAGTAGCCATCATGGCCACAGCCACGTTGGCTCGATTCCGAGCACACCACCACCCTCACCGCACTCGCAGGAGCCCAAAACACCACCCCACGCGCCTCACCGTGCCCCCTAACGACGAGCTCGACCTCACCCGAACCCCGGCAGCCGCCCAGCTCGTCGCCGGCGACATTTTCGGCGACCCCGAGCCTAACTAACACCATCAATGGATGCGGCCCGTTCCCAGCTACGCGTAGACGTGCTCCGCCGTTGTTTTGGTCACTGGAGCACGAAACCCGCATCGCCCCGCCGCGTCTGGCCTCGCCGGCGGCTAAACGCCGGCTAGTTTGACCGCGTTTGACCCTGGTTGACTCCGTGTGGGCCCAAGTTGACTTCCCCCTGAGTCCATGACAGGTGGGGCCCGTCTGCTAACTAAATTAGTTTTAGTGCTAACTAAAAATTAGCTAGGCTAATTACCCTAACACGCGGGACCCGCCGGTCAGTTTGACCTGGACCACCCCGTTGACTTGCTGACGTCACAGTGACGTAGTACTAACGCAGTAACTCTTTTTCTGGATTTATTCTTATACAGGAAATTCCAGAAAATACCCAAAACTTCTAAAATTCATAGAAATTGATCTGTAACTCCAAATGCAAAGTTTTATATATGAAAAATGATCAGAAAAATCCAATCTATCCATTTGTACCATTTTCATGCATGTTAGACCAACCTAACCTTGCTGTTTAGGTGAAACAAGTTAATGCACTAATATGACCTCTTATTTTGGGTTTGCATTTGAATCCTTGATTTAAATGAACTCAAACCAATCTGTTCTAAGTTGCACTAGCCCAAACACACTCATTTTTGCCATGTCATTGCATGCATCATATTGTTGAATATTGCCATGTGGTGATTGTGTTTCGATGTGTTCTTTGTGGTAGGTTCTGCCTCCGAGGATATTCACGAGTATCCAACTAAAGGGCAGTATTCCACTACCACTCCGTCAGGCAAGCAAAACCCCCTTGTTCATTCCGATATAATCCCACTCTCACGCTCCTGCTCTCTTTTACTGCATTAGGACAACAACGATTCATCTGTTACTTGCTGCGGTAGCTGAACCCCTTTATCCTCTGCATGACCTGTCATTGCCACAGTAAATAGATGAAACCCACTAGCATGAGTAGGAGTTGTTTGAGCCCTGTTGTGCCTACTCATTCATGCTTGTTTGTCATGCCTGCTACTGCTTAGAGTTGAGTCAGGTATAATTCTTCGGGGATGAATCAGAGGTGTGTGAACATGTCCTACTGTGTGTGAGCTAAGTGCGTGAACACGATTTCACTACTAGGAAAAGGCCTACTAATGGCGCACCGGTTTTGCCTACTAATGGCGCACTACCGGTGCGCCATTAGTAGCACGCCATTAGAATTTTTTACTAATGGCGCACCACTGGTGCTCCATTAGTATCTGGTATACTAATGGCGCACCTGGCAGTGCGCCATTAGTATGTAACTCCATGCGCCATTAGTATGCCTCCCGGGGGGGGGGGCATATGTAACCATGTGCTTTGTCACACTAATGGCGCACCCTGCCTTCATGCGCCATTAGTATCCTTTGGCATACTAATGGCGCACTCTGCCTCGATGCGCCATTAGTATGAATATTTGGTTTTTTTTGCTTTTCTGATTTTTGCATAGGTTACAAAATATATTATTGGACAGAATATAGACAGCAGCACACAGCAACATCAGATTCATCGAATACAATAGAAGATTAGTCTCCGAATACAATTCATCATATTAGTCTCCGAATTCAAAAGACCGAACAAAGATAAAACATTACAAGTCTCAAGACCGCGAGTATCGAGTTTGTCTTCACATTACAAGTCGATATCGATCATCTAAACTACCATCACATAAAGAGAGTTGTGGTCATCACGATGAGCATCATCGCGATCAAACTGGTCTTCATCCGGTTCCTCCAACGCTCCCTCCTCTCTCCCGCTAGATAGCGGGCATATCTAGATTTGGCCTCTGCCCTAGTGGTGTACCCTTTGTAACTGTTACCACTGAAACGGTGAACCTGTCTCCGACACTCCTCCCAGTCGTCGTAGACTCCGGGAACCTTACCCTTGTACACGACATACGACGGCATCTCTATGCACAAGCCAAACAACAGACAATACATAAGCAATATGTAAGTATGCAACAAAAGGATCGGAAGAGAAAAGCAAGACATTAATAGCACGATTCATGGTCCTACTAATAAATAGCATTGATTACATCTAGTTGAACGACTGTCCAAATCAAAGAGACATACGAATTCATTAAAGTTTAATTACAACATGAGCCAATCAATGTTTCAGAACTACACATCACTACTTTCGACTCGACTCATCGGACAGGAGCGTGGATGAAGCCGTCGTTTGTCGTGATGGTCATGAAATCACGGTCGTTGTCACCCTGCATTTGTAGCGTTCCATCTATCTCACTATTGGACGGTTGATATCTAAGGAAGAACTGCCCCGAGGTATGAAGGACATCTTGATGGATGATGTCCGCAAACTCCGACTGGATGCGAAAGAATTCTTGTCTGAGGTGCGTGTCCTAGATTGCCGACAAGCTCGCGGCCAAATCTTTGAGATTATCTGGTAGCAGAAGGTGATGATGTTCCCTTACGATCGCCCGCATGTGATGGAGGGCGTAGTAGGCATCCTTCTAACCGCCAGGCGGCTGCTTGACGCAGCAGAACTTCGTATTGGGTGAGAAGGTGTGCTTGCCGTACTTACGGACTACCCTAGTGAAGGTGCCTCCAGATTTGGCGTAGCCGGGGAGAACATCATCAAGAACTTTCTTGACATTTGTGTAGTCTATCTTGGAGTTACGGTTCGGGTCGAAATACGTGGCCATGGAATATTTCGGGCTTAAGAGGATGAGTGTGCAATGTGTGTCACTGCACAGAACACGGATGTTAGAAAAAAAGAACGATCAAAATCTAAGAGATCATATGTTACGGGGCGGTTAAGGGATGACTTACTCGGGAAAGTAAGCCACAAGGAAGTTATCCTTATCTGGGTTTGCCAGAATGACGCCTTCGAGGTGTGAACTCGCAACTTGGCGGTCCCCAGCGCTGCTCAAGTGCTTGGCACACATGTAGAGGTCGACTATCACGATGTCCGGGGTCTTGTCTCTAATGATCTGCATCTCCATACTCAGCGAAAACAGCCGAACGAAGGTGTAGTGCAGCAGATGAAGGTTAAACATAGCAAAGATGTCATCAAACTGCAGGACGACCGTACCCCCGATGTCGCCATCCACAAAGCCCTTGCCCTCTGGCACCTTGGCCACAAAAACCGGGTATGCCACATCCTTCTCTCTGAGACGTCGGTTCTCCAAAGAAAGAACACTGTCGTGCAGACTCCGCATAGCACCGGTTGCAGCATTCAGCATATTTGGCGGTAGCATCACCCTAGCCGCCACATGCACCCTCCTCGAGATATCCTTAGGTGAAGGTGGCCCGTCCTGAGCATGGATCGAACTCGCACCGGCGCCCTTGTTAGTCTTTCGTTTCCGTCCCTTCTTCTTGATCTCCTGTAGTGGGACCGAGTTCTGCTCACAGACCGCCTTCTTGAGCGTGTTGGGGCTAATAATATTTCGCACCTCAGCTATCTAAGGCTCGGTGAAGGCGGGAGCTGGAGGCGTCTCCTGAGAACTGAACGCCAGACGACGCCTATTGCAATTGGATTTCTCCACCGTACCAGCTAGATTGCGGTCGCCTTGGTTGGGTTCTTGAGAAAGAGGCCCGCAGAACTCATCAGCGTACCCATGTTCGGCAAAGTACTTATCGACTTTGGGAAATGTACCGTCGCCGTTGTCGTTGTCATCCGGATCCTGTGCCATAGGGCTGTCCGGATCCTGTGCCATAGGGATGTCCGACATAGGGATGTCCAGCAGGTCCGGTAGTGTTGCGGCGTTCTTGCCATGGCTTGGCGCCGGCACGACTGGCGGTCTTGTCTGTGGGGTGGTGTCCCCCGCCCCCAAACGAATCTGGCTCTTCGGCCAAAGCAGTGGCCAGCTTACGCAGGCGCTGAGGGCCATCTCATCTTCTTCGTCGGCCCCAGCGGGTCGAACCGGAGGTAACAGCTCGTCGCAGCCTGGCAGCACCCGAACCACTTCAACCCTATACGCTGTGGGTGGCATCGGATTACCGTGGAACATGCGGTTGCCCGGTTGAACGATTCTGCCCTTGGTGACATCGACCAACTCGGCGCCCATGAAGTGTAGAAGAGTGCAAGGAACGTCGGCGGTGCCCTGCGAAAACATGTACAGGGCGTCAGGGATGCCCAGTCAAAGGCAAGGAGATGAAGTCATCGGCCGAGAGTCTTAGTTACCGTGATGCCGTCGAGCTCGGCTAATGTCGAGGCACCACCAACGGCGGGCGTGCAACTGACGGAGGGAGCGCTTGCTGGCGAGGTGTCGGCCGGCGTACACCCGGGTGCATTAAGCTCCAATGGCCGTGTCGGTGCCGGAGACACGAATACCGCCTCCACCGGAGACACTAATGGCGCCGCCGGAGACACCAATGGCGCCGCCTGCGCGCTGTGCGAGTTGTTGGCCATGAAGCTGGGAACCGGGGGAGGCCCCTGTTGGCCGCCCGCAATCCACGTCATCAGCCCATGAATCAACATAGGCACCATGGCGTTGAGCTTAGTTCCCAGTTGTTGTTCCACTTGCTCTTGGACAAGCTCCGGAATCCGCGCCACTTGTGCCTTGAGTGCTTCAACCTCGCGCGTCTGGCTTTCCGAGCTGGCCTTTTTCTCCTTCCGCACACCAGCGGTATAGTATGACCCCCATTTTTGGACAAGCCTTTGCCGGCCACACGACCAGCTGACGTCGGCTTAGTGAGCTTATCCTTGCTTTTCATTACATTCAACGCCCTATTTAAAGGGGTGTCGAAAGGGGAGCTCTGAGACGACCCCGCACTACTGCTTTCAGTTTCCTGCGAAAGGAACGTGAACCATTTAGAAATATTGGGGATTAATTAGAGTGCAACTATATGGAGCTAATTACGCGGGGGTGTATTCCTTACCAGAACAAGCTCAAGCGCCCTGGTCTTCAAATCCGTGGTAAGCTCCTTTATTATCGGGTCCTCCTTGTACCGGGCCCTGACATAGTTCCTGGTCTGCTTGTCACCGCTGTATTTCTCGAAGCGGGGCGGTAGCCCTTGCTCGGCACGCTCCGCGTCCTCCTTGTCCCATATAGGCTCCGCCACTCTGTAACCGCCGGGACCGAGTTTGTGTTCCCCTAAGTTCAACTCCCGCATTTCTTTCCCCCACTGACTTGATTCGGAGGTTGCACTGCTCTCGCACTTTATCTTGAACTCCTTGTAGTCATCTTCGCTCATCAAAGGATATTTCGCCTTGATTTTCTCATAACTAGCACCTTTATCAATCATTCTCTTCACCGCGCTTCTCCAAGTAGACAGGGCCGTGCTCATCTTCGTGAGGGCGGCACTGTTCACTTTATTCCCTGAGAGGCGTGTGTTTTCAAATTCGGCGGGGAACTTGTATCGTTCGTGCAGCTTTGTGAAGAGGAGGTTGCGCAAATTCCCTCGGTCCTTATGCCTAAGGTTCTCGGTGTTGATCGAGACGGTGCTGCGAAGAATGCACCCGAGCTGAACCGAGTACCCCTTGACTATATGTTTGGGCTCCGTTGGATTCCCGTCGGAGTCCACTTGAGTGAATTCCTCCTTGAGGGTGTGGAGCGCATTCGGGCGCCGGTCCTTCCTTTGCTTCTTCGGTTGGCTTCCATCTGTGTGTGCGCCGCCATCATCAGTGGTGGCATCCTAGGCGGCACCATCAGTGGTGTCATCCCCGATGCCACTAGGGGTTGTGTAATCAGGATCAGTGTCTTCCGCGATGTCCTCATGGCGGTGAGGTTGTTCCTTCATCTCCTAGGATAGCTCCCAGAATTGCTTGCCGCCCGAACTGCCGGCCTCATCGTTGTTGGCCATGTTTCGCTTTAAATAGGAAAATAGTTTGGTCAAAAAGTTGGTTATTGTCACGGAACAAGATCATGGTCTCATCATTTAGGGTTTGTCGACACCGAGGCATCCTAAAAGCTAAGCTTTTATCATTTAGGGTTTGTCGACGCCGAGGCACCCTAAAAGCCTTAGCCGAGGCACCCTAGGTTGGGCCTAATCACTTGGCACTAATCACTTGGCTCTCTTGCCACCTATGGTTTAATGCAGCAAGAATGGCGGGGCATTTGATCCTACTTAACTAAGTACTAAGATACCCCGGTCCATGCATTAGTCGCAAGTACCCCATATGTCCTATTTTTAGCAAAGTCATGCTAAAATTCACGGAAAATTTCAGCATGACCTTTGCTGAAAATAGGACATGTGGAGTACCCGAATTTGCCGGAACGGAAGTTAATCAACATTCCGGCAAACTCAAGGGCCTGTCGGGGTACCCGCAAATTCATCACGACACGATGGTCGGAGACATGACCTTTGCAAAATGGTCGGAGACACGATGGTCTTTCTCAATGTGATCAATTGATGGATCAACACATAAAACATGTCCAATAAGTATGATTTATAGAGTCAACATCAGTATGAATATATATAAAGTTTTTCTTCATCAGCTAGGGCCATGCAAGTAACTGCATCCAGCAACTATTTCTTCTACTCTGTAACTAACTACACTCGATATTTATAGATTCATTTCATATGAGATCAGATTGAGCTCCAACTGTAGCTGCAGCTGAGGGATCCATGAGCCATCATGCCAGCTAGCCAGGAAATAAACTTTACTTTCCAAAGGAAATAAAAATACAATGCATACATACATACTTAAGCAGGTAGATAGATAGATAGATAGATAGATGAGCATGTTCAGTTTACAAGAATGAATATAAACAAGCAAAGAATGCATGCATGCATATCAAAAGTTGGCATCTACTGCTACTGCTACTGCTTGCCTCTGCTGCTATTGAATATTTATAATTACCTGAAATTTTTCCTTTCACTACAAGTGAATGCAACTTTTCCATTAATTAAAACTAAATTGTTCCTTCATGATATTCTCTCTTCATCTACCCCTGGGAGTATTTCTAACTTGAAAATCTCTGGTGAACTGCTTGATGATGTACTGGCAGTACAAGCTCTCTTCTTTTCTTACATTTGCTTGTTCTGTACCTTTTTCTGTTAATTGATTAAAGCTGGTCTTTTCATATGGAAAGCCCTTTCTTTCTCCTCTTGGCTTAAGCCCTAAACCCTAAAGCTGGTCCTGTGGCCTCATCCACTAACTAATGCAGGTCTTGCATTGCACACTGCCTTACAGTTGGTAAAAAGAGCTTTGATAGGCTAGTGCATGGAAGATAGACACAAATGTTTTTTCTGCATCGAAGCATGGGCACAAATGTTGTAGTCAGTGTTTTTTTCTCTTTTGCCATTGATAGGCTAGTGCATGGAAGCTAGAACTCCAAGTACTTGTTTGTGGTATGGCAGTAACCAGTAGCTTACCAATTCATGGTGTTTGGGGTATGGCGAAAGAACATGTCTACAACTATCAGACCATCACAAGTATCAACAGAACATGTCTACAACCATGTAACAAATCATGTCTAGTTGATCTGATGTAACAAATCTGACCATCACAAAAATCAAAAGAACATCTATACACCATCATTCAGGCCATCACAAGCATAACAGAGCAATGGTGTTTTCTTTAGTTACCTTTGATCTGGCTGCTTGGAATCCACTGACCTTCAGATCCGCTGACCAATCCACTAACCTGCTGTTCATCAAAAGGAAAAACAAATGAGCATACGTGGTGAGTAGAAGGGATTGGGGATTTTGGGTTTCTGTATGGGGTTAGAACTAGTCAAGTCTGAATATTACACAACCCTAAACATTACACAATTCAAACTACAGAACATACACTGTATTCAGTGATCTTTCTAAACAAGCTACAGAACATACACTGTATTCAAACTTGCTGCTATTTAAGCAAGTTTTTGTAAGAAAACTGATTAGGACCCCCAAAAAACTTGCTGCATTTCAATCAGATCAAATGTTTCACTTAATTTTATGAGTTAACTTAATTTACATTTAATTCAGTTAACAAAAATTACACTGAATTTTACTGTCAATTAAAAGTCAGTGAGTACATTCAGGTGCGCATGCATTTCGAACCCGTGTCCCTAGAGCCAGCAATTCTACCAGGCCGGACGGACGATTAGATTTGAACCATGAGGGTAGGGAAAGACAATTGCTGAATTTGAAATCGCCTACCTGGGCTTGAGGGAGGTGTGGGCGGCGAGGTCGCGGGAGGAGTACTTCCTTGGCTCGCCGGCTGCTGCAGAGGTGACCGGTGGTGGAGGACGGCAGGGGCTACTGGGAAGCATCGGGTTTGGCCGGCTGGGCGCGCCGCGACGGCGGGCCGGCAGTGGTGGCGGCGGCTAGGAACCCTAGCTGTCGTGCTCGGGAGGGAGGTTGACGCAGGCGGGGCCGCGGGGGGAGGGGGACGGCGAGGGCGCGGGCGCGGGCGGAGGGGGGACGGTGAGGGAGGTGGTCGGGTCCGGCGAGGGAAGCGAGCACAGCCGGGGACGGCGAGCACGGCGAGCACGGTTGGTGTGGGGGGAGATGAGGCAGGGGAGGGATTAGAGAGAAATGTGAGGGGATTGGGGATTTTAATTTAGTATGGGGGAAGGCTTAGCAATGGCGCACCACCTAGGGGTGCGCCATAAGTACATCCATAGCAATGGTGCACCACCGAGGGGTGCGCCATAAGTAATTTAGCCCGACTTGTCAGGTTATATACCACCTAACCCTATATACAATAGAACCTGCCCACTAGCCCAACTGGTCAAGACGTAGCACCCACACCAGGAGGCCCTGGGTTCGATTCCTAGGCTCCCCAATATTTTTTTATGCATTTTAAATCCTATTTGATATTTATTTGTGTTTAAATATGTTCAAACTTGTTCAAATCATAATAGTAATATTTTTTTTATAAAAACAGAAATATTTTTTTTAAAAATATGTTCAAATTTGTTACTTGAAAATATCATCGGCGGCGGCGGTGGAGCGGGGGAGGGTGCGGGGGGTTCCCTTTGGCGGCGGTGGAGCGGGGGAGGGTGCGGTGGGCCGGGTGCTCGGCGGCAGCGGTGGAGCGGGGGAGGGTTGCGGTGGGTCGTCGGCGGCGGTGGAGCTAGCGGGGGAGGGTGCGGGTGGGATCGAGATCGAGATGGAGGGGGATCGAGATCAAGTGTCCTCATGAATTCAAAAAGTGCCCATGAAATTTAAAAATATTCACGATATCAAAAAGTGCCCATGAAATACAATCGAGAAATGAAGACTATGATTTAAATACAATCGATCTTAGCTAGCTATCTGTTCACAATCTTCTTGACCCTCTTTTTCGCAAATGGAGTTCTTCTGTGGAACAGACGTCCTTTAGGTAGGGTGGTCCTGCTTCTTCTTGTGGTGTGTGCTGCTACTTCATCGTCGTCGTCATGTTCGATCTTCGGGTCGCCGTACTTGTCAAAGTCTTGCTCATTGGCTACTCCATCCATTCTGATGATCTTCCTTTTGCCTGTCCTCACGACAACACGACTGGGCTTTGGCGGGTCGGTAATGAAGAAGCATTGGTCCACTTGGGAAGCCAGTACCCATGGCTCATTTTTCACGGTGACGTTTGCGCCCGCGGTCTTGGATTTGGCTTCGGGTATAACCATGGTGGTGAAATATCGGTCTTCTTTTAGGACGCTCTTGGCCCATCTGACACGGAACATCGGCACCTTCTCTCCAGCGTAGCTCAGCTCCCAGATCTCCTCGATCCTTCCGTAGTATCTGTCCTTGTCCTTATCAGTGTAGGATTCAATCGTTACCCCGGAGTTCTGATAACCATCGCTCTTCATGTCCTTGTCCTCGGTGTAGAATGTGTAGCTGTTGATATCGTACGCCTCATAGGTCATCAGGTTGTGCTCGGCGCCCTATGACAAGGCGAATATGAGTTGTTCTTCCGCGGAAGAATCTTCATGTAAAGGGTGCGACAGAAGCTTCTGCTTGAACCAACGCGTGAAACATGAGTTGTGCTCTTTGAGTATATCTCTGTCCGTCCTCTGTTGGCCTCGGTCATTGTACGTCTTCTCAATAAAGGTTTTGTCCTCTACCACCCAAGGATCGACAACGTCTATGTGTTGTATCACGACTAGGTTTGTTCTTTCAAAGTCGGCGAGTCGACCCTCGAAGTCGACATGCATTTCGCGGCGACCCTCACGGTGACCCCATCCAGCGAGCCTGCCGAGGTGCCTGTTGACGGGCAGACCAACGGGGTTCTCGATGCCTAGATAATTCGTGCAGTAGGAGATGCACTCTTCGGTCAAAAAGCCCCTGGCTATACTTCCCTCTGGACGTGACATGTTCCGAATGTATCCTTTTATGACACCATTCATCCTTTAGAACGGCATCATGTTGTGCAGGAACGTTGGCCCGAGTTGGATGTTATCCTCCACGATATGGACCAGCAGATGCACCATAACGTCGAAGAATGCGGGCGGGAAGTACATCTCAAGCTCGCATAGTATCACCACGATCTCTTCTTGTAGCCTTCTGAGTTGCCTCACGCCAATCGACTTCCGAGAGATGACGTCGAAAAAGTTGCATAGGCCAAATAGCGTTTCACGGACGTGCGCGTCCATGATCCCACGGATTGCAACTAGAAGTATCTGCGTCGTTAGCACGTGACAGTCATGAGACTTCATCCCGCTGAACTTCTGCTTCGCTGGGTCTAGGTATCTACTTATCTAACCCGCATAACCGTAAAGAAGTTTTACTCCTAGGAGGCAGGTGAAAAACTGCTCGATCTCCTCCTGAGTTAGAGTGAAGCACGTGGGAGGGTAGTCATTTCCGGTCTTCTTGGCCTTTTTGCCTTTGCGACGACTTTCTGTGTCCTGCTTCGCCTCATCATCATCATCATTAGCGTGAAGCTCCTGCCTGATGCCCATTGATTTCAAGTCTGCCCTTGCTTTCGGCCCATCTTTGGTCCTCTCTGGCATGTTGAGCAGGGTACCAAGCAGACTCTCGCACACGTTCTTCGTGATATGCATGACATCAAGGCTGTGAGGCACACGGTGGATCTTCCAGTACGGCAAGTCCCAGAAAAAAGACCTTGTTTTCCATACCTTCAGCAGCGGCTCTGGCGCCTTTCGCTTCTTTCCCGGCTCTGGCGCCTTTTGCTTCTTTACCGGCAGTGGGCAGTCTTTCCAATTTTTCAACAGCTCGTCTATTTCCTCGCCGCTCTTCGTACACGGGCGTTTTCGGGGTTCGGTTTCACCATCGAACAGATCCTTGCGTTTCCTCCATGGGTCATCATCGCGCAGCCACCTTCGATGTCCCATGAACACGGTTTTCGAAGACCCGGGATCTCTATCTAGCTGGCGATACGTTGTGTCATCCATGCACCTTACGCATCCAGAAAATCCGTGGACTACCTGCCCCGCGAGATATCCGTAACCAAGATAGTCATGCACCGTCGTGAGCAGTGCGGCTCTCATATGGAAATATTCTTTCTCTACGGCATCCCACATATTGGCTGGCATTTTCCACAGCGTGTCTAGCTCCTCCTTCAGTAGCCCTAGATATAGATTGATGTCGTTCCCTGGTTGTTTCGGCCCTTCAATTAGCATACTCATGTGAATGTACTTCCTCTTCATGCACAACCAGGGGGGAAGGTTGTACATCCACACAAACATAGGCCAGGTGCTATCTGTGCTTCTCTGGCTGCCAAACGGATTGACTCCATCGGTGCTCGCGCCCAGCACGATGTTCCTTGGATCCTTCCCAAATTCTGGGTATTCGAAGTTCAACGCTTGCCACTGGCTCGCATCCTTAGGGTGACTCGGCATCTTGTCTTTTTTATTTATCTCCGGATCATTTCCGTCATCTTCCCGCTTCTTCTCCTCCCTATCCGCGTGCCAACGCAGGAGCTTTGCTACATTAGGGTCCGCGAAATACCGCTGCAGACGAGGAGTGATCGGAAAGTACCACACTGATTTTTGAGGAGCTTTCTTCCTCTTCTTGTATCGAGTGACGCCGCACACCGGACATATGGTAGACTCCGCGTGCTCGTCCCGATAAATTATGCAATTGTTCATGCACACATGGTATTTCACGTGCGGTAAATCCAAAGGACACACGATTTTCTTCGCCTCCTCGAAACTGGTCGGGCACTTGTTCCCCTTGGGAAGACGTTCGTGCCAGAATGACATGTTCTCGTCGAAGCATGCGTCGGTCATTTTGTGTTTTACCTTCATCTCCAGAGCCATGAGCGTTACTTTCAGGCGGGTATCCTCGGGCCTGCATCCTTCATACAATGGAGTAACCGCATCTATCTCCAGTTGATCCAGCTTGGCTTTCTCTCGGGCGGCAGCTCTTGCATTATCCGTCTGCTTGCGAAACAGCTCTTGAATATGAGGGTCCTGCACCCAGCCTCCATCGTCGTCTGCTCCGGCATCTTCATCTTCATGATCACGCCCATCGTCTTGATCTTCCTCATCATCATGTACACATCTTCTACATGATGATTGTGTATATCATCACCGTCGTGATCATGTCCTGGAGATTCTTCGTCTTCTCGCCCGCCCTCGCCGCGGTGGTTGTCTTGTTGCCCTTCCTCATTTCTTGCCCGGCCCCCATGGACGACTTCATAGTCATCTTCATTACCTTGCCACCGATAGTCATCCATGAAACCACGCAAGAGCAGGTGGTCCTGCACCTGCCCGGAATCCGGGTCCGCAATAAGGCTCTTCAGCTTGCATCTTCGACATGGACATCTTATCTCTGTCTCGTTCTTTTGAAGCATCTCGGCCTTCGCAGAGCTCAAAAACCTATTCACGATGCCTTCGGTCATCATGCGGACCATGGTCGCCTGCGGGGTAGAGCAAAATGATATTTTAGAACCAAGAAAAAATTTGGCATGACCTTCCCTAAAAATAGGACCAAAAAGAATGCATAGTGCCAAAATTCTCGCCGAAACGGAAATGAATCAACATTCCGGCAAAATATTGGCAACTATTGCATTTCAAATACCGGTACCTGCAAACACAAACATATATGCAACACCACAAACACAAGCAACACCACAAACATACATAGATCTAGCTAGGCCACAAAAAGTGCATGTGCACGTTGTTGGAGCGAGCTAGGGAGAAAAAAAGTAGATCTACATCATGAAGATAGCTTTCCCCTTACTTACCTATCAAAAAAAAGGTAATTTCACCACTTAATTTTGATGAATCTATGGTGGAAATGAGGTGAGGAGGAGGAGGCAGCCGAGACAAGCTTGGAGGAGGAGGTGGAGAGAATGAAGTGGGGAAAGTGAGTGGGTAGGTGGGTTGTCCAAAATATATTGTTGGTCCCAGGTTACTAATGGCGCACCACAACAAAATGCGCCATTAGTAACCCTGGTTACTAATGGCGCACCGGCTGGTCGTGCGCCATTAGTACTTTTTGCAAAAAATTAAAAAAACATATGTATACTAATGGCGCACTATGGAAAAGTGCGCCATTAGTAGTTTAAACTAGTAATGGCGCACTTTGGCACAGTGCGCCATTAGCAGGTTTGCAAAAAAGTATAT
>NC_041393.1:681114592-681158490 GCF_002162155.2 Triticum dicoccoides | reverse complement strand
TATATATATACTAATGGCGGACTGTCTTGGTCGTGCGCCATTACTAGTTCTAACTAGTAATGGCGCACTTTGTCACCCTGCGCCATTAGTTTGTATGCAAAAATGGGAAAAAAATCAATAGTAGTGGTGCACCGTGAGCACGGTGCGCCATTAGTGTCTTCCACACTAATGGCGCACGAGCAACCGGTGCGCCATTAGTATATAGTAGTGGCGCACTACTTACCTGGTGCGCCATTAGAATCAGTCCTATCTATAGCCCTTTTCCTAGTAGTGTTTGGTAAAGGTAGTGGTGAGAGGCCATGTAGGAGTACATGGTGGGTTGTCTCATTGAAGCCGTCCTCAGGAACTGAGTTCTGTGTTTGTGATCCATGAAACAGTAAATACCACGCATTGGGCCCGAAACCAATGGACTCTCTCGGCTTCTTAATCACCCTTGTCCTCTTTCCAAGAGTTGCAAGTAGTTTCTGGTGTTTGTAGTATGCTGGAGGCCATGGGCAGCGCTGACCGGAGGGGTGGGCTGTGATGCGGTAGGCACGTGGCCGGGTATGCCGGGCGCCCGTTTGGTGTCACGGAACCCTGTACACATCGTTCGGGGCCGTATGTGGAAACCTCGGCCGGACTCCCTGTGGATGGAACCTGAATAGGCGATAAACTTGGATAGAGACTTGAGTGTTTAGGTAGGTCGTGGCCGACACCCACATTGGGCTTCTGCTTGAAAGTTGCCGAGTACATGTCGTGTAAACGGCGGTAAGTGGTGAGAGCGTGTGTGAAGAAGTAAACCCCTACAGGGTTAACATCATCTATTCGAATAGCCGTGTCCACGGAAAAGGACTTCTGGGTTGCCTGTACAGTTCATAGACAAGTGAAAGTGGATACTTTAAAATGCGCAAGATAAGCGTGAGTGCTATGGATGGCGTTCTCGTAGGGAGACGGGAGCGGATCCATAGTGGTGTATTGGTTGGTGAATATGTGGACTTGTGTGCGCCACCTCAAAAGAGTTACTTGCAGTCGTAGTTCAGGATAGCCACCGAATCAAAGCTGGCTTGCTGCAGTTAAACCCCACCATCCCCTTTGTTGATAATGATGCATATGTAGTTAGTTCTGATGTAAGTCTTGCTGGGTACATTTGTACTCACGTTTGCCTATTTTATGTTTTTGCAGAGAGACTTCAGTCTCACTAGTAGTTTTGCGTGAACTTTGACATTTAGCTTGTTACCTCAGCTACGATCTTGTGCCCTCGGCGGGACCTAGTAGTTAGTCAGGCTTCTCAGCCTTTTTCATTTGTAGTTGTCTGTACTTAGACATGTTAAGCTTCCGCATGTGCTTTGACTTGTATGCTCTGAATGTTGGGTCGTGAGACCCATGTTTGTAATATCTCCCTCCTCGGAGCCTATTGAATAAAATACTTAAGTTGTAGAGTCATGTTGTGATGCCATGTTGTATTTGCACATATCGAGCATATTGTGTGTATGTTATTGAAATGCTTGGTATGTGTGGGATCTGACTATCTAGTTGTTTATCCTTAGTAGCCTCTCTTACCGGGAAATGTCTCCTAGTGCCTCCACTGAGCCATGGTAGCTTGCTACTGCTCCGGAACACTTAGGCTGGCCAGCATGTGTCCTTCTTCGTTCATGTGTCTGTCCCTTCGGGGAAATGTCACGCGATGAATACCGGAGTCCTATTAGCCCGCTACAACCCGGTTCACCGGAGTCCTGCTAGCCAAGTGCTACAGCCTGGATTCACTCGTTGATGACCGACACGTTCGATGCTGGGTCATGGATGCCTGTCCCTATAAGTTTGTTCCACTTTGGGTTTATGACTAGCCATGTCAGCCCGGGCTCCTTATCATATGGATGCTAGCGACACTATCATATACGTGGTCCCGGGCAAAGGTAAGGCGACACCCGTGGGATACTGTGCATGGGGTCGCAAAGTGATATGAGGTGTTACATGCTAGATCGATGTGGCATTGAGTCGGGGTCCTGACAGCTTTGGTATCAGAGCCTGACTGCCTGTAGGATTACCAAGCCAAACTGGTCGAAGTTGAGTCTAGAAATTCTTTAGTTATATGTAGGGGAATTGATTGTGGGATTGCACGTAAGGCTCTTTTTAATCCTTTACCTTATGCCCTTCTGATCTGAGTCATCATATCTTTCCTACGGGGTTAAGGAACTAGGCTTTCTCTTCTTTCTATCAAGATCACGTGTTACTAATCAGTAGACTCATAAGATTGTTGGATTTAAGCCTCAGTTCAGTTTATACCTCCGTATGTTAACTATTGACCTCGAAACCTTGATATTGTGCTTCTGAATGGTTATGCCACCATTTTTGTAGCATGTCTCAAATTCTTTTCAGCATTTACAGTCGTTATGTTGTCCGAGTCATCCCAGGTTTATAAATAGTCTGATGCATTTGCACATCCCCCTTTCCGTTTCCGATGTTTCTTTAGGCCAGGTTAATCACACTAACTGCTGAGTTGAGGTACTCTATGGCCTCGACGTATATGTTGGAGTTATTATTATGACCCTAGGTGTCTTAGAGTGCCACCTAGTAATCGAACCATGTTTTGCGTTCCCAGTGTGATGATTCTGGCCATTATTCCCGAAAGCATCTTGTGATGTCATTTAGTTAGTAGGTATTCTACTTCTGGGTTTAAAACCCGAGATTCACCCCACTTACCTCATGTTGATAGTGTTTGCTAGTTTCTTTAGGAAATTAGTAACCTTTGCATTAGTCCTCGAGCTCCGTGGTATTTCCTTCTTCCAAATACTATGAACCACTTACGGCAGATGTTTGTTGGATCAAAGATCACAACAGGAGTGCTCTCGATGGGTTCTCCATTCTATATTGCGAGTCTCCCTGTTCTACTTTTCTGCATGGGTTATTCGGAAGAAACCTGTTGAACTTGATTCAACATAGTAACCTATGCATCCACAGCTCAGAAAGTTATATGCCCGTTGAGTTGTTATCTCTAGTTGTATTATGACCACCGTCTATCACTTGATAGTCAAGGGTATGCGTGCATTCGTTCATCGATGCCTATTACCCTTGTGGTCCGTCAAGGCATTCTATCCGGAATGACTAGGAGAAACAAACTCTAGTACCTCATCCATATCCAGGATTGGGTCAAAGCAGTTGTATTCCGCATATCAAAATGCAATCATGCTTTGGTCTGTTCTAACCTGGAGTATTACCCACTTTATGTCACGAATGTCATGGGAATTGTATACCATTCTATAAACTCTTGATGCAGTGATACTTCTCGCCATCATTATTCATTCATCGGTCCCCGTGTTATTGTAACCGGAACGCCGACAAGTGAATCGTGATGTGTGAAATCTATACTCCTAGCAACTCCGTTGCTTGGTAGTTAAAGGATAATAATTTCATTCTTAGCATGTTGGTTCTTGAATCATCATCCTAAGATAGATTGTGCTACCTAATCCTTATTCCCGGTGCACTTTTTGATCAATGAGTTCAGATTGTGTCAAACCCTCACTCTTTTGATCATATCATCTCGCCCTAAAAAGCAAGATTGTTCTCGAGCTTAATAACATATCGGTGGTTTGTGATGTTCCGGATATCTTCTCGGAAGTATTGCCAGGTTGTCACATGACCGCTATGTTGAGTTCGTGATCAAGTTGGTTTCCAATAAACTACTCCTTCTCCAAGAATCTATGTTGGATACCCCTGGCTAGTTGGTTAAGCTAAACAACAACTTGGAGAGTTGGAAGATAAAAGCTCACCTGACTTAGTTCATTTTAAGGGATATCTCTTTGTGCGTGTGTTGAAGGAAGATGGTATCTTCATCGATTGACCCTCATGGTCAGTTAATGGATCTATCATCTTATCCAATCTTTGATTTTGGTATGGGTTATCCCCAAATCAAATCAGAACCAACGATATTCTAATGTTGTCTTACTCGTGGTTGTTTCCTCGGGCATACACCACTACATCTTTTGGTCTGACCAATGCTATCACCGTGTTCACATAATTTTGGAATTCCATTTACATGGAAAACATGATGAATTGTTGTTGAGCCCATCGAGAACATCCTTATCTTCTCCATAATCTTGTTGAACATTAAGCTAGTATTGGAAACTTTTGAAAGCATTTCTTCATGCTAGCTCATGAATCATATGTTCGGATGTAAGGAGTGATTTTCTCCGGTTCATGTGCATGTGATGCAAGTTGCCACCGTGAATCCGAGAAATTCAATGTTGCTTCCTCTGGAATCACCCAGATTAGTCATGCATACGTGTGAAGTATTCTGTGGTTTGAAGACTTGCAACCTTCATGCTATACGTATCCCTAGCACACCAAGCCACTAATTGATTTGCTCAAGGAAAAGGAGTTGTTGTGCTAATCCTAGGTCATGCACAAGACTTCGTTGCCCTAGATGATGGTTCCCCACCTGAACTCGGTAGTGTTTTATCATAAGACTACTATGTGGTCATGCTTGTCTGGGACATCTGTTCACATGTGTTTAGCAAAACCAGCTCATGTTTTGGAGCTTGCTATCGTAGTTCACTTCCCGAGAATCTTGCAACGTCATCTCGTCGATTTGTGTTGCAAACTTTAATTTTCTTTATAGACTTGATAAGTCTGGAATATTCTAACACCAACCAGATCTGAATCTCAGGCAGATATGATGGTTGGAACGTGTCCCAAGAATTATAATATTGGTCTCTCTGTAACCCGGTAACGTGGATGTCGTGGCCAACACACCTAGCCGGAAGACCAATTATTGTAGTATCTTGGTTGAAGAAGTTGACCACCTCCCCATAAGGATTTCGCAAGATTTACTTCCGTAGCTATTCCTTATGGATTCTTGAGCTTCCGAAGTCCGACCTGTTACTTGATGTTCTAGATACCAAACCATATCAATAAATGGGTTACGCTAGCACATCAAGGAGAACATTAGAAGCGGAGTGCTAAATGTCTCTCGGTCAATCATCCAGATTTCATTCCCTTGGCCTCGCTAAGGTAAAAATCCGAGAACGTGTTACCTTCCTTTGCATCTGCATCGTCCATCACCATTCATCATGGTAGTATGTTGTGTTGCCGGGATCCTTGACACGGATATTGGTAAAACCCTGATGAATATGGAAATGCTCAAGTTCTTGAGAGCACGCGCAAGTCCTAGGTTTTATCGTAGGCATTAATTGCATAGTGCTCTCAGTTTCCTCGGTTATGCTATATATATAACCCTTTCAAACAGTGGATTCACTCTCTACTAATGGGGTTCCTCCCCAGTTACCAGAATCATTCCCAGCATTTGCATTCATTTCCAGCTTGCACCCCCAATGTGCCATTCCACCATGGGTTCCATCCATTTCCGGTGATAGGAAACTCACCCCTTGCATTGTCTTAAACAAGGTAATCCACATCATCCATTCTAGTCTGGCATGTCATTCCTTCGCACTCCACCAAGCGATTGTTGTGATTTGCCTTAGGTTGGTATAAAGAGTTTCAATGATCTCTGAATCAAAGGTAATTCTTTTTGCCACTTAAGGTAATAATTCTACGAGTCACCTCCTCTAAGATGTTCCGTTATGGTATCATGGCAACTCAACTCCTCGCTATGTTGACAACCATTCACCACCTTCTTAAGTGTGGAATTATTGTCTACCTAGCGCACCCTCGTCATCTGTTCCACTCCATCCCTCTAGATGTGTGCTTCGTGTCTCAGCTCGAGATATGTTGCTATGTCTCATTCCGTGAGTTGATCCTAAGTTGTTCGACCTTTGATAAGATCGATCCTTCTAGAGTCTTTCTTTCCCTCTCATAGTCATGTTAGTTGAAGTTCTCAGAGCAAGACATCGAGACAATGATGGTGATCGAATCAACGTTCCTATAGGGTGCAACCTGGATCGTGAAGATCATGTCAGCTTGTGTCCCTTTGTCTTCTTACCTCACGTCTTGAATCTCGGGACGAGATTCTTGTTTAGTAGGGGTGAGTTGTCACATCCTAGCTGGTTCATGCATTAGAGTGTTGCATCATGTTTACTTTTCCAGAAAACTTGAAATGGGGATGACAGAACCCCCAACACCCCCCCCTTGAAAACAACTAGAGTTTACTAAAATTATTTTAAATGAACCTGAAATGCCCTTCTAAAAAGTCTACCATTTTTGTTTTGGGTTAGAACCTCTTACAAAATGGGTTCACATTTTTCTAGGACACATAAGGTCATTGGATTAAATCATTACTATTTGCATGTGGGCATATAAATGCTATAAAATATTTTAAATGCCAAATAATTCTAAAAATAAGTGTGGGTTGTTGGAAATAATCTAAACAGAGCCCCTGATTATTTTCAGGATTTTTAAAGATGCCTAAGTATTTTTAATAAAGCCACACAGTTACAGAAAAATAGAAAACAGAAAATAAAAGAAAAGGAGGGAACTTACCTGGCCTCAGCCCACCTCGCAGCCCACCTGGCAGGCCCAACACTGTGTTGTCCCATGCCAGCCAGCTGCTTCGTCCTCGCCACGCAGGCACAGAGGTGACGCCAACGAGCGCGAGCTTGCCATGGCGCCACCTGCTTGCCGCCCCGCGCCCGTGGACACCTGGGCAGGCTCCACGTTGCCGCCCCGACCCTGCAGCCACCTCACACGCCCCCTGCCTCTCTCCCTCGCTCTCCCGCACCATGGCCGACGCTGCTGCGCCCGCGCCACCGTAGTTCTCGCGTCCTCCATTGTACCCGTGCCGCGCCACCAAGTCAAATAGCTTCGCCGTCGTCGTCTCTGTCGAGCAGCCCGAGCCCCGAGTGCTCGCGCGCCCTACTTCGTCCTCTTCGAGCTTGACTTCACCGAGCACCACCACAGATCCCCTTCGCCGTTGCCGCCGCACCAGCTCGTCCCCGACCGCGTCGTCTGCACCGTCGTGTTTGCCGTGAGCTGCTACACCTCTCCATCCCTCTCTTTCTCGCTCTTGAGCCCTGCATCGACCGCGCCGAGCTCGGCCGCACTCGCTGCCACCACCGCAAGTAGCCATCGTGGCGACAGCCACGTTGGCTCGATTCCGAGCACACCACCACCCTCACCGCACTCGCAGGAGCCCAAAACACCACCCCACGCGCCTCACCGTGCCCCCTAACGACGAGCTCAACCTCACTCGAACCCCGGCAGACGCCCAGCTTGTCGCCGGCGACATTTCCGGTGACCCCGAGCCTAACCAACACCATCAATGGATGCGGCCCGTTCCCAGCTACGCGCAGACGTGCTCCGCCGTCGTTTTGGTCACCGGAGCACGAAACCCGCATCGCCCCGCCACGTCTGGCCTCGCCGGCGGCTAAACGTCGGCGAGTTTGACCGCGTTTGACCCTGGTTGACTCTGTGTGGGCCCAAGTTGACTTCCCCCTAAGTCCATGACAGGTGGGACCCGTCTGCTAACTAAATTAGTTGGAGTGCTAACTAAAAATTAGCTAGGCTAATTACCCTAACACGCGGGACCCGCCGGTCAGTTTGACCTGGAGCACCCCGTTGACCTGCTGATGTCACAGTGACGTAGTACTAACGCAGTAACTCTTTTTCTGGATTTATTCTTATACAGGAAATTCCAGAAAATACCCAAAACTTCTAAAATTCATAGAAATTGATTTGTAACTCCAAATGCAAAGTTTTATATATGAAAAATGATCAGAAAAATCCAATCTATCCATTTGTACCATTTTCATGCATGTTAGACCAACCTAACCTTGCTGTTTAGGTGAAACAAGTTAATGCACTAATATGACCTCTTATTTTGGGTTTGCATTTGAATCCTTGATTTAAATGAACTCAAACCAATCTGTTCTAAGTTGCACTAGCCCAAACACACTCATTTTTGCCATGTCATTGCATGCATCATATTGTTGAATATTGCCATGTGGTGATTTTGTTTCGATGTTTTCTTTGTGGTAGGTTCTACCTCCGAGGATATTCACGAGTATCCAACTAAAGGGCAGTATTCCACTACCACTCCGTCAGGCAAGCAAAACCCCCTTGTTCATTCCGATATAATCCCACTCTCTCGCTCCTGCTCTCTTTTACTGCATTAGGACAACAACGATTCATCTGTTACTTGCTGCGGTAGCTGAACCCCTTTATCCTCTGCATGACATGTCATTGCCACAGTAAATAGATGAAACCCACTAGCATGAGTAGGAGTTGTTTGAGCCCTGTTGTGCCTACTCATTCATGCTTGTTTGTCATGCCTGCTACTTCTTAGAGTTGAGTCAGGTATGATTCTTCGGGGATGAATCAGAGGTGTGTGAACATGTCCTACTGTGTGTGAGCTAAGTGTGTGAACACGACTTGGTAAAGGTAGCGGTGAGAGGCCATGTAGGAGTACATGGTGGGTTGTCTCATTGAAGCCATCCTCAGGAACTGAGTTCTGTGTTTGTGATCCATGAAATAGTTACTACCACGCATTGGGCCCGAAACCAATGGACCCTCTTGGCTTCTTAATCACCCTTGTCCTCTATCCAGGAGTTGCAAGTAGTTTTTGGTGTTTGTAGTATGCTGGAGGCCGTGGGTAGCGCTGACCGGAGGGGTGGGCTGTGATGTAGTAGGCACGTGCCCAGGTATGCCGGGCGCCCGTTTGGTGTCACGGAACCCTGTACACATTGTTCGGGGCCGTATGTGGAAACCTCGGTCGGACTCCCTGAGGATGGAACCTGAATAGGCGATAAACCTGGATAGAGAATTGAGTGTTTAGGTAGGTCGTGGCCGACACCCACGTTGGGCTTCCGCTTGAAGGTTGCCAAGTACATGTCGTGTAAACGGCGGTAAGTAGTGAGAGCGTGTGTGAAGAAGTACACCCCTGCAGGGATAACATCATCTATTCGAATAGCCGTGTCCGCGGAAAAGGACTTCTAGGTTGCCTGTATAGTTCATAGACAAGTGAAAGTCGATACTTTAAAATGCACAAGATAAGCATGAGTGCTATGGATGGCGTTCTCTGAAAGTGCGTTATGTCGACTAGAGGGGGGTGAATAGGCGATTTTTATTGAATTCTTCATTGAGGAATTTGCCAGTGAGGAAATTCCTTAGCGAAGAACTATTAGCAGCGGAATAAGTACTCAGAAGTAAGCATAACAGAATACAAGCATGGTCATCATGATGAAATGAGGACTAGCATAGAGTACAGAAAGCGTAATCACAGATAACACAAGATGAAGACAAACAGACTGAAGAAATTGAACTAAGGAAATTGAGAAAGTCTTTAGTCAAAGTCTTCAAACACAGATATGAACAAACACTCAACATAGTAATGAGGAAATGAAAGGGTTGAGGAAATAGAACCAGTTAGGTTGGTGAAGACAATGATTTGGTAGACCAGCTCCAACTGCTGTCTCAGTTGTATGTCTGATGATTCTGGTTCGAAAGTCATCGTTTTGAGAGATTCCTTGAAGTCCTCAAACCAAGGATCATGACGGGTTCAATGACCTTCATAGACATCAGAGATTCGGTCCCAGATAAGCTTTGCATTGCAAAGATGCATAATGAGCCTGAATTGATCTCTGGATAGGCAGGAACAGATGATATCCTTCGCCAAGATGTCAAGTCGAGTGTACTTGCGAATATCATCAGTGTCCGCCATTTTGCATAGATCAATAAGACCAATCTCAGTGACGGTCCACAGCTTGCTGTTCATTGCCATGAGGCGCTTCCTCATCATGGCCTTCCACTTGGGATAATCATGACCGTCAAAGATAGGGCATGTCACTTTCTTCATACCTGCGGTCGACATAACTGAAACTCCAGGCGGTTAAACCAAAATCACACAGAACAAGGGAGTACCTCGCTCTGATACCAATTGAAAGTGCTTTATGTCGAGTAGAGTGGGGGTGAATAGGCGATTTTTATGAATTCTTCACTGAGGAATAAGTATTCAGAAGTAAGCATAACAGAATACAAGCATGGTCATCATGATGAAATGAAGACTAGCACAGAGTACAGAAAGCGTAATCACAGGATAACACAAGATGAAGACAAACAGACTGAAGAAATTGAATTGAGGAAATTGAGAAAGTCTTCAGTCAAAGTCTTCAAACACAGATATGAACAAACACTCAACACAGTAATGAGGAAATGAAAGGGTTGAGGAAATAGAACCAGTTAGGTTGGTGAAGACAATGATTTGGTAGACCAGTTCCAACTGCTGTCTCAGTTGTACGTCTGGTTGGAGCGGCTGAGTATTTAAACTCGAGGACACGCAGTCCCGGACACCCAGTCACTGAGCCGCAACTCAGGACACCCAGTCCTCACCGTATTCTCCTTGAACTAAGACCACGCAGGCCTCGTCCAATCACTCGTGGTAAGTCTTCAGGTGACTTCCAAACCTTCACAGACTTGGTCACTCGGCGATCCACAATTCCTCTTGGATGCTCTAGACCTTGACGCCTAACCGTCTGGAAGAAGCACAGTCTTCAAAGGTAACAAGCGTCGGATCCACGCAGGATCAATTTCTTCAGTGATGCTCAATCACTTTGGGTTTGGAGGTGTTTGGGTTTTTGGGATTTTCCTCACTAGATGATTATCGCTCAAAGTCCTCGGAGGATGGGTTGCTCTCAAATGACAAGTGTCAAGTTCTCTCGGAGCAGCCAACCAGCTAGTGATTGTAGGGGGCGGCTATTTATAGCCTAGGGAGCAGCCCGACATGATAAGACATAAATGCCCCTCAATGATATGACCGTTAGGTGGATAAGATATTTTGGGACAGCTGGCGCGCAGCACAGCAACGGTCGGAAATTTGATTCTCAAATTCCTCAGGGCTATAATGTTCCTCACTGTATAGGCAATCCGCACTGGCGAATTCCTAACTCCTCAGTCAGAGAAAATTCATCAGCGACCAGAAGAACTTCGTCTCTGTCACTGAAGAAAGTGACTGAACTGTATGAGATTTCCAAAGGCTTCACTCAAAGGGATTGATAGGTGTAGGATTTTGAGTTGAGCATCACATGGAAATTTTTCCTTAGTATTTCCTCGACCCCCTTTAACAGTATGGTGTTTCCTATGACTCAAGAAAGAGAAAATGAAACTACGAAAACAAAAGTCTTCACGCTTCATGTTCCACAAATGAATACCAAGTCTTCAAGGTCACGCCAATTTCTTCACTTTCAAAGTCTTCGGAAAGTCTTCAGAATATCAAAGTCTTCAGTTGAAGAACTTCATTTTTAGGTGTCGACTTTCTCTGTAAATATCAAACTCCTCATAGACTTATAGACCTGTGTACACTCACAAATGCATTAGTCCCTTAACCTATAAGTCTTCAATACACCAAAATCACTAAGGGGCACAAGATGCACTTACAATCTCCCCCTTTTTGGTGATTGATGACAACATAGGTTAAGTTTTCAACGGGGATAAACATATGAAGTGTATACACTAATATTGAGGAATTTGATTACAAGATATAGTAGAACTCCCCCTGAAGATGTGCATAGTGAGGAATTTGCTTTTGAGGCAATGCACATTTGAAGAGTTGAATCATGGAGATCTCCCCCTATATCTTGTAATTCATACACGCATTTGATATATAATATGAAGAATTTGAAATGCATGATGAAATATGGTGCCTGATGAGATTCAGCATGCGTGCAATGTCATTAACGAGGAATAACCATGCAAAGCATAATGCAACAAAAGTATCAGCGCACCATTGGGTTTAAGATTACAACTCGATCCAAATAAAATTTTCTGAAGAACGAAAGTTGTAACTTAAAAAAATGCCCTTAATATAAACCCGCTTGAAGACTAACTCAGATTTCTCCCCCTTTGTCATCAAATGACCAAAAGGATTGAAACTAAGGACTAACGCCCTTGAAGAATTTCAAGTCGATGGAGGAGCGCCAACGTTGTCGGGGTTGTTTGTTGTAGCAGGGCCTGCCGCAGTGTCATCCAAATCTTCATACTCATCAGTCTCGTGTGATGAAGAATAGGAGCTGGCCACCAAGGAAGGAACTTTGACCTTCTTGAATTTCTTCGGTGGAGGTGCAGACTAGTCAAATTCTTCCTTGAGACCCATATTCTTCAGATCTGCAGCGCTGTAGACATGAGAGTGAACAGCCCAGGTACGGTTGAAGGTTTCATGGAGGTAGTATTGGTTTTTCTTCACTGCATTGTGTGTTGAGGTCATGTTGTGAAGAATTGAACCAAACTGACGCTTTACCCAGTTATGATTGCGATCAACCTTCTGATGAAGACTAAGGAGTAACTCACGATCAGTCATCACCCTGGGTGCTGTGGCTTGAGGATTTTGCTTGGCTGAGGTATTTGCGGCAGAGTCATGTGTGGCAGAATCATCATTGGTAGAGTAAGATGCAGCCTTGCGAAATTGACCATCGAATGGACGAATGCCTTCATCGATCACAGCAGCGGCCTTGCCTTTATCATCAGCTGATTAAACTGTCCGTTTGAGGACTTCAATGGGAGGCAAGTAGCTACCATGGTTCAGAGTGTCAGCTTTGTAATTCAGTGAAGATCTTGCCCTGATGAATCTCATAATCCAAGGAGCATAGGGCTTCAGCTCGAACGGTGACATAGCAATATTGGCCAGAGTCCTCATGAAGAAATCATGGAAGTTGACTGGAACGCCATGAATGATGTTGAAGAGCATATTCTTCATGATGCCAACGACTTCTTCATCATTTGAGTCGTGGCCTTTGATAGGACTCATTGTCTTCGTCAGAATTCGATAGACAGTACGAGGTACATAGAGTAATTCCTTGACGAGGAATTTGGTTCGTGGGGCCTGCCTTGGCTTCAAAGGCTTCATCAGTACGTGCATATAGTGATCTGACAGTTCTGGTTCATTGTAGATGCAACATGCACTGTCATGGGGAGGATCAAGAGGAAGGACACGAAGCAATTCAGTTGCTGGTGCCTTATAATGAGTGTTTTCAGTCATCCAATCCAGCACCCATGAATTGACATCTTCAGCGTCTCCGGTGATATGCAGTGTGGCGTAGAACTGAAGAATGAGTTCTTCATTCCAATCATAGATGTCAGTGCAGAAATTGAGTAATCCTGCATCGTGAAGAACACTGAGGACTGGCTCGAAGCATGGCAGAGATTCCATGTCCACATGAGGAATATGTGCATGATCGAAGACTTTGTCTTTGGCGAAAAGCACTGAGGAATAGAAATTGGCTTGGCTGGCAGTCCAGAAACGCCTCTTCCTTATGCGAGCAGAATCATATGGATTATAGTCTGTGAAGAATATGTGCTCGGCAAAGAAAGCTTCAGCCTTGAACTTTTGCTTGCTTGAGAACGGATTCTTCGGCTTGGGCAGAGGAGTGTCAGTGATTTGTAGCACAACCTCAGGAATCGCGAGCTCAGGTTCTTCAGGCTGAGGAATTTACGGTTCCTCTTCTTGTGCAGCTTGGGGATCAGCAGCAGCAGGTTCTTCAGCACTAGCGGCTGGAATATCTTCATGAACAAATGGAGGGGGATGAGTTTCTTCAGAGCCCATCTGAACTGTTGTTGCCGGGGACTGAGGAATTTGTTGGATAGGTGTGAACAGAGGAGTATTGGCATGCTGACTTTCCCAAAAGTCATCATTCATCACAGCAGTGGTGCATCCAATATCCACATCTTCATTTTCATTTTCAATTTGCTCAACACCATCCTCTTCAGCTGTGAACTGAGGCATAGGTGAGGAAATCACTGGCGTTGAAGGGATTGCGTCCACTTCAATTTCTTCATCAATCTGCTCTGACGAAGCAGCAGAATGATTTTCTTCATCAGATCCGCTTGGGATCTTATAGTCTTCTCCAAAAGGAACGATTTCCTTCGATGACATGGAGGAAATTGGAACAACATCAATAGGATTTTCAAGTGAGCTGGTCATTGGCTTCATTTTCTTCGCAGCCGAAGAATTTGACGCAGCTGATGCCTTCCTTTTCTTCACTGCAGCTCGCTCTGCAGCCTTGGTCTTCTTTACATCGAGTGCACATGGAAGAATTGGAGTTGGTGTAGGCGCAGATGGAGCTGAGGAATCTGGTTGATTTTCTTCAGGCGCAACTAATGCAGTTGCCCTGATCTCTTCAATTTCTTCAGGCGCACCACTAGTGGATGCCCTGGCAATTTCTTCAGCGGCTGGAATGGAGTCATCAGCCCTGGAACTTACATTTTCTTTAGCAGGCTGAAAGTCATCAGCGGTGCTGGCATGTTCTTCAACAGGCTGAGCAGAGTCTGCAGCCTGAGGGTTTTCTTGTTGCGATGAGGCTGCAACAGATGTCATTTGCTTCGTCAGGTTGACGAATCTCACTTTGGCTCCTTGCCAATCAGCATAGTATGCATCGAAGTCTTTGCTGAGGGCTTGAATTTCAGACTGAGCCTGGAGAAGTTCCTCAGGTGTCATTCTGACAACATTTTTCTTCAAGAGCTTCTCCTTTCTGTATTGAGATTTCTTGATCTCTCTTGCCTTCTCAAACTTCCATTTCTCTTCAGTGATGAAATGGGACAACATATGATTTTGTCCAGGAGTCAGATGAAAATCAGGCATGGGGGTGTTTGGATCCTTGTGCCAGAGATCAATATAATCGAGGATTTTCCTCGGATCCAACAGCAGTGGCACAGATGTGCCTTTGGCTCTAGCGGCCTTCACCTGTCTGTCTCTGATGATTTCTGCGAGTTCTTCATCAGATGCTTCATCATCAGAAGGCACATGGAATACAACCTGTTTCTTCTTTGGACTTGGCCGAGGACCTCGTCCAGCTGTTGCTGGTCTTCATCAGTGTGGGGCCAGATGATGAAATTGGTGCAGCTGAGGAACTTGCGGAAACACCAGAGGCAATCGAGAAACCCGTAGTCCTTTGACATGTAGCCAGATGCACAGGAGCTGAGGACTTTGATGGAGCTGCTGAGGACTTTGGGGGAGCAGTAGCAGTCTGAGGAATTTTCCGTGAGGGCATAGCTGAGGAACTTGGCCATGAGGGCGCTGTTGGTGAAGCACTAGGCTTACGAGCAGGCTTCTTTGGCATTGATTTCCTCGGTCTGTCCGAGGTGTCAGCAGCAGCAGCGGCAGAATCCTCATTGAATTTCTTCACTGCCTCCTTGGCTTGCCTTGCCAGTTTTGCTTGGCGCTTAGCCCATTCATCAGGAAAGTCCTCACCACGTTTGATGCTTATGGGGTCAGCTACTTGGCCAGGTGCCAATGGAGCTCTTGGGCATGGAGGATTGAGGGCGAATTTCTTCATGTACTTTGGAGTCACATATCTGTATTCCCTCCATTCCCTTGCCCATCTCCATTCAATCTTCTGAATGCGCACCTTGCGCTGATTTTTATTTTCTTTGCCAAATTTTGCTTCACCAGGTGTGCAATAGTCAGCATAAATTTCCTCAGGGATTTCAAAAGCAGTCATAACCTCAGGTTTCTTTCCTCCTTTCTGCGGTCTCTTACCATCTGCCATATTCTTCAGATGAGGAATTTGAACAATTGAACACTCTGAAGAAGTATGCAGTTTTTCTTCGAGGAATGCTGCAAATGAGTTAAGTTGATGAGAACCTAGTGATTCAACAGCGGACATGAGTACCTGTGAACCGAGTGATCGGAAGGGTCCGATCACATTCACTTAGCAGAAGAAGCAACTTGAAGAATTAGCTATAAGTGAATGCTGTAGAGGACATCAACTCATATATATATATATAGCCAATGAAGAAAAACGACGGAAACAGTGAAGATTTTGCAAAGTTGAAGAATTTGAAAAACTGAAGAATTTCAAAAATGAGGAAAAACTCAAATTGAAGATTTTCAACTTTTTGTGGTGGCGTGACCCACCGTATAAGAATGATGATTTCAGACACCGCGTACAATTGTCGTAGGGTTCTGAGAATCAAATTCTTCATTAATTTCTTCACACTTAGAGTGTTATTCTTCATTGATTGAAGAAAAACGTTTCTTCATGTGTTGCACATCTAAGTCATCAATTTTGCATAAGTGTTAGGATGTGTTTCCTTTTCAAAGAACATTCGAAGATTCTAAGATATTTAGCTCACACCGCAACTTGCTAAATCTCTTCTCATCCAAGGGCTTAGTGAAGATATCAGCTAGCTGTTCTTTAGTCTTCACGTGCTCGATGGAGATGTCGCCCTTCAACACATGATCACGAAGAAAATGATGACGAATTTGAATGTGCTTTGTCTTCGAGTGCTGAACTGGGTTGTGAGCAATCTTGATGGCACTCTCATTGTCGCAGAGGAGAGGCACATTCTTCACGTTGATGCCATAGTCCTTGAGTGTTTGCTTCATCCAAAGCAGTTGAGCACAGCAAGAGCCAGCAGCAATGTATTCAGCTTCTGCAGTGGACAGTGATACACAGTTCTGTTTCTTCGAGGACCAACAAACCAAAGATCGTCCGAGGAAATGACAAGTGCCAGAAGTTGACTTGCGGTCCACACGATCACCAGCATAGTCAGAGTCAGAATATCCAATAAGATCAAAAACAAAGCCCTTGGGGTACCATAATCCTAGTGTTGGTGTGTGAGCTAGATATCGAAGAATATGCTTCACAGCCTTATGGTGTGATTCCTTCGGTGCAGCTTGAAATCGGGCACACATGCAAACACTAAGCATTATATCTGGCCTAGATGCACATAAGTACAGTAAAGAACCAATCATGGAGCGGTATACCTTGTGATCGAAGTCAATACCATTTTCATCAGTGCATAGATGGCCATTTGTGGGCATAGGAATTTTGACGCCTTTGCAATCTTGCATGCCGAATTTCCTCAGTACATCTTTGAGGTATTTCTCCTGAGATATGAATATGCCATTGCTTTGTTGACGAATTTGAAGACCTAAGAAGAATTTCAACTCTCCCATCATAGACATTTGATATTCTTCACTCATCATATATGCAAATTCATCACTATAACGTTGGTTAGTACAGCCAAAGATAATATCATCAACATATATTTGGCACACAAACAGTTCACCATCATAAGATTTAGTAAAGAGAGTAGGGTCGAGTGAACCGGGTGTGAAGCCATTCTTCACGAAGAATTCCTTCAATGTATCATACCACGCCCGAGGGGCTTGCTTGAGGCCATAGAGGGCCTTATTAAGTCTGAAGACTTTGTCAGGATTCTTTGGATCTTCAAAATCTGGGGGTTGAGCAACATATACTTCTTCCTCAAGCTTACCATTGAGGAATGCACTTTTCACATCCATTTGATATAAGATGATATCATGATGGTTAGCATAAGCAAGTAATATACGAATAGCCTCAAGTCTAGCAACAGGTGCAAAAGTTTCATCGAAATCAATTCCTTCAACCTGTGTGTAGCCTTGAGCTACCAGTCGTGCCTTATTCCTCACCACAAGGCCATTTTCATCTTGCTTGTTGTGGTAGATCCACTTTGTGCCAATGATATTATGCTTGCAAGGGTCTGGACGTTTGACCAGTTCCCAGACATTGTTGAGCTCAAACTGATGTAATTTTTCTTGCATAGCCTGAATCCATTCCGGCTCCAGAAATGCTTCATCTACCTTAGTGGGCTCTGTGATAGAGACAAAAGCATAGTGCCCACAAAAGTTAGATAAATGTGAAGCTTTTGAGCGTGTGAGAGGACCTGGCGCTTCAATGTCATCGATGATCTTGTCAACTTGTACTTCTTTTGCAACGCGGGGATGAGCTGGCTGTCGCTGAGGAATTTGATCAACATTTTCTTCAGCATTATCTTCAGGTGCATCAGCTCGACGTTCTTCACATACTGGAATGAATTCTTCAGCAAGTTCTTCAGTAGGAATGACATCCTCAGTTGCCTTGAACTTGATAGAATCCTCAGGTGCTGGTTCATCTAACACAAAAGGTAGGTGCTCTCTTTGCGAGCCATTAGTTTCATCGAACCGCACATCTACAGTTTCAACAACCTTGTGAAGAGCATTGTTGAAGACTTTGTAGGTGTGCGAGTCCTTTCCGTAACCAAGCATAAAACCTTCATGTGCTTTCGGTGCAAATTTAGAATTGTGGTGAGGATCTCTAATCCAACATTTTGCACCGAAGACTTTGAAATAACTCACATTGGGTTTCTTGTCAGTGAGGAGTTCATAGGCCGTCTTCTTGAAGAATTTGTGAAGATATACTCTATTGATGATGTGGCACGCAGTATCAATTGCATCAATCCAAAAATGATCAGGAGTTTTGTATTCATCAAGCATAGTGCGAGCCATCTCAACAAGAGTTCTGTTCTTGCGCTCCACGACGCCATTCTGCTGAGGAGTATAGGGAGCAGATAACTCATGAGTAATACCAAGTTCATCAAGATAGTCATCAAGACCAGAATTCTTGAACTCAGTTCCATTGTCACTCCTGATGTGCTTGATCTTCACACCAAAGTTGGTTGAAGCCCTCGAGGAAAATCATTTGAAGACTTCCTGCACTTCATGTTTGTAAGTAACAATGTGTACCCATGTATATCGAGAGTAATCATCAACAATGACAAAACCATATAGAGATGCAGCATTAGTGACTGCTGAGTAATGATTAGGTCCAAAGAGGTCCATGTGAAGCAATTCGAATGGACGAGTAGTGGTCATGATAGTCTTCGCTGGATGCTTGACCTTGGTCATTTTTCCAGCTTCACAGGCTCCGCATAAGTGATCCTTGAGGTATTTGACATTCTCAATGCCAATGACATGCTTCTTCTTCGCAAGCGTGTGCAAATTCCTCATGCCTGCGTGACCAAGTCGTCGATGCCATAGCCAGCCTTCTGAAGCTTTTGCAAGTAGACACACGGCTGGTTGTGGTCCTGTAGAGAAATCAACAATATACAAGTCTCCTCTCCTAAAGCCTTCGAAGACTTTGGAATTGTCAGCTTCCATAATCACAACACAGCGATACTTGCCAAAGACAACAACCATATCAAGGTCACAAAGCATTGAGACTGACATGAGGTTGTATCCTAAGGACTCAACAAGCATGACTTTGTCCATGTGTTTATCCTTAGAGATCGCAACCTTACCAAGACCCAATACCTGACTTTTGCCTTTGTCAGCAAAGATGTTGTGCTTCAGATGTGACGGTGATAAGGGAGCATCCATCAGAAGATTCTTGTCACCAGTCATGTGATTTGTACATCCACTATCGAGGACCCACTCAGTGGTTTTGGGTTGATCATCCTGCAGATGAATTAGTGTAACTTACAATCTCATATGCTTCATCAATGAAGAATATGATATCAAGTTCATCAGATGAATTTCATCAAGTAGTAAACAGATATAGCAGTAGGAGGACGTGTGAAATGAAAGTTCATTTCATCATGATTAGCCTGCGTCCTTTCAGGCAACTTTGTCAGGTCCTCAGCAAATTCTTTAGACATTAAAGCACGTCTGGAGACCTGACCCTGCAAAAGAGATTAGTTCTTTTTCTTCACCACCCACATCTGAAGGGGTGGCAAAGAGTTCATCACTCTGCGAGCACCATAAGAGAATGGTGGCATAGAGGCCAAACCATTTCGTTTCACATAAGAGGGGTTAGAGTAAGCATATGCATAAGCAGAGAAATTCTTCGAGGACTTATGAACATAATGATTTGAAGAATAATGTGCATATTCATAGCCCTTAGCTCTACCCTGCGAAACAGAGTTGTTAGCACGATGACAATCATATGAGGACTTTGATCCATTTGAGGAATTTGATCCACGTGAGGACTTGGATCCATATGAAGAATTAGGTCCATATGAAGAGTTTGATCTGGGGTTCCTATTCTTCACAGGTGGTGTCATGAGGACATTCACCTGAAGACTTTCAACATAACTTTTGGGAACCCAGATTTTCTTCATAGGGGAACCGTTCCTGCAGTTAGTCCCAACATATCTAGCAAATACTTCACCATTCTGATTTTTGAACAGTTTATAGTTAGAGTCAAATGACTCATCAGAAGAATGAGAAGATTCACATGTAAAGCCAGATAAGTTAGATGGATCAACTGGAGGTCCCTTTACAGCAACCCATGAGGTTTTGGGGTATTGCTCAGGCTTCCAATATGTTCCATCAGCATTGAGTTTCCTCTCAAAAGCAATACCCTCTTTCCTAGGGTTTCTGTTGAGGATCTGCTTTTTAAGTACATCACAAAGAATCTGATGCCCTTTGAGGCTTTTGTACATGCCTATTGTGTACAATTCCTTCAGCCCTGCATCGTCAGTGATACTAGCAATGTCCTCAGATGAGGAATTAGTGATAGTAGAGGCAGGTGAAGAATTTGTAACAGTTGAAGCATTTGAACATTCAGGTGAGGAATTAGCAGATTCACGTTCAATGCACTTTAAGCATGGAGGAACAAATTCTTCCTGAGAAGCGCTGATTTGTTGAGCTAGTAATGAATCGCGCTCCTTCTGAATATCTTCATAACTCACTCTTAGCTTCTCAAGATCTTGCTTTCTTTGAAGAAATTCATAAGAAAGTTTTTCATGATCAGATAAGAGAGTGTTATGATGACTTTGAATGTTATCAAACCTAGACTGAAGTCTCTGAAGATTTTCAGTCAGGGCTTTAGTGCGATCCATTTCTTCACTCAACATATCATCACTTTTACCTAGCATGTTTTGAACCTTTTCCAAGGCATGTTGTTGTTTGGTGGCAATGCAAACAAGTCTGGTATAGCTAGGTTCAATATCATCATTAGATTCATCATCATCAGATTCACAGTCACTGAATTCAGATGAGGAACATTCGGTTACCTCGTCACCTTTTGCCATGAGACATGATGTAGAAGATGATGATTCTGGTTCGAAAGTCATCGTTTTGAGAGATTCCTTGAAGTCCTCAAACCTAGGATCATGACGGGTTCAATGACCTTCATAGACATCAGAGATTCGGTCCCAGATAAGCTTTGCATTGCAAAGATGCATAATGAGCCTGAATTGATCTCTGGATAGGCAGGAACAGATGATATCCTTCGCCAAGATGTCAAGTCGAGTGTACTTGCGAATATCATCAGTGTCCGCCATTTTGCATAGATCAATAAGACCAATCTCAGTGATGGTCCACAGCTTGCTGTTCATTGCCATGAGGCGCTTCCTCATCATGGCCTTCCACTTGGGATAATCATGACCGTCAAAGATAGGGCATGTCACTTTCTTCATACCTGCGGTCGACATAACTGAAACTCCAGGCGGTTAAACCAAAATCACACAGAACAAGGGAGTACCTCGCTCTGATACCAATTGAAAGTGCTTTATGTCGAGTAGAGTGGGGGTGAATAGGCGATTTTTATGAATTCTTCACTGAGGAATAAGTATTCAGAAGTAAGCATAACAGAATACAAGCATGGTCATCATGATGAAATGAAGACTAGCACAGAGTACAGAAAGCGTAATCACAGGATAACACAAGATGAAGACAAACAGACTGAAGAAATTGAATTGAGGAAATTGAGAAAGTGTTCAGTCAAAGTCTTCAAACACAGATATGAACAAACACTCAACACAGTAATGAGGAAATGAAAGGGTTGAGGAAATAGAACCAGTTAGGTTGGTGAAGACAATGATTTGGTAGACCAGTTCCAACTGCTGTCTCAGTTGTACGTCTGGTTGGAGCGGCTGAGTATTTAAACTCGAGGACACGCAGTCCCGGACACCCAGTCACTGAGCCGCAACTCAGGACACCCAGTCCTCACCGTATTCTCCTTGAACTAAGACCACGCAGGCCTCGTCCAATCACTCGTGGTAAGTCTTCAGGTGACTTCCAAACCTTCACAGACTTGGTCACTCGGCGATCCACAATTCCTCTTGGATGCTCTAGACCTTGACGCCTAACCGTCTGGAAGAAGCACAGTCTTCAAAGGTAACAAGCGTCGGATCCACGCAGGATCAATTTCTTCAGTGATGCTCAATCACTTTGGGTTTGGAGGTGTTTGGGTTTTTGGGATTTTCCTCACTAGATGATTATCGCTCAAAGTCCTCGGAGGATGGGTTGCTCTCAAATGACAAGTGTCAAGTTCTCTCGGAGCAGCCAACCAGCTAGTGGTTGTAGGGGGCGGCTATTTATAGCCTAGGGAGCAGCCCGACATGATAAGACATAAATGCCCCTCAATGATATGACCGTTAGGTGGATAAGATATTTTGGGACAGCTGGCGCGCAGCACAGCAACGGTCGGAAGTTTGACTCTCAAATTCCTCAGGGCTATCATGTTCCTCACTGTGTAGGCAATCCGCACTGGCGAATTCCTAACTCCTCAGTCAGAGCAAATTCATCAGCGACCAGAAGAACTTCGTCTCTGTCACTGAAGAAAGTGACTGAACTGTATGAGATTTCCAAAGGCTTCACTCGAAGGGATTGGTAGGTGTAGGATTTTGAGTTGAGCATCACATGGAAATTTTTCCTTAGTATTTCCTCGACCCCCTTTAACAGTACGGTGTTTCCTATGACTCAAGAAAGAGAAAATGAAACTACGAAAACAAAAGTCTTCACGCTTCATGTTCCACAAATGAATACCAAGTCTTCAAGGTCACACCAATTTCTTCACTTTCAAAGTCTTCAGAAAGTCTTCAGAATATCAAAGTCTTCAGTTGAAGAACTTCATTTTTAGGGGTCGACTTTCTCTGTAAATATCAAACTCCTCATAGACTTATAGACCTGTGTACACTCACAAACGCATTAGTCCCTTAACCTGTAAGTCTTCAATACACCAAAATCACTAAGGGGCACTAGATGCACTTACATTCTCGTAGGGAGACGGGAGCGGATCCATAGTGATGTATTGGTTGGTGAATATGTGGACTCGTGTGCGCCACCTCAAAAGAGTTACTTGCAGTCGTAGTTCAGGATAGCCACCGAGTCAAAGCTGGCTTGCTATAGTTAAACCCCACCATCCCCTTTGTTGATAATGATGCATATGTAGTTAGTTCTGATGTAAGTCTTGCTGGGTACATTTGTACTCACGTTTGCCTATTTTATGTTTTTGCACAGAGACTTCAGTCTCACTAGTAGTTCCGCGTGAACTTCAACGTTTAGCTTGTTACCTCAGCTACGATCTTGTGCCCTCGGCAGGATCTGGTAGTTAGTCAGGCTTCTCAGCCTTTTTCATTTGTAGTTGTCTGTACTCAGACATGTTAAGCTTCCGCATGTGCTTTGACTTGTATGCTCTGAATGTTGTGTCGTGAGACCCATGTTTGTAATATCTTGCTCCTCGGAGCCTATTGAATAAAATACTTGAGTTGTAGAGTCATGTTGTGATGCCATGTTGTATTTGCACATATCGAGCATATTGTGTGTATGTTATTGAAATGCTTGGTATGTGTGGGATCTGACTATCTAGTTGTTTATCCTTAGTAGCCTCTCTTACCGGGAAATGTCTACTACTGCTTCCACTGAGCCATGGTAGCTTGCTACTGCTCCGGAACACCTAGGTTGGCCGGCATGTGTCCTTCTTCGTTACTGTGTCTGTCCCTTCGGGGAAATGTCACGCGATGAATACCGGAGTCCTGTTAGCCCGCTACAGCCCGGTTCACCGGAGTCCTGCTAGCCCAGTGCTACAGCCTGGATTCGCTCGCTGATGACCGACATGTTCGATGCTGGGTCATGGATGCCTGTCCCTGTAAGTTTGTTCCACTTTGGGTTTACGACTAGCCATGTCAGCCCGGGCTACTTATCATATGGATGCTAGCGACACTATCATATACGTGTGCCAAAAGGCGCAAACGGTCCCGGGCAAAGGTAAGGCGACACCCGTGGGATACCGTGCGTGAGGCCGCAAAGTGATATGAGGTGTTACATGGTAGATCAATGTGGCATTGAGTCGGGGTCCTGACACAGGGTAGGGAACCACCCAAATGTCTGAGGTATAGACACAGTTGCTTCTCATAAATGGTAGTAACGTTGTGTCATCGGCAGCTGGATCGCCTTTCACCATCATTGGATAGTTTTGTCCAAGGAAGAGCGAGTTTTCTCCAAGACTATCAATTCTGTACCAGGGAGAAGGAGTTGGCGCTAGCACACTAGTATCCATCCCGAATACCATGCAACGGGTGTTTGAATAGGTCCGGAGAGTGCGACCATGGGATACTACACCTGCTTCCTTAGCAGTAACATCATCAGTGGGTTGTATACACGCAAGAAGAGGTGATCCATCGGAATTAGTTGCCAGGCGCCAAATAGTATATGGGCGCTGCTCGTCCTCATGCTCGTGATCATCACCATCGTCATCTCCCCATTGGTTATAAAAATCTTCAAGTATAGGTGGTGGAATGTTCGCAGGACCTTGGAAACACAAGAAGAAGGTTAATTAGTAAAGGGAAACCTGCTAACCCGCATGCATGTGGATGAAACAATTATAATTATGATGGAAGACAAACATACTGAAACAACTATTCCATGCAAAAACAGTGCCACGAGTGGTGGCAGCAAACACAAGGCCCTCGTATTCAATTGCATCACAATACTCATCTGTGTACAGAAACTGATTTTTGAGCAATATCTATCGAGTCAAACCAGCAAGGATGGCAACAAGCTTGTCGAAGATAGCAACCACTTCATAGTTGTTGTAATTCCAAGAGCGGTTGGGAACTCGAGAAATTGCTATCTTCCGTAGAAGACAGTCACCATGATTGTATTTGAACGTGCGTACAATACCGGTGTGCTCAACCTCTAGGCAGTCTGCTGAGATTTTTGGAAGTGGAACCCATTCACGAGTGTACACATTCACAAGTTCCCACTCGCAGTTGGACCCAATGTAAACAACCCAATCTCCATTTGCGCCTGCCCAAGCCTTGCCCTCAAGCGATGGCATGTTAACACCATACGTATCATTATCAAGCGGCATCAACTTGCACAGGGTGAGGCCTCCGTCGTGACGGCGCCAGTCATCAGTGTCACGGCGAGGAAGATAGGGGAGTCAAACCGCTCCTTGACTCTTGGGTTACTTGTAATGATGTTATTAGTTGAGTCAAGAATGGGCTTGAACGAACCTGCCATGCTAGCCGAGGTGATGACATCGCACCGATCAATGAGTTCCTCCACCACGTCATCTTTCAGATCGGGGCAACAATAACGGGGTCGTTTCCATCCTGTTCACTCCATGGAGAAGACGTTCGAACAATGGCAGAAGAAAGGGTGAAGGGCTGAAGGAAAATGGAGGACGGAGAGGAAGAGCGTGCAACAGCAGTTCCAAATCGAGAGGGAAAGGCGAAGAGTCGGTGGATGGTTGCCAGTTTGCGATGGTTCACGAAGGGGCGCCCCGGCCTACACGTCGATTCAGAAATACTCCTACTACTCGCCGACGTCTCACTGATATGTTGGAACGGGACCGCATGTCAACGAAACATGGTGTGTAATTTCTCATGCAAAATGCGATCTGGCCCCGTTGGCCCGAGGTGCCGCATTAGTTATCGACCTTTATTTTTTTAATGGCGTGCCGTTCAGTTTTGAAGCACGACTAACTGGTACTATACGCAGAGAAAATATAAACTACTCTACCACTACTCCACCTCCAGTACTACTAGTATAAAAAAGATATATAGGCTAGAGCTTCAGCGTTTTCTTGCCAAGGGCTGCCCACTTGCTTCTCACACTACCACCCTCTCTCAAGATCTAAAAAAGACGGCCCCTCTCTCCCTCCTCAACGGTGGTCACAGATCCGCCGGGGAAGAAAAGACGTGCAGCGTTGACGCACTCGTCGTCGGCGAGCGAGGCCACGCACTAATGACAAGGCCGTCCTCTCAGACCTAGCGTCCGCGCTGGATGGCCTCCGTCCCCAAGCTCGCTGCCGTAGTGTGTGAGGAGGACAAACACCACGAGCAAAGCCACTTCCCGCTGACCTTCAGGTATGCTACCTCTTTTCGAACCATACCCTTGTTCTATTGCCCCATCTGGCACGTCGTTGCATGTGGATCTTTTTCCACTCCACCATCTTCCCAATTTGCTATCCTCTGCTCTGCTCGCCACGTAGACGAAAACCATAATTTGCACTACTAAAGGAAACCCTACTTCATGCAGACTAATCCATGTCTGGGTTGAATAAGGAAAGGAAGGGAGACTGTACAGTCCAAGAGAGTAGGCATCGAACCCGCATCTAGGTTGAAAAGGGGAAAATCAGTAGCTAAGGAATGAGTCTCGTGTCTCTTGGTTGAAGAAGGGTAGAAAGGCATGACATCGCAATAGAGAATGACCAGGTCGATCAGTTTGTTGTCCTCACATAGGAAAAAGGTGGCTAAAGAGAACAAAAATGCGACGTAATCCACATATGCTGCCTGGATATTTGTTTCTCTGGGAAACCATACCTCCCTCACCACTCTGCGTCCATGGAGGTACATTGTACTAGTGCGCCCACTATCCGAATGGGCCTCCCATGCTCTTATTGCCACTTTTTTGCTGTTAGTATAACGCCATCAGTCAAGTCAAGCAATGCTATTGCTAAAGTGAAGCCACATTTAACTAATGCCGCTCTCAGTCTAATGCCACCGATAAATTTAAGCAATGCCATTTAATGTCACTGGATTATTTCAGGGTTAGCTGTTGATTGTGGATGTATTGTTACCTTTACATTTTGTCTAATGCCACTAGTATACCAATGCTGAAACTTGTTACCTTTACATTTTTTATTGTTAATTCTTATAGAAACCTTCCAGTGCTAGAGTTTATTGAAATCCGTTCAGTAAAACCATTATACTGTACCCTGTAATAAACTAACTACTCTACTGTTGCACTAGCCACTGGATTAGTGTATATTTGTAGTATTCCAATGGTGTAGAGTTCACTCAAATTATCCCGGTAAAGCTAGTCACACCTTTGTTAAAATTAATTTTCATTACGTTATCAGAGGAGGTCTGTATGTTTGTCTCTAATGCCTGTCGACTACATACCTGACATCATGATGTAATGTTAAGTCATTTCCTTTTGTACAGTGTCACTGAATTGTCAAGGCGGTGATGGCATTTTATTTTAGTAGAACTGCACAAAATTTGCCTAAAAGAAGAGGAAAGGTCAGGAATGGCTCAGTTTTTCAGAAAAAACTATGTATGCCTTCCTGACATCAGCCCTTGTTGCTTTATTTATTCCTTCAAACAGGTTGCTAGAAACAATCTTGCTACCTTTTCCCATTAAGAAATTGGAATGCTTATATTTGTGTGTCTATGCTTCAACTAGTGCCACTTTTATAGTAATCACACTTTCAATATCTATGCAAACAGGGATGCTCGATTTTAGTGGAGCTGCACAAAAAGTCCAACTGGTTCAACATTAGGAGCATGTTTTTTTCCAAACCTTTATATCCAATTGGTGGCACTATGAGCTGTTCATTACGAAGGTACATGGTTTGCTACTATCTTGCTACTCTTTTTGTACTGTCATTAGATAGTAATACTAGTGGTTTGCTAGCTGCTTGATATGTTTACTAGCTGCTTGATATTTGTGCAGACAGAGATGTCTGCCCGTTGCTATTTGGCAAACAAACAAAGTGTCCGCAATTTTGGTTGAACTGCACAAGAGAATAGTATAGTCAATGCATGCAGTGCCATTTGAAAATAGACACAAAGATTGGATAGTCACTTCATGGACTGCAGAAAAGTAGTACTGTACTATTTACTGGCCAACAGTTGGTGCTTCATTGCTTTGGTCTGATTATACAATGGGCATCATTTTGCCTAAGTTCAAGTTTGTATTCCCAAAATAGTCTCGCGGTGTGATCGAGAGAAGACCAAATCATATTGTAGTGGATGTTCCTCCGTCATGTTGGTTCATTCTCATGGTTCCAGCTGTTGGTGAAACCACTTACGTTTGCAAGAGGAATTGTAGACTTCACAAACCAATTTGTCTTTCAGTCTATACTGAATGTTGGCCAATAGAAGCATCCATGTTACTAGGAAGAATAGATGTTTTTTCTAGATCTTTTCTTTTGGAGCTACATATTTGTATATGATCTGTGAATCATTGAGATGCATTAATATGTTGATCTTATGTATGGGAATCGTACTAGTTAGTTTTAGTTGCGACGCAAGATCCGAAGTGGCTGATCTTTGCTTTTGGAGCTACATATTTGTATATGATTATGAATCTGTCAGATGCATTAACAGTTACTTATTTCTGTTCGCTCAGTGTTTACAAGTTACTGATCGATCACTAGCTAGCCTAAGAATGCGCTCCTGGCAGATTTATTTGCGATGCAAGATGCAAAGTGGCAGTTTTTTGAATAAAAATGCATACCTCTGAAGAAACTGACAAGCTACACTATCGATCCTACATGGATAAAAATGCCTACCTCTGAAGAAACTGACTGCATGCGTGCCCTTGGCAATTCCGGCAATTTAAGTGGTTGCATGCGTGCCCTCGGCTGCGACTCGTTGCATGCTGCTTCGCGGACTGCCTGCGAGCGATTCTAAGTGCCTGCATGCAGCCGGCCGTAATTAAGGCAGCTAACTGATGAGAAAAAAAATACGCTTTAATTGTTGCGGGCTTTTTAAATCCGTGGAATCATTATTGACAAAGAGGTAGATGATTCGAGTGCACTTGTTTGACCGCCATGCCGGCGTGTGACCCAGACAGGACAGGACGACACAGTCATAATTTCAGTTTCCCTAGTTTTCCACGGCAAGCTGGCGCGCTAAGCCATTATGCATTGAATTCCGATGACCGTCACGCTACCTTCCCCCTATAAGTACCATTTCCCGGCCTTCTCTGGTGCCACCGTGACCCAACTCACCATATCCTCATAAGCCCCCATCGGCCCGACGTCGCTCGCCACGTCCGCCATGCCCCCGCCTGTCCGCGGTAGGCGACGCCGGAGGCGGTCACCGCCAGAACTAGTGTTCGGTTTTTCACCGGAAGGCAGACGGAGGGAGGAGGCATTCTATCTGTCTTTAGATGGCAATGCATAGATCGAGGAGTTGTTGGAGCGCGACCGCATAGCGGAGGAGCAGGAGTTGTTGGAGCGCGACCGCCTAGCGGAGGAGCAGTGTGTCGCCGATTTGCGCCGCCAGCGGGACATGGAGCAGCAGCGCACCGACTCTCTGAGTCGCGAGCAGAGCGCCCGCAACTGGGCCGACTACGTGGAGGCCGGCGCCCGACAAATAGCCCTGGAGTCTATCAGGCACGCACGCGTTCACGACGCTGATTTTTACTACCAGCTCGTCAAGTGGGTTTCTCGCTTGGAAGCCGAAGCTTCGATGGACCACGCCGGCACGGAAAGGGCCAACGCGCGCGAGCAACGCGCCCTATCGCACCTCTGGCAAGTCCGAGGCAAGGCGCAGGACGCCAGTGCCGGCGTTTAGCGTCTACCGCCGGCATCGTCTACTTAGCAAAGAGTAAGTTAGTACTTGTCTAGTGGGAGTAGGTAGTTAACTTGGCTATGATGGTTGTCAACGTGGAATTTCAGTACTCTATATGTGGATCAGACCTGTTACTTTGCTCTGAATGTTGAACTTTCCGTTTGAACATATGGAATGGGCTGTTATTTTTTTAAATGGGTTGTATTTGTCCTCCACGGGTTTAGAGGCTGACTTGTGGGCCTAGCAAGTTGACGCGTACACAATCAGGAGATGATTGTACGTGGAGAGGATGACAGCAGGGACCCGCCAAGGTCATGGCAGTACGGAAGCAAGTGCCTCCTTATTTCAAGCCAATAAAACAAATGGCTCCTCGTAGTGGATTTCTAACATCTAGGTCCCATGTCATTGTCAATGTAGTCAATAAACGAGAGAATTGCACAACGAGCGGCTGACACCAGGGACCCAGCAACTCGCCCATTTATTTTTGTTTTGGGTTAATTTGATAAATGCCATCGAGAAATGCCACTCCAATTTCCAAACTTTGAAAATTCCATTTCATGCCATTTCTAGTGGCATTTTTCGAAGTCTGGAGTGGCATTTTCCAAAGTTTGCAAATTGCAGTGGCATTTTTCAAAGTTTGCAAAAATTGCAGTGGCATTTTTCAAAGTTTGTAAATTGCACTGGCATTTTTATGAATCACAATAATTGGAGTGGCATTTATCTAATTTGTTTTTGAGACGGAAGCAGGGTGTCAACTAGGCTGTGCGGGACACTCTGGCCTATCTAGATAGCCTTTTCTTTTATGTTTACCATAGACCAGCCCAGTAGTTTTTTTTCTTTCTGAAAATGGCTAGCCCAGTTTTTTTTGTGATTTGTCAAGTAAGTCTCTTTATCAGGCCTGTTGGGCTGCAAATCTTTCAAGACGAGGAGAGCTTCATTCGGATGGCCGAGAAAATGGCCTATCGGTAATGAGAAATGGGTTGTACATTTTTAAAACACATCAAACCGGCAATTAGTTTCATATATCTTTTTTTCATTTTGAGATTTTAAATTGCATTTATTTTTATGCGTGGACAATTTATTGGATTTTATATTGATATAAATTTATTTTTAAAATCAGTCTGAATGTGACTCGAAATTTCGGGATTAAAAACAGTTCAGACCGCACCGACATATGCAGAATTTCGTATAATTTTTTAACCGTGGCCACAATATGGGCTGTAATGCTAACAAAAAGAATATGGGACACGACAGCCGCAAGGAAGTGCCTCCTTATTACACGGAAAATAATTATTCCTCCACCTGACAGCAGGGACCCACCGGATGGACCACCAGTATTTCGCGAAAAAAAAACGTTTGCCCCTGACTGCTGGAACCCACCCGACGGGCCATCGTATTTCGTGAAAAAAACGTTCCCCCTGCAGTCAGCTCGGACCCATCGGAAGTGCCTCCTTATTACGCACAAAAAAATGAATACCCCCCTGCTAGCTGGGACCCACCTTTGTGGGAGGCTGACTTGTGGGCCTACTAAGTTGACAAGGACGGAGTGCTTTGTCAACTTAGTCATTATAAACAATTCTAGCTCCAGTGACTGTACGATGTCAATCCAACGGTCGTAGTGCTTCTTCAACCTCTGTTCTTCTTGCTCCAGCCGCCCAAAGCAGCACCGGTCGTGCCGCATGCTCCTGCTTCCCATGGCCGGATGTGCTACCGCGGAGGCCTCACCGCCCCCTACTATTCCCACCGCTGGCCAAGCCCTGCAGCGACGGCAGCCTCACACCGCAGCCGAACCAGTGAACCCTCGTACTCCTCTGCGTGCGGGCTTCCACTGCCGCGTCTTCCCCGGTTCCGCGTCGTCCCCTTCCTAGGCCTCGTCATCGTCCACCGCCGTGGTGCTCTCCGCGCGGCGTGGTCAACGTGGTCAAGGAATGACTTCCATCGGAAGGGTACTGTACGTGGAGAGGCTAACAGCTGGGTCCACGGCCACATCCCAGTTTTTTTGTGATTTGCCAAGTAAGTCGCTTTGGCAGGCCTGTTGGGTTGTAAATCTTTCAAGATGAGGAGAGCTTTCATTCGGCTGGCCCAGAAAATGGCCCATCAGTAATGAGAAATGGGTTGTACATTTTTAAAACACATCAAATCGGCAATTAGTTTCAAATATATTTTTTTTCATTTCAAGATTTTAAATTACATTAATTTTTATGCGTGGAGAATTTGTTGGGTTTTATATTGATATACATTTATTTTTAAAATCAGTTTGAATGTGAGTCGAAATTTCGGGATTAAAAACAGTTCGGACCGCACCGAAATATGCAAAAATTTTGTATAATTTTTTAACCGTGGCCACAATACGGGCTGTAATGCTAACAAAAAGAATATGGGCTCCAAAAAAAACCTTAAGAATTAGCAAATGGGTTGTAAATTATTAGAAATAATGGCAGATGGGTTGTATGTTGTTTTCCACAGATTTGAGGCTTTCCTAAAAAAAGGTTGAGGCACAAGCAGTGACGGTTGGTTGTCCATCCAACGGTCGTCGTGCTTCTTCAATCTCTGCTCTTCCTGCTCCAGCCACTCAAACAAGCGCTGCCGGGACTGCCTGCTCCCTCCTCACCGGTTGAAATGATTGAGAGAAGACTGAAGAGGCTCTGCACGAATGAAATTAATGGTCGAAAGAGACTCAGACTCCGGGAAGAACAAGGGTGGGAGGGCGGGAAAACAAAGACAACTTGGAAGGGGGAACCGACGAATAACTTGAAGAGAAGACACCGGTTGAAATAATTGAGGAAAGAAAGCAAACTTCACATGAGTAGGATGGATACTCGATTACGGATTCCGGTTCCGAGAAGAAGAAGGGTGGGCGGGTGGGAAAAGACAAACAACTGAGGATAGAGAAATAACTTCGTTGAGAGCAAACTGAGGATTGAACTCAAAGATGAAGAGGCTCGAGTCAACTTGACGAGAAATGCACCGGATGAAAAGAGCTGGGGAACAACTACCGCAAAACCAACTACGTGATCCTAAAGAAAATTTTTGAAGGGGAAGAGGAGTAATTCAAAACACCTACGTCAAGGTTCCTTACCAGAGCGACGAAGGGGCAGAGGAGTAAAAAGAATTCCTACTCTCTGATATAACTAGACTCCAAAAAACAATTTTCTTCTAGACTCAACAACGGCCAAACTACACGATCAATCAAGGGGGTTCCTAGGGTCGGTCGAGGCTCTGATACCAACTTGTCATGCCCAATATGCAACCCTATCCAAAAGGAACTCGAAGGTCCCACCAAGGATAGACCCGCATATTGAAATGCTTTTGCAAGGTGGATATCATTACATCAACATTACATAATAGATGGGGATACATACAAGAGGCATACAATGCCACACGAATACAATATCACAATACATGAGAGCATCATCCGACTACGGATGGAACACAAACAGAAACTCAAATGACATCCACCCTGCTAGCCCAGGCTGCCGACCTGGAACCTATCCCCTGATCGAAGAAGAAGCAGAAGGAGAACTCCAAGACAAGCAAGCATAGCTCTCGCGTCATTATCATCGCATAACCTGTACCTGCAACTGTTGTTGTAGTAATCTGTGAGCCACGAGGACTCAGCAATCCCATTACCATGGGTATCAAGACTAGCAAAGCTTAAAGGGAAATGGAAGGGGTAAAGTGGTGAGGCTGCAGCAGCAACTAAGCATATATGGTGGCTAACATACGCAAATAAGAGCGAGAAGAGAGCAAGCGGAACGGTCGTCAACTAGTAATGATCAAGAAGTGATCCTGAACTCCTACTTACGTCAAACATAACCCAGAAACCGTGTTCACTTCCCGGACTCCACCGAAAAGAGACCATCACGGCTACACACGCGGTTGATGCGTTTTAATTCGGAACTGGTGTCAAGTTATCTACAACCGGACATTAACAAATTCCCATCTGCCTATAACCGCAGGCACAGCTTTCGAAAGATTATACCCTGCAGGGGTGTCCCAACTTAGCCCATGACAAGCTCTCGCGATCAACGAAGGAATAGACCTTCTCCCAGGAAGACCCGATCAGACTCGGAATCCCGGTTTACAAGACATTTTGACAATGGTAAAACAAGACCAGCAAGACCGCCCGATGCGCCGACAATCCCGATAGGAGCTGCACATATCTCGTTCTCAGGGCAACACCGGATGAACACTACGCACAACTAAAACCAGACCTCGAGTTTCCCCGAGGTGGCGCTGCAAGTGGCTCTGGTTTGGACCAACACTTAGACAAGCACTGGCCCGGGGGGCTATAATAAAGATGACCCTCGAGAGCGCGACTCCCAAGGGAAAAAGGGCTAGGTGAGGCAAATGTAAAACCAAGGTTGGGCCTTGCTGGAGGAGTTTTATTCAAAGCGAACTGTCAAGGGGGTCCCATAAATCACCCGACCGCGTAAGGAACGCAAACTCCGGGAACATAACACTGGTATGACCGAAACTATGGCGGCAAGAGTGGAACAAAACACCAGGCAAAAGGCCGAGCCTTCCACCCTTTGCCAAAAATATAGATGCATTAATAATATAAGAGATATTGTGATATCCCAACCAAAATCCTGTCCACCATGGAGCAATCTTCAACTTCACCTGCAACTAGCAACGCTATAAGAGGGGCTGAGCAAAAGCGGTAACATAGCCAATCAATGGTTTGCATAGGAAAGGTGTCAAAGGTTAGAGGTTCATGGCAATTTGGGATGGCTTGATAAACAGGTAATAGGTAGCGCAGCATAGCGTTAGAACGAAGCAACTAGCATAGCAATGATAGTAGTGAGATCCAGGGTAGCGGTCATCTTGCCTGAAATCCCGCAAGGAAGAAGAACGAGTCCATGAAGAAGATGAACGGATGAAGCCGAACCAAGCGTAGACGAACGAATCCTCACGATCGCAATGAAACGGGAACTATCGAAAAGAAGCACACAACATGGTAAACACACCGCACCTGAACAAGGCATAATGCACAACAAGCATGATGCATGACAAAGCTACATGAAGCTACACATGGCAAGAGATGATGCAAACAAGAGCAACACATCAAGGCAAGTTTAAATGAGGCCGGGAACAACATATAACAATTCCGGTAAGTCCTCATATGCATATTTCTAAAATGGTCCAGATCTGAATAAACCTTATGTTCAAGTAGTTAAACAGCAAGTTAAGATGCACAAGGATGATCTACACGAGATTCTAGTCAAGTTACATATAAAGTTCATTTAATTCGGAGCTCTGGCCTAGAAGATATGAGCAAAACAAGTTAAACATGGCATGGATGCAAAATGCACTCAAACATCAAGCAAACACCTCAAAACATGGATGCAACATGATAATATGAAGCTACATGCAAAATCAAGCAAGTTTCATATAGAGCACACTCAAAACGAAGCAACGGTTCAACACACACACATGAAACAAGTTTAAAGGACAAGCTGTCCAAAACAGCAACTAGGCATATTGCAAGCATCAAAACAATATACTACAGCACCTCAACATAATAACAAAAGGCATGGGCATGATGTACAGGTAAAGCATAACAAAACATGACCACTGAGCTAACTCCAGAAATCAATGGAACATGCTCAAACACACATGGTAATATTGCAAGTTATAACAATTTCAGACTTTGCAGAAAATAACATCATGATGCAATGTTTAAAGCTATCAAACAACATGTTATAGGAACTTATAATAGCAAAACAAGACATGGCATGATTCTACTCAAAGCATAGATCAAAAGTCCCTTACTGACCATAAGCCAAAAAGGATCAGAAAATATGATGGCACCCACGTAAACATGGCAAGTTATATTACAGATTCATACATGGCAGGAACAGAATTATGAAGGCATGTAGATGAGCTTGTGCAACTCACTACAGAGCAATACATGGCATGGCAAGGCACCCAACAGTAAGAAGGCATATTTGAGAAGCTAGGCATGGCAAGAGCAAGGTCATAGGATGCATGGATCACTAGCAAAACACATGGGAACAAGTGAACTTAATGTAAACAGGTTGACAGCAACATTATGAAGCAACTTTGGAGCAAGATATGAACAATCTACAGCAACCTATAAATGCAACCAGGGGCATGTATGGTTAGAGGATGACATGTAGATCAAAACATATTTACAGAACATTCCCATATTATGCATAGAACGATTAGTAGCAGCAGGTTTACGTAGCATCACGAAATAACAGATTCAGCCTAGCAAAACAGCAACATCATGTATCCTACTTAATAAGCTCGATTCACTCACCACAAGTCAATGCATGACAAGATAAGTGTAGCATCATTACGAAGACATGTTTGTGAAACAAACCAAGTCAAGAACAAGTCCATAGCATGCACGGATCAACTATAGCAAGCTTGGCCAAATTGAATAACACGTAAACAATCTGCCAGGAAACATTTTGAAGCAAAAGTAGAACACAAAAATGACATGCTAGACTACTCCATAATTGCAACCCAGTGCATGAATGGATAGACAATAACCATATGTTCAAAACACCCTTACTGAAGTATCTCAAAATATGCATGGATCTCTCTGTAGAATCAAGTTTACATGGCATCAAAATAACAGCAGAACAGGGACTAAAATCAGCAACGTCACGATGCCTAGTTTGCATGCTTGTTCTAGTCACCACATTGATCACAAAAATACATGGTAATCACCTCTATAAAGAATACATGGCATAGTTTAAAACACATGAAGACATCAACCTCATAGGATGCACACATCAATCATGGCAAAAATGACAAAAGAGTTCGTTCTGATAACAGACAGCAGAAAACATCATGAAGCACTCTTACAACGATGATTCAGGCATCTATATAACCTCAAATGAATATGATGCAATGGAATGAAATGATGTACTCGTTGAGGCGAACAATTTGACATATTACACACACGAAACGGAGCTACGGATGCAGAGATACGGCATGACGAACATGGCATGAAAATTACTGAATCTGGTGACTTAGTGAAAATCTGGAGGTCAACCTTCGCTTTCTCAGATCCAGATCGGGCTTGATGCCGCGGATGACGAGGACGGCCGGGGTTCGCCGGAGCAGCGGACGGGGAGGCAGCCGGCGGGGCGGAGAGGAGCTGGCCCGGCCGGATCTGACCGGAGGGGGCCGGGGCGGCGCCGGTGGACGGAGGCGGGGCGCGGCGAGCTGAGAGGAGGGCCGGCCTCCGGCGAGCTCGAGAGGGCGGCGGCGGAGATGCCGCGGGGCCAGGAGCTGCGGGCGACGGAGGCGGCTCCAGCCGGGGGCGGCCAGGGCGCGGAGGCGCCGGGCCGGGAGGAGGCGGAGGCCGCAGCGGGCGGCGCCGGCCTGCGGCGATGGGGCAAGACACGCGACGTGGCGAGGCGCGGTCGCGGGCCGCGGGCGGCGGCGCGGCCGGGCGGCGGCGGCGCGGAGCGGGCCCGCGCGGGCCCCGGATGGGCTCCGCAGGCCGCGGCGGTGGGGAGGGCGCGGGTGCCACGTGGCATGCCCGGATTGGCCGGGAGTGGTGGCGGGTGGCGGTGGACGGACATGTCGGGCGCCGGGCGGACGCGTCCGGCGCGCGAAGGAAGAAAGAGCTAGGGTTAGGGGCGTTTTGATCCGCGAATTTTGGGGGAGGTCTAGTTTTATAGGTAGAGGGAGCTAGGAGAGTCCAAATGAGGAGCGGTTTTCGCCCACACGATCGTGATCGAACGACCGAGAGCATGGAGGGGAGTTTGCTGGGTTTTGGGCCAGTTTGGAAAGGGTGTTGGGCTGCAAAGTGAGAGGGGCTTTACGGTTACCCGGTTAACCGTTGGAGTACCAAACGACCTCCAAATGGCACGAAACTTGACAGGCGTTCTACCGGTGATGTACCAAGGCCACTTGCCAAGCCTCGGGCCATTCCGAGAAAGTGCCACACCCACTCACAACGAGAGACAAAAGGGGGACGCCGGAGGGCATAGGAGCGCCGGATTGCAAAACTGACAATGGGGAAAAGGCTCGGATGCATGAGACGAACATGTATGAAAAATGAAATGCACATGATGGCATGATAAAATGCAACACGCAAGCAAATGACATGGCAATGGCAGTGAATAACTGGCGGACACCTGGCGCATCGGATCCGGGGCGTTACAACACTCCTCCACTAACAAGAGATCTCGTCCCGAGATCTTAGGACCGAGACGGATGGGTAAAGGGATGAGGTGAAACAAGAACTCAAGAGAAGAAGCAAGGAATCGAAAGCACTCGAGAAGAAGAGAGGAACGACAAGAATGACGAGAATTGAAAGCTCACTGAATCGGATAGACTATGAAATTACTCCGGTTAGAACGAGATAAGAAACGAATAAGACTGAAAGGATTTAGGCAGCACTCCGGCTGAAAATAGAAGTAAAAGAACAAGAACTAGAGAGGATGGAATGATACTTGGTGAAGACATGACACAAAACCTCCGGAAAGAATTGAAAGAGAAATTGAATGAAAAGAATTGAAAAGGAAGGAATGAACGGAGTTATTGAGAAAATCAACAACGAAAGAATGAGCTTGTTGTGGTCTTATAGATAACATCTCAAGATTATAAGGTGATAGCTGGCCACAAACAGAAATGATTAGATCGCTTAGAAGAACGAAGAAATGCAAAACTCCACTTCAAAAGAATACGGAGAATTAATTGCACTTCGAGACGCGAGAAGAAAAGATACTCGAACTCCAGCAACAGAATCTTGATGAACTCTTGAAAAAATGAATTAAATCATGAAGAACCAGCATGAACTCCGGTAACAAAAGAATGACAAGATGAAATTGAAGGATGAAAGAATAAGATTAAAGCCTTGCGATGATTTAGATGGAGGTTCCGACGAAATGGCTGAGGAAAATTAGAACTCCGGAAAAAGAAAAGATGAAACACTTGGAACTAGAATTTATTCACCAAGAACAAACTCCGAAGGAAGTGATTAATCACTTGGATGAAATAAGAATAAGATTTATTGTATGCCTATCCTTCATCAAATTAAATTGATGATAATCAATGGATTTTTGCATACTACTTATTCCTCTTGAAAAAGGATTGAGAATTGACATATTGCAAACTTGAGAAAGTCTTCATGAACCACCGGTAGGATTGAAAGAACGAGTGGATTAAAATGATAAACAAGGAAAAAGAATCTTGAACGAACCACCGTTAGAAATGAAAATGACTGATGAAAGAGAAAGAATCACCGGGAAGAAGTGGACGAGGGGATTGAGATGCAAAAGAACAAAGAGATCATGAGCTAATTAAAGAACACTTGAACAAAGCACCGGGACAATTGGATAACGGTAGCTGAGACATGAGGAAGAAAAATTCTTCTAGAACGATGGCCTCCGGTGAAAAGAAATGGAAAAACAACTCCTGAGAAACTCCGGATGGTTGAGAAAAGGAATATCTGACAAATGGAATAATTTGAGAGGATAATATGAAGCTAGAACCACGAAACTTTGAGAGAACGGGCAAGATTTAGAGGAACTCTTCTTCGATCTTCATATGACGACGAGAAACAACACCAAAATAACTGAGGTACTCCGGTAGAATGAAAAGCGAAGAGGTTGAGCCAACAATTAAGCATTTGAATGGGATCTTGGAAAAGCATTTGACTGATGAAATTCATTCTTACGTTAGACTTGAAAAGAATTTGAGAATAACTCCGGGGGAATTAGAAGAGTCAGGTAAGATCCTGGAAAAAAGACCTGTGGGTTAGGGCCCACTGAAAAGAAACACCGTTGAAAAGAATTGTTGAAGAGATAGGTGATGCACCGGAATGATTGAAATATTTGGATGAGGTGACAACCTCGAATTAATTCAAACACAGACGAATCTCCTGAGATGTCTTGAACACTCCGGAATGACAATCTGGCGGGAGGCAAACGAGCAGGGAAAACACTTGAGCTGAGGGAAAGAATATAATCACTACCGAAAAACTTGAATTAAGTCCACCAGAAAAGAATGTCGAACAAGACGAGAATTCACCGGTTGAAATGATTGAGAGAAGACTGAAGAGGCTCCGCACGAATGAAATTAATGGTCGAAAGAGACTCGGACTCCGAGAAGAAGAAGGGTGGGAGGGCGGGAAAACAAAGACAACTTGGAAGGGGGAACCGACGAATAACTTGAAGAGAAGACACTGGTTGAAATAATTGAGGAAAGAAAGCAAACTTCACATGAGTAGGATGGATACTCGATTACGGACTCCGGTTCCGAGAAGAAGAAGGGTGGGCGGGTGGGAAAAGAAAAACAACTGAGGATAGAGAAATAAGTTTGTGAGAGCAAACTGAGGATTGAACTCAAAGATGAAGAGGCTCGAGTCAACTTGACGAGAAATGCACCGGATGAAAAGAGCTGGGGAGCAACTACCGGAAAACCAACTGCGTGATCCTAAAGAAAAATTTTGAAGGGGAAGAGGAGTAATTCAAAACACCTACGTCAAGGTTCCTTACCAGAGCGACGAAGGGGCAGAGGAGTAAAAAGAATTCCTACTCTCCGATATAACTAGACTCCAAAAAACAATTTTCTTCTAGACTCAACAATGGCCAAACTATACGATCAATCAATGGGGGCTCCTAGGGTCGGTCGAGGCTCTGATACCAACTTGTCACGCCCAATATGCGACCCTATCCAAAAGGAACTCGAAGGTCCCACCAAGGATAGACCCGCATATTGAAACGCTTTTGCAAGGTGGATATCATTACATCAACATTACATAATAGATGGGGATACATACAAGAGGCATACAATGCCACACGAATACAATATCACAATACATGAGAGCATCATCCGACTACGGATGGAACACAAACAGAAACTCAAACGACATCCACCCTGCTAGCCCAGGCTGCCGACCTGGAACCTATCCCCTGATCGAAGAAGAAGCAGAAGGAGAACTCCAAGACAAGCAAGCATCACTCTCGCGTCATTATCATCGCATAACCTATACCTGCAACTGTTGTTGTAGTAATCTGTGAGCCACGAGGACTCAGCAATCCCATTACCATGGGTATCAAGACTAGCAAAGCTTAAAGGGAAATGGAAGGGGTAAAGTGGTGAGGCTGCAGCAGCAACTAAGCATATATGGTGGCTAACATACGCAAATAAGAGCGAGAAGAGAGCAAGCGGAATGGTCGTCAACTAGTAATGATCAAGAAGTGATCCTGAACTCCTACTTATGTCAAACATAACCCAGAAACCGTGTTCACTTCCCGGACTCCGCCGAAAAGAGACCATCACGGCTACACACGCGGTTGATGCGTTTTAATTCGGAACTGGTGTCAAGTTATCTACAACCGGACATTAACAAATTCCCATCTGCCTATAACCGCAGGCACGGCTTTCGAAAGATTATACCCTGCAGGGGTGTCCCAACTTAGCCCATGACAAGCTCTCGCGATCAACGAAGGAATAGACCTTCTCCCAGGAAGACCCGATCAGACTCGGAATCCCGGTTTACAAGACATTTCGACAATGGTAAAACAAGACCGACAAGACCGCCTGATGCGCCGACAATCCCGATAGGAGCTGCACATATCTCGTTCTCAGGGCAACACCGGATGAACACTATGTACAACTAAAACCAGACCTCGAGTTTCCTCGAGGTGGCGCTGCAAGTGGCTCTGGTTTGGACCAACACTTAGACAAGCACTGGCCCGGGGGGGCTATAATAAAGATGACCCTCAAGAGCGCGACTCCCAAGGGAAAAAGGGCTAGGTGAGGCAAATGTAAAACCAAGGTTGGTCCTTGCTGGAGGAGTTTTATTCAAAGCGAACTGTCAAGGGGGTCCCATAAATCACCCGACCGCGTAAGGAAGACAAAATTCGGGAACATAACACCGGTATGACAGAAACTAGGGCAGCAAGAGTGGAACAAAACACCAGGCAAAAGGCCGAGCCTCCCCCCTTTGCCAAAAATATAGATGCATTAATAATATAAGAGATATTGTGATATCCCAACCAAAATCCTGTCCACCATGGAGCAATCTTCAACTTCACCTGCAACTAGCAACGCTATAAGAGGGGCTGAGCAAAAGCGGTAACATAGCCAATCAATGGTTTGCATAGGAAAGGTGTCAAAGGTTAGAGGTTCATGGCAATTTGGGATGGCTTGATAAACAGGTAATAGGTAGCGCAGCATAGCGTTAGAACGAAGCAACTAGCATAGCAATGATAGTAGTGAGATCCAGGGTAGCGGTCATCTTGCCTGAAATCCGGCAAGGAAGAAGAACGAGTCCATGAAGAAGATGAACGGATGAAGCCGAACCAAGCGTAGACGAACGAATCCTCACGATCGCAACGAAACGGGAACTATCGAAATGAAGCACACAACATGGTAAACATACCGCACCTGAACAAGGCATGATGCACAACAAGCATGATGCATGACAAAGCTACATGAAGCTACTCATGGCAAGAGAAGATGCAAACAAGAGCAACACATCAAGGCAAGTTTAAATGAGGCCAGGAACAACATATAACAATTCCGGTAAGTCCTCATAAGCATATTTCGAAAATGGTCGAGATCTGAATAAACCTTATGTTCAAGTAGTTAAACAGCAAGTTAAGATGAACAAGGATGATCTACACGAGATTCTAGTCAAGTTACATATAAAGTTCATTTAATTCGGAGCTACGGCCTAGAAGATATGAGGAAAACAAGTTAAACATGGCATGGATGCAAAATGCACTCAAACATCAAGCAAACACCTCAAAACATGGATGCAACATGATAATATGAAGCTACATGCAAAATCAAGCAAGTTTCATATAGAGCACACTCAAAACGAAGCAACGGTTCAACACACACACATGAAACAAGTTTAAAGGACAAGCTGTCCAAAACAACAACTAGGCATATTGCAAGCATCAAAACAATATACTACAGCACCTCAACATAATAACAAAAGGCATGGGCATGATGTACAGGTAAATCATAACAAAACATGAACACTGAGCTAACTCCAGAAATCACTAGAACATGCTCAAACACACATGGTAAGATTGCAAGTTATAATAATTTCAGACTTTGCAGAAAATAACATCAGGATGCAATGTTTAAAGCTATCAAACAACATGTTACAGGAACTTATAATAGCAAAATAAGACATGGTATGATTCTACTCAAAGCATAGATCAAAAGTCCCTTACTGACTATAAGCCAAAAAGGATCAGAAAATATGATGGCACCCACGTAAACATGGCAAGTTATATTACAGATTCATACATGGCAGGAACAGAATTATGAAGGCATGTAGATGAGCTTGTGCAACTCACTACAGAGCAATACATGGCATGGCAAGGCACCCAACAGTAAGAAGGCATATTTGAGAAGCTAGGCATGGCAAGAGCAAGGTCATAGGATGCATGGATCACTAGCAAAACACATGGGAACAAGTGAACTTAATGTAAACAGGTTGACAGCAACATTATGAAGCAAATTTGGAGCAAGATATGAACAATCTACAGCAACCTATAAATGCAACCAGGGGCATGTATGGTCAGAGGATGACATGTAGATCAAAACATATTTATAGAACATCTCCAGATTATGCATAGAATGATTAGTAGCAGCAGGTTTACGTAGCATCACGAAATAACAGATTCAGCCTAGCAAAACAGCAACATCATGTACCCTACTTAACAAGCTCGATTCACTTACCACAAGTCAATGCATGACAAGATAAGCATAGCATCATTAAGAAGACATGTTTGTGAAATAAACCAAGTCAATAACAAGTCCATAGCATGCACGGATCAACTATAGCAAGCTTGGCCAAATTGAATAACACGTAAACAATCTGGCAGGAAACATTTTGAAGCAAAAGTAGAACACGAAAATGACATGGTAGACTACTCCATAATTGCAACCAAGTGCATGAATGGATAGACAATAACCATATGTTCAAAACACTCTTACTGAAGTATCTCAAAATATGCATGGATCTCTCTGTAGCATCAAGTTTACATGGCATCAAAATAACAGCAGAACAGGGACTAAAATCAGCAACATCACGATGCCTAGTTTGCATGCTTGTTCTAGGCACCACATTGATCAAAAAAATACATGGTAAGCACCTCTATAAAGAATAAATGGCATAGTTCAAAAGACATGAAGACATCAACCTCATAGGATGCACACATCAATCATGGCAAAAATGACAAAAGAGCTCGTTCTAGTAACAGACAGCAGAAAACATCATGAAGAACTTTTACAACGACGATTCAGGCATCTATATGACCTCAAATGAATATGATGCAATGGAATGAAATGATGTACTCGTTGAGGCGAACAATTTGACATATTACACACACGAAACGGAGCTACAGATGCAGAGATACGGCATGACGAACATGGCATGAAAATTACTGAATCTGGGGACTTAGTGAAAATCTGGAGGTCAACCTTCGCTTTCTCAGATCCAGATCGGGGTTGATGGCGCGGATGACGAGGACAGCCGGGGTTCGCCGGAGCAGCGGACGGGGAGGCGGCCGGCGGGGCGGAGAGGAGCTGGCCCGGCCGGATCTGACCGCAGGGGGTCGGGGCGGCGCCGGTGGACGGAGGCGGGGCACGGCAAGCTGAGAGGAGGGTCGGCCTCTGGCGAGCTCGGGAGGGCAGCGGCGGAGATGCCGCGGGGCCAGGAGCTGCGGGCGACGAAGGCGGCTCCGGCCGGG